>NW_024354875.1:15476486-15569825 GCF_902729225.1 Pteropus medius | reverse complement strand
AAATATTTATTAGTTACAAAGGAGGGAGAAGGGCAGCTTTACGATGGAGAAGCCTGTAAAACCATGTGCCACCTGGTAGAGTGCAGCGCATCAGTTCTATGATCCTCCTAGCAGAGATGCATAAGCTGAATCCAACCATAAAGCAACACTAGACAACCCCAAACTGAGAGACTGTCTACAAAATAACTAGCCTGCTATCTTCAAAAATGTCAAGAACATGATCAAGGAACTTTAGCAGATTGAAGGAAACTAAAGAGACATGACAACAAATAGCAAAGCATGACTCTAGACTGGATCCTTTTCTTATAAAGGACATCATTATGACAATTGACAAAGCTTGAATAGGGTCTAAGGATTAGACAATAGTAACGTATCAATTTAATTTCCTAATTTTGGTGATTGCTCTTTGATGAGTACAACTTCCTTATCATAAAGTGTTTGGGGTGATGGTTCATGTGGTAGGCAGCCTCGAAAGTGGCCTCCATTATCCCCACTTCTTAATATTTATGCCCTTGTTCAATCCCCTCATAATGAGTGTGGTCTATAACTAAGGATTCACTTCTAATTAATAGAATATGGCAAAAGTGATAGCATAGCACTCGTTAGGTTAGCTGACAAAAAGACTGTGGGTGCTCCCACCTTCGGTGCTCTTTGATTTTTCGTTCACTCACTCTAAGAGAAGTCAACTGCCATGTCACGAGCTGCGCTATGAAGAGAACTACATGGCAAGAAACTGAGGGAGGCCTCCTACCAACAGCCTGTGAGAAACTGAATCCATAGCAAGGAACTGCAGGCCTTTGATCATTAGCCTATGAGGAACTAAATCCTGCCGACAACCACTTGAGTGAGCTTGGAAGTGAATCCTCCTAGAGTCGAGTGTTCAGGTGTGATCACAGTCCCATCCAACATCTTGTTTGCAGCCTCTGAAAGACTGTGAGATAAAGGAGCTAGCTAAGTTACACCCAGATTCTGACCCACAGAAGCTCTGAGATAATAAAGGTTGTTTTAAACCACTAGATTTTGGAGTAATTTATTATACACCGATGAATAACTAATACAGGATATCATATTGCAACTTACTCTCAAATAGTTCTGGAAAAAAAGCTATACTTTAAGTTTGAGATTGTTTTAAAAACAAAAGTGTGTGTAGCGGATTATGTCACTTCCCTGCTTAAAACTCTTTATAGGCTTCTCATCACACTTAGACAAAACCCAAACTTTGTACCATGCCCTTCATGTTCACCAGGCCCCTTTCACCCCTCTCACACTGCCACACTGGTTTTCTTTCAGTTCTTTGAACAATTCATGCTCTTTCCTGTGATAGAGCCTTTGAATTTACTTTTTCTTCTACCTGGATTCTCTTTCCCACTTCATATATTACTATCCAATTCACATCCTTTGGATCTCACCTTTAAAATCCCACTTAAGAACTCCCCTACCCCTCATTCATATTCTTTTTGCCAGTCCCTCACTTGTTTCCTTTGTATACTTATTAGATTTTTAATTATTTTATTTTTAAAATTATTTAATTATTTAATTATTTTTAATTATTTTATTTTGCTCATTTTTATCAATCTCTGCATTTTATAAAGATAAGCCTTATGGGAATTATCCTTCTCTACACCATTGCATCCCCAGTACCTAACAAGAGTAAATACTCTTTAAATATTTGTTGAATGACTGATTGTTGAAGCTGCCCAATGCCCCTGAATCTTTGCTTCCAAGTAAAGGCAGAGACCTGCCCCTGGGTTCATCAGGACACGGGATCACAGTGACCTGTGGTTATGGTGAAATGCCATCATCATGTTAATGGCTGAAGGGGCTTCTTCCCCTGTGTGCCCACAGGTATTTATCTATCATTGTATCTACCACATCACATTAAAATCATCTGCTTATGCACTGAATTAGTCTGCTTGGCAGCCGTAACGGAATACTATAGACTGAGAAGCTTAAACAAAAGAAGTTTATTTTCTCACAGTTATAGAAGCTGAAAGTTTATTAAGGTGCCAGGGTTTGTTTCTGGTTAGATATCTTTTCAAGATTTGCAGATGGCTGCCTTCTTGCTGGAAAAAAAAGTATTTGTCGAATCCGTTGAATAATATAGTGCTTGATGACCTGGGTAGAATTTTAAAAGCCAAATTTCATTTTTCCTCACCCACAAAGATATTTTAAAGCTAAACAAAGAGAGTTCAATTTTATTAACATAAGCAATCAAGCCTGATCATAATCGACTCTTCAACTTTCAACACAAAAATTGATTGCATGTACCGAACTCAATAACGAGGTCATTGTACTCTGGGTTTTTTTGTGTTATTTTCTTGTTACCTTGGTTATCTCATTTACTTGTGTCTACAAAGTTGGTTTTGTTCTTTTCCCATTCTCTCAGTCCCTATTTTGCATATATCTCATCCCAGAGTTTCATTTGATGTAGAATAAAATTTCACATGCAGATAACAATGTCATCTTCCAAGAATCTCAAGAACAGTCTCCACGTGGATTTACTGGGCTACGAAGCTGGCTTTGATGGTGGGGCTGGGAACCCAATGCTGACAGCTACATGCCCCTTACCCCTTCAACAGTTCAATACCATCATGAAAGAGACAAAAAAAAAAAAAAGAGCAAGAGAGAGAAAGCCTGAAATCTCCCAGCTTGTTTCTGCCAGAATGCATCAGTTCCAGGTCATGTTTCTGCAGCACGCATGTCATAGAGCGAGCATGAGCTGTCAGTATGGAGAACAGAGAAGCTCCTTTGACAGATCCCATGTCTACATTCCAGCCCCATTACAGCAGGATAACTTGTTCCCCTTGAATGAGCTGCCTCTCCTTCCACTGAGTCTCCCAGCAGCAGAAATGCATCCATTGCTGGAGAATCCCTTAGTATCGAACCCTAGAAAGAGGCTTTGTCTCTTCTTGTCATGTATATTTACAGGAAAGAGCTGCTATATTTGTACTGGAGGTAGGGGTAAGGAGGGACAAACTTGCAAAAGCACATCCTGTCTCCCCAGAAGGTACTGCCTGTCATTTCACATTCTTACCATGTAAGTGTGTTCAGTTCAAACCTAGAGGCATAAAAAAGTGAGCTTCAGAATTAACTTCCTTTTAGTGTAAACCTCATATTTCTGTAAGTAGCTTTTAAGAAATGGGTAAGCAAACAATTTAATGAAAATTATAAACTCTGCCTAATTACTCATTACCTTTGAATTTTAGTTTCCAGATATAAGGGGATTGGAAAGGAAAGCAAAAAAAAAAAAAAAAAATCATTGACTAGGGATACACATTTTAAAATAAAGAGAGAAAGTTCCATTTGATAACAGAATGTAGTTTGAAGATCTTGATGCGTCCTCTTCTAACTTTCCACTAAAATCCGAGAAAAGTCAGATAAAAATATTATTTTTTTCCACTGGCCAGAACCTGATAATTAAGCTATTGACAGAATCTAAGAGGAATTTTCATGAACTCCGGGATGGTGGAATTAGATTGAGAAACACATTTTGTAACCTTCTAATTCTTTACCTCTAGAAAGAGAATATCTGGTAAGCTTTCTACCATCTCCTCTGGGAGTTCCTGGCTCAGCAGGCAAGGAGCTGAACTGAACCTACCACAAAGGTGGAAGGAGCGAGAAGGGCCCAGTGTTGGCTAATGGTAACAAAGGCAATAAGAACATTGCATGCTGGGAGTGGTAGATTTTTTTTTTTCATGTATTTCAGAGGTTCAGAGCATCAAAAGACCTTGCCACAGTCCACCAGCACCACATTAGATGGAAATGTGTGGGGTATGAGGAACTAGTCTTGAAGCTTTGCATAAAATCCTTCCATCCTTAAAGGGGTAAAATCATTCATTCATTCAGCCAATGTTTATTAAGTAGCTATTATATGCCAGACACAGTACTTGGTACTGGATAAACAATCTGCCCTCAAGGAGCTTACCTGCAAGTAAGAGATGAAATAAAGAAAAAATGAATGCTGCTATTTAACATTAAGTGCTATAAGAAAACTAATCTGAATAAGAAAGTGGGGATGGAGTCTAGAAAGACCAGAGAAAGTGATGTCTCTGAAAAGACTTGAAAGAAGTAATCTAAGAGGACAATGTAAAGGTCAGGTCAAGGGAGAGCATTATAGAGACCAATGAAATCAAAACTATTTAGGCAGAAATGTGCTCAGAGACTAGCATGGGTGGAGCAAATAATCAAGGGAGCAATGGCTGTAGAAGAAAGTAGACTGGTAGCCAGAGAATAGATAATGAAGGGCTTGGGTTTTATTTAAAGTGAGTGACATGGGTTTTGTTGGGTTTTAAAAGGAGGAATGACATGATCATGTTTATATCTATTGTGAATTTATTGAAAAGAAACAGAAGTAGAAGAGAGAAATTTGATAGGCTATTGCAGGAGTCCAGGCAGGAAATGGGAGCGCTTTGGATTAGAATAGCAGCAACACAGATGGTTAGAAGTAGTCATATTCAGGATATATTTTGAAGACAGAAATGATAAGATTTGCTGATAAATTGGATGTGAGAAAAGAGAAGTATTAAAGGTGACTTCTTGATTCTGGACCAGAGCAACTGGGGACTGGTAATGTCATTTATTGAGATGGGAAATCTAAGAAAAAAGACAATTCAGAAGGTAGAAGTATTGACTCTGTTTTGGATAGATTGAATTAGTTTTTATTTTTTATTTTATTTTATTATTTTATTTTATTTTATTTTATTATTTTATTTTAGTTTATTTTATTACAGCAGAAAAGAAAAACTTTATTAGAAGGGAAAGTACACTTCCAGATGTGGAAGTGGCCTGTGCAAGAGAAGCATGGCTCAAAAGGCCTGGATAGATTTAATTTAAATTACCCTTTAGGCATCCAATCTAAGATGTATGTTTGTGTGTGTATCCATGCACATGTGTATAGCTCAGGGGAGGGATTTAGGCAGGAGATATAAACTTAGTAGTCTTCAGCATAGAGTTGAAATTTAAAGCCATTAGAGAATGAGAGTAGATCTAGAAAAGAAGATGACCAAGACCTGAGCCCAGAGCACTCCGACATTTAGTCAGGGAGGGAAACTGGAGCAGGCAATGAAGTTAGGGAAGAAATCCAGAAGAGGACAGTATTTCACAAGACAAGTGAATAAAGGGTTCCAAATGCTTCCAAAAGATAGAACTGGGATTTGTCCTTCAGGGTTGGCAAGATGGAAGCTGCTGACCTTGGAAAGAAGAATGGTGTCATGTAGAGTGGACCAAAAACAGTGGTAGGAATAGGTTCAACAGAGAAAAGGAGAAAAGGAAGTGGGGACAGCAACAACAGCAACTCTTAGACAGTTTTGTTGTAGAGGGAAGCAGAGAAGTGAGGCAGCAGCTAGAGAGGGACCAGGTGTCTAGGTTCATATTCTTTTTCTATTCTCTTCTTTTTCAATTAGCGGTAGAAGGGAGGATCTCTTGGCTCCTTTCACAAAGTACTTTCCATATTACCACATAGATTCCCGTTATATTTTAACTCAGATGAGAACTTATAACAAGATCCATAGCTGAAAGAGCATTTGTTAAGATGGGTGGTATTTCAGCATACTTGAACAGCAAGGGGAAACTTAAGCAGAGATTAAGAAATTATTGATAACATAGGACAGGAGTGGGTGAATTATTGTAACCAGCCAACTCAGACTTCCGCCTACTTTTTAAAAGAAAATTTCATTGAAAAACAGTGACAAATACCGTAAGGCCCACAAAGCCTGAAACATCCAGCCTTTCACAGAAAAAAGTTCTGGGGACCCCTGATAAAGGAGACAAGGGGAAAATTGGAGGGACAGTGGACTTGAAAACATGACCCAAAATGGGATTCAGGTCACAAGTGGAGACACTGGTCTTTAATAGAAGCGGGGACATTTTCCCTTTGTCATTGGAGTAAAGGCAGAGGAGAGTAAAGAAACAGTAGCTTCTTCGGAGAGTGATGTTTAAACTGAGAAATGAGGGATGAAGTAGTAAATAAGGAGGTGGCTTATCAGGTTGTGCTCTTTTGATTATTTCTATTTTCTCTGTGAAAGAAGCAGCAAAGTCATCCATTAAAAGTGTGGAGGGGAGCGTGTGTTGGATCTGCAGATATGACAAATGAATTCGAGAAAACCAAAAGGAATGGGGAAATGAGGAGGGGCATACCCAATCATTTGACAAAGGGTATATCTGCATAGATCTTTACTCCTTTGAGAATTTGCAAATTGAATTACCTTAATATGGGACCTTCAAACAACCACTGAAGATCAAGAGAAAAGAAATGTCCTCATCTTCATCAAGACTTTAAGAAGAGAATAACTAGAAACTAATAATATATTGTAAGATTTATGATACCTAGCAAAATTTAAAAATTTAAAATGTATGTTCTCGATGACCCAGCGACTGCATTTTCAGGTAATATATATTACCTGATATTACCCAATGTTACCTGGTATTACCCAAGTGAAACAAATATGTAAACGTAAATAAATAGATAAATTTCATACAAAGGCTTTTACTGTAGTCCTCTCAGTAAGAGTAAAAAATCAAAGCCAACCTATATGCTCATAGCAATGGTACAGTATAGCCAAATTAATTTTGGTGCATTTACATCATGGTTTTCATTAGTATAGAAGTAATATTGAAAATTTATTTGAAAAAATAATATTGAGAAACAATCAAGTTGCAGAGATTATTTATAGTACAGTAAATCATTTACATGAAATTTATATACACATACAACAATTTATGTCAGTTATCATATATATCTAGAAAACACATAGGAACTAGAATCATAAGATTCATGATAGCAGTTAACTCCGAAGAGAAATGTGACCAAGAAATGTTTATAGGGGACTTGATCTTATTAGTAATAGTTTATTTCTTAAATTATTAAATCAATTATGACCTAATATTAATATTTGTTAGTTTTGGGTCGTAGCAGAATGGGTATTTATCTTACAATATTATCCTTTTCCTTAAACTTTTTGGTGTTTAAATTCTTTTTCAAAATAAGAATAAATTCTGCCAGTTTATAAATGATTTTAAAAACACTAAAACTGGAACTGAAGTGGGTTTCATAGGACTGTTAACAGGGTAGCATTAGCCATTATAATAGTTCCAGTAAAAGTGCAGGGTCATGACAATGAGTAAACTACACAGCCTATTTCACTCCTCCTTAGGATCTGCAGTCGGAGCCCCCAAACTAATTTCCACTCCTCCTATCACCTGGCTGGCTCTACTTCATCCCTCATTTCTCAGTTTAAACATCATTCTTTCAAGAAAGTCTTCCCTATTTTGCACAACTCAGTTATACTTCCCTCTTTTGTACTTGAAAATTTCTCTGTGTGCACCTTACCTTCCAGCATTTATCTCTCTAGTATAACTTCTTGTTTACTTGTTTGTCTCCCTCTGAGACTGCTGGCTCCTAAGGGAAGGGCTGTGTGAAATCATCATGAGAGCTCCTGTTGGCACAGTTCCCAGCCCTGAGTACATGCTTCCTACATTTTTGCTGAATTTTATAGATTCTTGGGCCAGACAGGGTACTGCAATGGGAATCTCTGCTGGCAGAGGACAGAAATGAGGGTACTGAATGCCTGAAGGTACCAGCAGGAAATATTCAAGACAAAACATTTACTGAAAACCTTTTTCCTAGAGCTAAACAAGCATTTCAGAATCATTAATGTCTGAAGCTGATTTTCATGACAAAAAAAAACAAAAACAAAAACCACAAAACCTCTAATTTTAAAAAGCAGCTGATCTTCAGGTTTTTACCTTTTCTCCTTATTTCATCTAAAAACACAAGTAGGAAAAGTTGGCTTGGAAATCATTCAAAATTGGATTTTTCTTTTATAGCTTTCCCTCAAAATTCCTCATGTACGTTTTCCACATAAAAAAGCCAAGCCTCAGCCCTACGGAAAACCTCCTGTAGATATTTTCCTGTTTTTGCTATCTTGTCCAATTTTGGAAACTGTAGGAACCACACCAAACCCACCTATTGTAATTAGTAGGAAAAAGGTGGGTGGTGAAAAACCATACTCCCGTCACTTTTGACCTTAGCCTATTCCTAGTTTTAAAACCGTAATTTAAGATTGATGCCCTTGTCTCAAGAGCAACCAGTGCATGTCCAAAAGCATGAACTCCGCTCTAGTTTTCAGGAACAAACCCATTCTAATAACTCTGGGACTCAGACATACAGCTGAGTCTAAGACCCTGTGGTAGGTTTCCTGCTGGTTTCTGAGTTCACGGCACCTGTCCAGGAAACGTACTGCCCTTCCTCATGGGCAATGTGTTGGCCAGTGACTTGTTTTGGCCAATGAAATGTGAGCGAAAGTTTAAGTTTGCTGATCCGACAGAAAGCGCTGAGAGGCGTGGGGGTCTTCCTCCAGCAGTCTTGCTCTCCTTTCCTTCTCCCAAAAGAACGACATGTTCCAGAAAGAGACTGCTCTTTTAGCCTGAACTCCAGAATAAAGATCTAAGGAGCCAACTTGCAGCTGATCTGTAATGTAAGCAAGGGGGAAAAAAAGAAACGCTTCGTTTTTCAAGCCACTGAGATTTGGTTACCATAGCGTGACCTACTGAAAGATGACAGACGGTGAATTAAAAATCACAATAAAAATAAAAATATGTCTACACACTAGAGGCACCAGGCAGCTTGCTGCTCAGCCTCCTCTCTGCCACCAACAGCAGGTGCTCTGTAGAAAGTGAGAGGGAACTTTGCGGTAGGCTGGCCTCTTTTCTTCTGCAAGGCTAGTTGTAACAAATATTCTCTTTCTGGTACACAAGCTGGCAGGAAGTTTCTTGAATTTTTTTTTTTTTTTAATTCATTTCAAAGGTTCAGAATTTTTTGAGTCTAGAACAAACTCCAGTGTTTTAACAAATTTAAAGGGAGATTTTTAACAAATTTCTTGCCCTGCTGAAAGTCACCATTGCTGTTTGAACAGAGCAGATTGTTTCCTATCTTTTCTGTATCACTGGTTAGAAAAACTAGAATTTCCCAAATTAGAGTCATTTTTTTCCTATGGATTTTGCCATTAGTGACCTCAGCGGTCTCTCCAGGAAGATAGAAAGCCTTTCATTAAACATTCCGTGAATGTGGGTGTAGCCGAGAGCCTACCTGTGGTCATCCTATTGTACAAGAGCAAAATAAGAATTTCATAGTTACAGAGAAAGAGAAAAAAAGTGGACTTTCATGGAAATATGGTGCTTGGCAGGGTGCTATTCTGGAGGAAACAGAAACCAACTAAGGAAGGTGATAAAAATGCTCTATAATGAGCTGGTTCTTGTATCCATTTAATTTTAGTAGAATCAGTGCATCATTTTATTCAGCACACATAGGAACCTTCTGTATGTCAAAATAACTTTCTCAATATCAAACATGTATATGCTGCTCAGAATTCAACATGCCATTTCTATTTGCTATTATTATAGGTACGTATTTTAAACAAAAACAGAAACACGTGACTATAATGGTTGCTTTAATTTTTAGAATATTTGTTAATATTTTTAGAAATTTAGTAACAAACAACATTTCAGCTTCTTTAGAAACTAAGATAGCACGTTTAGAAATTTATAGCACATCATCTGCCTTTGGTATCAATTCTGTCATTGGGTACCCCTCACCTGAGTCCTTTGCTTTCCTTTTTCCTTTCTTCTTTTCTTTCCTTCTCTTCTGTTTCCAACCCTTTGTTCTGGGCAGCTGCAGTCTTCTTCCCTGGTGTTCATTTCCCACCTCCGTCATCCATCTGATCTCCTCGACTTTAAGAGGGGATATGGTGCAACGGCAGGGGCCCTGAGCTTAGAGTTACGGAGGTTAGGGTTGAATCCTAGTGCTGCCATCGACATACTGTGTGACTTGAGGTAAGTCACAAAACCATAACCTCATCCATAAAATGAACTGGGAATGTTTGATTTAATTATTTCTAGGGTCTATTGCAACTTTTCAATGATATGGACCTTCTTGCTTCTGTACACATCAATTGGTCATTTTCAATCATCTCTAGTTTTCTTAGGCCATTTTTTATTACTTCTTTTTATTTTCATTACTGACATTTGGGCTTTAAAAATAGGTATTCTGTTTTATCCAACAGTTGCTTTTTTATAAGAATACAGGGTTGCAGACTTTTGAGAAGGTGGGGTGGGGGGAGGTGGGGTGGATGACAGATTTTCTTCTGCTTCGAAATGGCAAGTGAGTGAATCCAATTTGCCAGAGGACCATAAGCTACTCTTAAAATTTCAGCATATGCTCTGCAAAGGCAAGACTGTTGGCTTCCATTTGCGCCCCCAGCGTTCTTTTCTTTATAAGCCAAGTCCCAGACAACAAAAGGTGGTGGGGTTATATTTTCCTCTCAGCTGGTGGAATAAAGAGAGAAAGAAAAATCAGTCACATCAGAGTAAACATAGCCTGTGTTGAACAGAACTGAGAAATGGTACCCGGGTTTGTTTTATGCCATTTGAGTTACAATCTGACATCTGGTGGGTGCTTCCAGCCTTCAGAAAACAGTGCGTCTTGAAGGTAGTCAACAGCCAATCAACTCTCTCCCGGAAAGTCAAGTGACTTGTTCTGTGAGCAGCTCTCCTCTGTTATTCCAGGATTGGCAAGATCATTAATCCCTCTTATCCACACATCTCATACTTTCCTCCACTGTTCATTTAAACATTCTTGTGACTATTTCCTGATTGAAAAAAAAAAAAAATACAGAGAGATCACAAAGATAAAATATTGATAATATCAAGGTTAGAGAGAGTATACAGAGATTGACACTCTCGTACACTGTCGATATAAGCCTAAATTGGCACAACTTTCTAGTGGGTAACTTGGCAGTAGAGATCAAAATTTTGAATGCATAAAAACATTCCACTTCTACTAGTAACCTAGAGTTATCTCAAGAGAGTGCACAGGTGTTCACTGCATAATTGTGAGAGCAAAATCTAGAAACAAATTTTAGGATATGGTGAATGTGAGTCAACAGAAGATGGGTTAAATAAATTACAGTCCAGCCATATGATGAAATGCATACAACCACTTAAAGAATAAAGTAGATCTCCATGTAGTGACAACAAAAGATACTCCAAGTGTACTCATTTTAAAGGTTACATTGCAGAAATTATTTTCTACATGTTTATATGATACCATTTATATAATTATATAATTGTATTTTAAATTGTATTGTATTAGGAAACATAAAAGCACGCTTAAGAAATTATTAATAGAGGTTATTGTGCAGAATGGGAAGAGGTGGGAATAGAAAGAAAGATTTGACTTTTCTACTTAAAAATTCCTCTAACTACTTTATATTTCATGCCATGCATAACCTTTACATTAAAAAAATTTCAAGGTAAAAAACTAGAAACATTTTTTTAAAAAGGCAATGGTGAAATTAATTATTATACAAACATAAAATGTAATTCTAACCAACTATTAAAAATTATCTCCAAAACTCTACTTGCTGACAGAAAAACATTTGTGATGTATCTCTAAATTTAAAAAGCAATTTATAAAACAAAAAGAAGAAGAGAGTGAGCAAGGAAAACATTGGAGTCTCATAGATAGACTCCAGGTTGAGTTTTTGTAACACACGGTGTCCAGCATACCCGTCACTTATTTGATGTGCTCTGTGTGCCTGCATTGTGCTCTGGCCTTATGTAGTTTATGGTCGATCCTCACAACAACCCTATTTATCCCCTTTTTACAAGAAAAGAAATTGAAGATTAGGGAGGGTATTTAACTAGTGAACCCTAGGATTCAAACCCAGATATGTCTTCCCAAACTAAAAGTTTTGTAGCGTAAATTAACCAACAAAAAAATGACAGCATGAATCACAGAAAGATTATAGGACTACACTAGACTGAATTAGTATAGCAGTGAATATGGAACTCGTTTTCGGGGAGAAATCCTGACCCTACCTCAGCACCTAAGCAGTGAGGGGAGTGGGCTGTAGACCAGACACTGAGTCCTGATTTCTTGACTTTGGGTTTATAATAGGAAATAAACACTGGAGGTGCCATTAGCGATCATGTAGTTCACTGTTTTTCAAACTGTCAGTTGTAACCCATTAGTGGTTCCTAAATTCAGTGTAGTGGATCAGAATCAGGATTTTTTTTTTTAAATAGTGAACTGTAATAAAATGGAATATAGAAAATACTAGTCATAATGCATGTTGTGAAGGTCCATATACTTTTGTGAAACATATTTCCATTAAATTTTTATAGAGAGAGAAATGTGTGCATTGAGTTGCACTGTAGAGTGCTAGTATAGGTGGCAGCCAGAAAAAGTTTTAAAACCACTGATTCAATTTCAGCTCCTCCCTCAGCTGATGACCCCGAGGTCTGGAGGGATTCAGTGGTTCCCTTAACACCAAAGGCTCTCCGTCTGCAGAACCTAGCTCCATCTGGTGTTTCCCCCACTTACCTTCTTTGTGTTTTAATGTTCCCATCTTTCAAATAGGGCTAATGTTATTGAATTCACCTTTCTGACAAGCCCATAAGGGAATGAATTCATCTTAAAGTGCTTTGAAAAGATAATGTATGATATACAGATGATTCCTGATTTCCAATGTTTCGACCTATGATTTTTTTTAATTTAAGATGGTGTGAAAGTGATAACTCATTTAATAGAAACTGTACTTCAAATTTTGAATTTTGCTGTTTCCCTGGGCTAGCAATAGGTGGTACGATACTCTCTTGTGTGCTAGGTAGTAGCAGCAAGCCACAGCTCCCAATTAGCCACGTGAGCACAGGGGTGAATGACCGATACTCCTCAGTTTCTTTATTGTGTTAGATGATCTCATCTAATGTAAGTGTTGTGAGCACATTTAGGGTAGGCTAGTCTAAGCTCTGATGTTCAGTAGTTTAGGTGTATTAAATGCATTTTCAACTTATGATATTTTCAACTTAGAATGGGTTTATCAGGATGTATCCCCATCGTTAGTCAAGGAACATCTGTATGTGGAAGCTACATTGCTTAAGACGTACCATGTTATTCATACAGGATGAGCTGGTGGGTTGTGGCAGGACCCAAAGTCACTACCTTGGTGTCAGGTGAACAAAGCAGGTTTCCTGGCATGGAAAGTGAGACTTTCATGTCCATATATGCTGATGGCCTGACAAGAATGTCTCCAATGTCTCCAACCCACATGCAGGGAGAGAGCATTTGGCATAGCATTTGAGGAGTAGTAGTGAAGCAGAAACCTAAATCGGTTCCCTTTTCAACTCCAATTCTTGCTCTAGCTATACATATTTCATCTCAACAGGTATATTAAATTCATAAGAAAGCGGTAATTGTAATCCAATTTAATGCTTTTTTTAATGCATTACTCTACTCGGTTTTATGCTAAATGAAAACCGTTGCTTTTCTTTCTTCTATCAATGCACCATTTCATTAAGATTTGCAAACGTTTTTTCTCTCCTCAGAAGCATAAGGAATGCCCTCCTCTTCTCCAGCTTAAGATGCAGACATTTATTTTCCCTGGCCTTTCGCTGTGATCACTTGTACTATGAGTCTTTTTGATTTGAGAAGATGGGCCCAGTGAGGACCCAGTAAGTAGGACGCCTGATACAAGGCACAGCTGAAACAGCGTGGCTGGGTATTGGATATCCGAAGACAATATGCCTTCACCTAAAACCAGAGTAAAACTAAGACTCTAACCAGATATTACTAAATTGTTGGGTTTCCAGCTTCTGCTGGTTTGCTGCCGATGGCCCAAGTATGTGGTCTGGGCATTGGTAGTACTCAGATATCCTTAGAGAGACATAGAGAAATAATGCTAAAAATGTAATAGCTGTTGCAGTTTACTATCTTCCTTACATAAATTACTCATTTGCTCATTGTAACTGCTTTGGTTTAGATGTGCTTCTCCTTATCCTGCCTTGTCCTGGTCCCACTAGGATTGGCCTGAGCTAGAATGTCCATTTTTAATCCTATTTTTAATCTTCACTTATACACTTACTCAAAGAACAACCTGAAAGCCTTGACTCATTGATTTTTAAGGAAGGCTCTGCTGTGTTCTGCAGGGCTGGAGTGCATGAATTATGTGTGGTAGCTCTGGATCTACTGAGCCTCTGAATTAGCATCTGATTTCCCTCTGCTGTTTTTAATATTTCCATGAGATCAAAGCTTTCTGCTCTCTGTTCCCATGAAAGATATTTTAGACCTCTGTTTGGTGTCTGGTCTGAAAATAGATTTCCCATTGGGCAGAAACTGGCATCATGACATTTCATGTGTAACATCACACATACCTCAGCCTTATGCCCAGCCCTATCCACCTGTATTAATGCTAGATAATTTCATTTGCAATAAGATAAAAATTAGAGATGATCAATCAACACTAGAAGAGCCTGGTCACGTCCCCTTTTTTCCTAATTCACTTCCTTACTATTGCAAATAAGTCAAATGGTTTATGAACTTAAAATCTAAATCAGATGACACTGCTATAGGTTTATTCAGTTCAAGTCAACAAAAATTAAATAAGCAGTGACTATGTGTCTAATACATGCTAGATGCAGAAAATTCAAAGGTAATGTTTCCTATTTTCAAGAATCTAGCTAGGAGAGATCCACGCACAAATCTAATAACTTTTGTAGTGAGTTCACTGTGTGCTAAGTTCAGCACTAAAAGCTTTCCACAATTTCTCAAAACGATGTGAAGAACTTCGCCCGAGGTCACTTAGCTTTTTGGCGTCTGAGCTATGACTTGAATCCAAGCTTATTGATTGGAAGCTGATGCTCCTTCCATTTCACAATTCTCCCAATACAGCAATATATACTGTATTTTCTGCATTTGTAGCAATGATTGTAAGATGTGCCATTGGTTCTCTAAAATTTTAAACCAATTTCAAATAGCTTACATTTACCCTCTCAATTACATTCTATTTACAGAGTTTGAATCTAAGCCTTCCTTCTGTTTAATGAGTCTTCTGAATCATTTTTCGACCGATGGTTCCAAATTTCTGAGAGAAGGAAGAGGTTAGGAGAAAGAGAGAGAAGGGAGAAACCTCCTAATGCTTTAGAACTCAACAAGAGCTTTAAAATCTCCCTTCCTTTTTAGCACAACATTCTCACATAGTCAATCAACATAGATTGAAGAGTGAGAAGCTGAGAGGCAGGAAACGCATTTTTCTTTCAGCATCTTTCTTTTTCTAAGAAAATATGAAGCTCCCCACTCCAGGAGCTGAGCAGGCATGCTGAGACAAGTTCCCTCCCTTATCACCTGCACCCAAATGCCTGTATGCTACAAGGCCAGACAAAGGCAGGTTCCAAAATCCTGCCTGGAGGCCAGGGTGAATCCCCTGGGCCCACAGACATACTTTCTATCCAACTCAGACCTGAGGGGGCATCAGTAACATGCCCAGACTTGACAAGTCTCTGCAAGGCTTCCATCTGGCTGGCTCTTTAGGCACAAAGAAATGATACAGTCCATTTCGAATTTCCTGTATCTGGAGGTTCTAGGCCATGGCTTCCTTGGGTATCGCGAGAAGCTTTCTGCTCAACTTAGAGCCATAGCAGGTCAGGATTTTTCTTCTGTCAGGACTTGATCTCTGGGGCTCTGGTGAGATGTGCTCTCCTCTGGATCGCTATAACACTTGTCTTCCACTGTTTCCTTTTTTCATGCATAGTATTTTGTGTCCTAAAAAGTACAGGAAGGGGAAGTCTTAGAACCCATAAAGGCCTAAAGACACTCATAAAAGACCCAAGTATTCTATAAACAGTCCCAGCTCAGCCACTCTGAACCAGCAGGATGCCTAGGTGGCAAGCAACAGAAACTGTCTCAGCTAACTTAAGGATGCTATTGGAATAAAAGAAAGTTGGTCAGAAGGATGTAGAGGAGCACACAGAATTGAAAGGAGGTTGAAAAAAAAAAAACCAAGAAAAAGAACAGGGCTGGCTCCAGGTATGAAGCTGTTTCCTATTGCTTGATAGCTCTTGGCTTTTGTTGCCATTGTTACAGTTAGAAAGCAGCCAATTCCTCCTCCATAATAACTGCTTTCTCTGTCAGATGCTCATTTTAGAATTAGAATATGGATTATAAATTAAAGTATTGTATCAGTGTTAAATTTCTTGACTCTGATAATCACTCTGTGATATCTCTGTCTTAGGAAATGCTGAAGTATTAAGGAGTAAAGAGGCATGATGTATGCAATCTTCCTTAAAATGGTTTGAAAATAAAAAATAATTATTACATTATTAGAGAGAAAGAGAGAGAGAGAATGATTAATCAAATGTGACAGCGTTTAAAACTTAATGAATCTTCTTGAAACTTTTCTGTAAATTTGGAATTATTTTGAAATAAACATCATAAAAAAAGAATTTTTTAAAAATCACATTCTCCAGATCTTTTCCTCCAAAGTCAGTATAATCCATATGCCTGGAGGCAAGCCCCTGCCTCAGGAGGTTCTACAGCATCTCAGGGATGGCAGTGGGTAGCGGGGCTCCAGATGCCCAGGTTAACAACTGAAGAGGAGCCTCCAAATTAATAAAAACCCTTAATTTAACCATATATATGTAGTCTTAACTGTTTATATTTATGGTTTTCATTATAAAAGTAATATAACTAAAAAAATTGGAACTTCTTTAAAAAAGAAAAAGTTATTACCATAGCATATGCAATGAGAATATTTTGGTTTATTTCCTCCAGGTATTTTTTAATGTATGTATTTACTTCCTAGATGGTATGACACATTGAACATATGACTTCAGTGCTGCTATTTTCATTTGACATGCAAAATGTTTGCAGAGCCATCATTCTTGATAATACTGTAGCAAGGAGATATGCTGTTCTTGACTTAACTGTTCCCCTACTCTTGCACATTTAGGTCATCTTGAATTTTTATTTTTATTTTATTTTTTGAATTACAAGTATGCTGCCAGGAGCAAATTTGTTCGTAGCAGAGTTTCCATATTTCAAGCCATTTATAAAAGTAGGATTATTGGGTCAGATTATGTACATTCTCATAGCCCTCAACCCATATTGCCTAATTGCTTTGCAAAAAAAGCTTTAATAATTTATGCTGTGACCAGCAAGAGATGCTAGTTTTGTAGCATTTGACATCGCAAATTTTTTGTTGCAAATGTAATATGTGAAAATGTGTCAGCAACAGACCACAACTGGAAGAAGAGAAACTTTTATTTTAACTCTTAATCTGCCACTAGCCAGCTATAATGCTTTGAGATTATCCCTTAATCGTTTTTCATCATTTCATGTATTTATTAAACAAATTCTTATTCAGCACCTACTGGGTTCCAGGCACTTTGCTCAGTACTGGGAATGTGGTAGTGTTGGAGGTTCGGATCCCTGGGAAGCAGACTGAAATGGAAATTAGTGTGCAAGAGAGTGATTAGGGAGTGCTTTGAGGATCTACACCAATGGAAGAGAGATGACGAATGCAGGACTGGGCAGAGGAGAAAGCGGGCTGCAGCAAAGTCTCGGTGAAGCCACAGCCAACCCCATGTTCAGCTGGAGATATGCCTTCAAAGGTATCCCAAGCTGGAGTGAGGGGACTGGGCCTTTATGTCACCACTTTTGTTCAGTGACTAAGTGCAAGCTGCCCTAGGAAGTGGACATGACCTTGGATGAGGTAACTCTCTTAGTCCCATTAATTCATGAGGAGGGCTACTAGCTAAGGGCTATGGATGGCAGTTCTCCCAGAGGTCGAGAGTATAAGCCTTTTATTCCTGAAAGGAGATCTGGTTGGTGGCTCAGAACACTACAAACAGACAACTGTCTCTGCCCAATGAAGGGGAGATAGACACTGATATTACACACACACACACACACACACACACACACACACACACACACACACCAAAAAAGCTCTGTGAAAGAAAAGTTCAGGGTTCCGCAAGTAGATAACAAGGGGACTTAATCTAATCTGGGGATTTCAAGGCAGATGTCTTTGAGGAAGTGATATATGAGCTGAGATATGGAGGCTGAAAAGGAAGTAACCAGGTCAAAGGTGAGGAAGAGTGAAGAGTACATCTGACAGAGGAAAGAACACTGTGCAAAGAGCTGAGCCTGGAGGGAGCAGAGGGCTCAAAGAATTAGAAGAAAAGCAGAGTGACTCATGTGCTGAAAGCAGCTGGGGGAAGGCTATGACCAGCTCAGGGACACTTTCTAGGCCATGGATAGGAGATTGTTTCTTCACCTCCATAAACAATGTGAAACCTTTGAAGGGTATTAAGATGAGTGACATAATCCAATTTGTCTTTTTAAAACTATTTCTGGTGTGAAAAATGGATTGAAATGAGGCAAGAAAGGAGACCAATTAAGATGCTAGGAAATGTGATCATAGCTTAGGCCAGAATGGCGAAAGGGAACATGGGGAGAAAAGAATAGATCTGGAAGAAATAAAATAAATAAGGCCTCGTAACAGATTAGATTTGTGCCCCAAAGAAGAGGGAGTGTCAAAAACGACCCTAGGTTTCTGGTCTGCTCAGCTGGATGATGTCAGTGCTATTCTCTGAGATGGGGACCCTGGAGGGAAGTTAGCTTCAGAGTAGATGATACATTTGGTTTGGGTTGCTCTTGAGTTTGAGATAATATACAAATGATATAACGGGAAGGTAATTTGGAGAGAGCATTCTAGAATTCACAGGAGGAGTCTGAGGAGGAGATACACATTTGGCAGCCACTAGCAAATGGCTGGAAATTTCAATAACAGGCATGGGGAAATCACCTAGGAGAGATTACAGAGTGAGAAGGAAATTTAGTGCCAAACCTTGAGAAACTCTGACATTTAAATTTGTGAAGAGGAAGATAAGCCATTAAAGAAGATTTAGAAAACAAGGGTGCTAGCTAGAAAAGCTCCTGGGAGAGGGTGGTTCATGGAAGCCAAGTGAAGTGATTCAACAAGGAGGGAGTAGTGGAAGTGTTAAATGATGCTGAGGAGTTAGTAGGGCGAGAAGAGGACGGAGAAGTGATGTGGGCTGAGCAGCTTGTCCTTCATTAGTGAATCCAGTGAATTCACTGTGGGGTTGGAAGACAGATTGAGCAGGTGAGGAGTGAGTGGGCGGTAAGGAAATGAAGGCAATGAACATACCCATCTGTCAAGAAGTTTGGTTATGGAGCAGAGTAAAGAGAGAGGAAGCAGCTGGAGCGGAAAGTAGGGTGCAAGTAGATTTTGCTTTGCTTTGCTTTAATATTTGAATGCAGATTGGAGAGAGACAGTACAATTGAAAAAGATGAAGATGTGGGGGTGGGGAGTAGTCTACACAGTGAGGTCTCTTAGGAGGGTAGAGGGAAGGAGATCCTGTGCACAGGAGGGACTAACCTCATCCACATAAATGGAAGGACAGAGAGAATATCAATGTGGATGGAAGGAGGTGCATGGTTTGCTGGCGGTCAGCTAAGGCGTCTTCTATTGCTTATTTATATTTCCCATGTAAAGTAGGAGGAGCACCATCTGCGAAGAAAAGTTAGAGGTCTGAAGACAGTAGAATGAAGGGGTTGGACTAAGTACTTTATGTAAAAAGCACCTGCAATTTCCAAGTTCAAGACACTAATAAAGCATAGTTTTGGTGGAAGCTGAGAACTGATGTGGGCTCTATAGGCTGGTTATGGTAAAGCAAGGATCTCTTGGTCAAGATTTTTGCACTAGAGGGAAATAAATATTTCTAATCCACCTAGCCTACTTCTTAGATTTGTTGCTCAGTAACACAGTTTAAATAAATTACTTCTTCCTTCTCAGTTATGTTAGTATCATTGCTGGACAGAATCAGCTAGTGGAGGATGACTCTCCAACTCTTATGCATAAACTTGGCCAAGACTGGAATTTTTGGAGGGATTAGATCCACAGGGAATATTATATAGGCAAGATCCTGTTATATTAGTTTGATCTGGTAAATTAATAAATTTATATTCCATGTCCTCGGTGTACTAGATACTTGGAGTAGAGCAGAGTATAAAAAGGAGATATTACCCATCTTTGTAGAGCTTACAGTGTAGCAGGGAGTCATAATAATAACTAATTGAATAATTATAAGTGAGTAAAGTGTCATGAGGGAGAAGTTTAGACCTCTATAGCAGTTAATAGAAGGAGGACTCATTTTATTTTAGAGGTGAGAGAAGACTCCCCAGGGAAGGTGCATTTAATTCAAGACATGAAAAATTAGCAGGTGTCTGACTAGTGAAAAGAGTTAGCTGGTAGGGAGGGGACAGGCATCAAAGGGTTATGGACATTATATTTCAGGAAAGCTATGAGGTCATTCTTGGGAGAAGTTGGTAATCAGCTGTAGATGACTATGATTTGAAAGTTGGGTGGACCGGTGGACCAGTCAGTAGACCAGTCCGTCCAGTCCGTGATTTATTTTTCTAGGTTTGTCTTCACTAAGGCTGCTT
Source organism: Pteropus medius (assembly GCF_902729225.1). Lineage (NCBI taxonomy): Eukaryota > Metazoa > Chordata > Mammalia > Chiroptera > Pteropodidae > Pteropus > Pteropus medius. The sequence goes on along the minus strand of NW_024354875.1, from coordinate 15,549,526 downwards.
CTGTGATTATTACTGATCATCCCTGGTGGATGGTTAGTCTTCCGTGTCTGTTAGCTAATGGCTGCCCATTTGAGTCACACAGGGCAGGAAGAGCTTTACTAGCTATCTAGGGTTTTAAAGCACCCAGACCAACTAATTAGAATTGCTGGACATGGCACCCAGTCATTATTATTTTAGCATGACCATGGATACTTTCACTGTGGATACTTTAACCCCCCAGGTGATTCTAATGTGTGCTTGGCATTGAGACCCACTGCTATGGGGCTCCGGGAGATGTGGGCGCCCTGGGGTTTGGCCTCAGGATAGGAAATCTCAGGTCTCAGAACAAGGTGTCAAATTAGGGCAGGAGCATTTGCTTTGCTCAACTCCACGCTCTTGGGGAAAGTACTGCTAGGCATTCCTGCTTCCACCAGGTCTCACGGATTTAATTTTTTTTATGTTTGAGTTTGAACAGGCTCCTGTACTTTTTGTGAAATTTGCATTAATCTCAGTAATCTGGGCCTTAAATCCTTGCCTAGTTCATTTACAGGAACTCCAACCACCTGTCCACCTTTACCCTCCCTGCAGAGGCCTTTGCTGTCGTTCTCCAGCTGGTGGGCCAGTAGGTGGCGTGTCCTCAGCTGCTCTCTCACTAATGTCCTCTCCATGGCTCCCAAAGGTGGAAGAGTGTTGTTATCCACAATGCCCCACAATCTTTCATGAAATCTGCTCTCGTGGGCCTTCCAAAATTTGCCCTGTTCTTTCAATTGCATCATTCCCTTTGTGTCACGCATCAGGAATAAAGCGCCCTTGATACACGGCCGAAACTATCAAAGTGAAAGTATCCATGGTCATGCTCAACAGAAACATTTTCCAAGCTGAATCAAATGTTCACCTCTGTGTGCCAAAGAGTGAGTTCCTATCTTCTGCAAATTTGAGGCAGTATTTGTCTACCTTATTTGCTCAGTGGGTAGGACCACTGAACAGGGGACCTGGAGACCCTAGTGCAAATCAGATTCCTAGTAGGCTACCTGGGTAGCTTGGAGCACCTGAGCTGGGTGTATAAAGTCCCTCACTGTCCCTTTCCTATAATATGAAGGTGGCAATGGGCCAGCTAATTTGACTAGATACTTACATTGACTGTTCTTAATATGTTCAGCCCTAGCCTGGCCCAAACACACTAGCTAAGCTTTTCTCCTAGATTTTTCATACTGCTAGTAGACCTTTCAGTTCTTAGATTATTTAACTTTGAAGAAAGAGTTTTGAAAAGGTCTGGATTACACGTTTCGCTTTGGTCTCGGGCTGTCTTGCATCAAGAAGGGCGTGTCTCTCTACAGCACCTTTGGTATTTCTGTCAGTGGCAAAACATACACAGGGTCATTAATTAATTAAATAGGATATTAAAGTCAGGGATGGGCCCAACCCTTTGAGTATTTAAAAGACTTAAAGGTGGGGATAAGCCCGTTCTGACACATATCAAGGCCTAGCCAGGCCGAGTGAGTCATGGATGAGCCCAGATGTGTTCTCTCAGACTACTGAGGTCTACTCAGCACCTTTTCACCCAAAGCACCTCAATGCAAAGCACTTCCAGCATGATCCATCTCTTTGAACAAATCGTCTTCACGTGCCACTGTGGGATGCAGCCTCTAGCTGCTAATTCGGTCCTGTGTTATTGCTGGAAGATGCTGGAGTGCAGGCGAAACCAAGCCGGTGGGCAGCCATGAAAATGGACCAGTAGCCAAGGCTCAGTGAAAACCAGGGGGAAGGCAGACGGGGTGTGGGATATGCTCAGACTCTGGGTGCAGCGTCCCTGTGACCCAGCAGTCATACTCCCCTGTAGAGAGAATAGGGGTTGGTACATTGATTATGAATTCTTCTCAAAGACGAGTGAATTTATTGAGGGTGTGGCTTATTTTTAGCCCTTCCTTTTGTATCATGGCTATATTCTGGTGACGTTTGGTTCTTTCTGCCTAAACTGAATAAAGTTGCTTTTCATATACACTTTCCTCACTTTGACAAAATGATCCGTCGCCTCCATAGGAGGACTTCAGTGGAGGACTGAACCTTAAGCCTAAATATGGCTTTCGAGTCTAATTTCTGACTCTGGACATGCCATAAAACTTGAGAAAACCGTTTCTGAAGAAGTAATAATCTCTAATTTAGACAAATCATTCTTTTTCAGGATATGATTCTGAAAATGATTACTTCCACTGAATATATTTCTTCTCAAGTTAAAATGAACAATCTGTGTTTTCATCAGGCTAGCTTGCTTTCTTGTTTGCCCTCTCCAAGTTTATCCTCTGCTCTGACATATGCTGACAGTCCTCATGGAACCGCCAGTCCCACAGTGACTGTGAAGAGGAGAGGAGACCCTTAAACTGTTTTACATTGTCCATATCTTAATTACTTTGAGCATCAAAGAAGGGACATTTTGAGGAGTTTTCTCTTTTCTTAAACACAAACAGTGTGGCTTTCTCAGAGATAAACAATCTGGGTTATCTAGGGTTCTTTTTCCTCCTGTATAAAATAAAGAGAGTGGACTAGATGTTTTCTAAGGTCCCATTTACCTGACTTTGGACCTGAGAAATGGTTTTTTAGTAAAAGTGCCAGGGAAGGTGGAGCTATCATGCATGTCATCCTGGTAACAAGTGTGACTGGAACAAAGAGTTCTAGATGAGGAATCGAAATCTCTGTGTAAACCACCAGTGGCACCTCCCTTAACCATTCTCAAGTTTTAGCTGCAAAAGCTCTAAATGGGGTCATGTTGACCAACTGAAGTAATGTCTATAAAAGTGCTTTGAAAATAAAATCATACACAAAGAATCAGGGGGTTCTTTTAGGAGAATAGCAAAGAGGCTCCCTCAGAAATCATTTCTCCATCTCCGGATTTTAAGTCTCTAGTCAGATTAAAATATAGTTACATAGAGATCCCCACCCACCTCCCCCACCTCAATACAATTCCGGCAACTGCAAGATAATAGTAATTTGCTAATGAGAAAGCCATGAATCTAAAAACTAATGAGAGTAACCGCTAAAAATGAAAGACATTTGGGAAATCTGCACTTTTGAAATTTGAGTTAGAAATTTTTATATTTAAATATTGGAACCTGTTTTCTAGTAGATTCCAGTGGAAAATACTCGAGGCTAAAAATCATGATGCTTCGTGTTCAGGCCTTAGTCCCGCTCTCAAGTTGCTAGGCAAGCTTAGAAAAATGGCTGAATCACGAAGGTCAAGTTCTCCCAATTACAGATTAATAACAGATGCTCAGTTTTCAATATTTCACTCCTAATAGGTAACTTAAAGGTAATTTATTAAGAACACTTGTGAAAGCATTTTAGGTATTTCAGATAAAAGTTTCCACAGTGTAGCCAAGGTTTTCCATATCTGGTATGCCCTACATGTTGTTCATAAATAAAATCTTATAAACGTGTTAGAAAGAGATATAAAATGCCTTTACAAAGTGAAGGATCTTTCTTAAAACCCCCAAATTGGGTTACTTTGTAAGTCTATGTTTACAAAATCGGATTTTCTAAAAGCACACTCTACCTGTGGTACCGTGTACATTAAACACACACAGCTATTCAGAGAGGTTGGTGATAAGAGCTATCGCAATGTAAATACATAAGAATGACACTTTAAGAGCCCCAACCATGTCACTGATCCAGAACCTAATAGAAAACTTTTAACTTTGGGAAGTACTTGTATTTTCCTGGAAATTTCAAAATAGAGGATGTTAAAGAATAGGCAGAAATCACAAACAAGCTGGAGTTTTTCAAGGTCACTTTCAACATCTGTCATTTTACTATGAAAAATATAATAAATTCATTGTATAGATGAAAATGACATTTTTACTTTTCGAGTATTTGTTTCCCGTTGCAGAAGAAACCATCAAGGGAAAATGTTTTCCATTATATCATCATTAACAAAATTCACCCCAAGAATAAAAATTTTAAAATCAGAAAGAAATGTTAAAATAAAGTTAGTGAAGTGATACACACACACACACACACACACACACACACACACACACACGCTCACAAATCTTTTTATATTTCCTGATTTAACAAAGAAATATTCTAGGGAAACTGTAGACCAGATTGAAAAGTCTGGTAATCTTTCTTCCTTTGATTTTCTGCAGCACTTACTGTCTACATGAATCATTTGGCATGAGTGAATTATTTTGTATCTTTTCGTACATGCATTTCTTGTCTGTACAACTAAAAAGTGAGCTCCTGGAAGTTCCCTTTGGCACTAAGCCCAATGCCTTGAACATAACCTGGGTGCCCGAATCATTGATTGACATGTGCATTTTCAGGGAGGAGCCTGATGAGATACACTTAAAACCTTTATTCATTGATTTACAAAATGTACAATATTTACAAAATTTAGGCATTAATCTCATATTGACATGAATGCTGTGGGGAGTCTAAAAATAAATAAGTGGCACATAAGTTCATATACACATCATGGCCCTTTGCACTTCAAGCCGTTACCGATGGTGGGATTTAATGAAAGGTTTAATGTGGTAGAAAAGTCAGATGGATGACTAGTCCTGATCCTTCCACGTGAATGGCCCTTCCGTGGCTCCAAGCCTGGGGATGATGAGCAAACCACTTCCTTTAAAGAGAATTAAAACATCATTCTGACAGGCATACAGGGTGCACACAGCCACATCTGTATGCAATTTACAGTGACCTCTGAGTGGCAGATGACACCACTGTGGACCTGGTCCCTGCACACCAGCCAGGGAGGCTTTGGAGATCCCACTTTCTCATTAAGAACTAACATTCGGACTTTGTCTCTTATTCAAATTGCATGCAGTACTTGGGAGGTGCCAGTGGAGAGTGACCATGCACAAAAATGTGTTTGTAGATATGTACAACAAATTTTCATTGTCTTATACAACCTTTAGATGTAGGATCAACCTGTCTCCTCTTTTAACAAGAGGAATGAATGAGGAAACCATACCTTCCCCTCCAAAGTAAAAAACATCTGGGGACACATGCAAATGGCATCCTGCAAAGGCAGGACTAGATAAACTCCACATGGTAAGATGGGCAAATTCCCATGAAGTCAGGCCTGGAAGTTTTCCTAAGGGTGGTAATTCCATCTTCCCTTCCTCTTCACTCCCACCTCATCCTATATAACCTAAATCAGAAGGAAAAGGCTTCACGTTCTTGAGCTTCTTAGAGCCTCAGCACCTTCATCCATAAAGTAAAAATACTAGTAATATTCTTTACATGGTTCTTGCAGGAATTATATTACCTAACTTATGTAAAGTGCTTAGCATAGTGCCTGGCACATAAGAGGAGGTTAATAAATATCTTGCTTTTGCTCCCTCTACTTTCCCACTCCAGCTATAAGCAACATATTTGATAAGCTTGCCAAACTCTGATTTAAGGCCATTTTATGCAATTTAGACTATTGTGTATCAGAGTTACGACTGTTAGTTCATATTTGGTCCCTGAGGAGGTCTCATTTCATGAGCCAGAGACATTTTTCTGTCCAGGGCAGATGGACCCTGACAACACTGTCCTCTTTATCACAAAAGCTCCACCAAATTTGATGCAAATATGTCCTTAGACCTGCAGAGAAACTCATACCAGTGATTGTCACCACCTGAATACTTCTGGAACCATATCACTGAGGAAACCATGAGCAAAAACCTTGAAGCCAATACCTTACTCTTGCTCGTAACATTAGTAACTTTTTTCAACACTGGTGCAAGTATTGTAGATACATATATTACAAGCTCTACCACTGTTGAAAAATAAGTATTCTAATTTGATAATTTTGTTCAGAATAAAAAATCTTTTACAATATATTTTAGTTTCTAGTTATACCATACAAAAATAAATATTATATAAATGATTTACAAGGAAGAAGAAAAAAATGTGATTTAGGGTGCCAAAAATATAGGAAGAATGGTAAAACTTTTACCATCTACTTCAAAAGCAATCATCTAAATGAAATAGAAACTTTCCACTAGCTCTCCTTATTAGTCTCACTGTCACCCCACTGGTCCGCCTACTTCTCGTCCTAGGATATCATGTCTTCTTTCCCTATTAATCTCCAGACAACTTGATGCAGAACTTTCTTCCTACAGTCACTGGGGATTTGGAAGAGAACTGGCAAAGCTCTTGGGAGGCATGAATTGCAGATGAAGAGCTGGCTGAGCCACTTACTAGACCCTCACAGTGAACTAGGATCAACTCCCACACATTCTGCTTGATTTCATTTTGAAATCCTCTCCCTGTCTAAATTAGCTGTGTCTGAATAAAACCCCATGACTGGAGAAAATAACCCCCATCCTGCTTTAGGACACCTTGAACACCCACTGGTCCAGGTAGAATCCAGGATTTTATGGAGCACAACCAGGCACCAAATTAAGTCTAACCTCGTCAATTAAATGAAGGGTAAGCAGACACTTTACAGATGCTAGCTCCATTAAATTGGGAAAAATCCTTCTGCGGCCACATCTCTCCCCATATAACAGACTTTTATAATTGCCTTTTTATCTTCCACACAGAGCAGAGGGAATATGATTCCCACCACTGGGAGAAGAATGTTGGAAAAATTAAATTGAAAATTGCTTACTACTTTTCTAGGGAATCAGTATCTCCAAGGAAATAGTCCATTCATTTTTAAAAGCAGTTTTAAAATTATAAGGCTGTAAGTGAATTCATGATTCTATTTAAACCAGTGGCCCTTTACCTTTCTCCTGAAAAACACACAACTATTCATGTCCCTTTAGCATACTGCCTAACATCTCAGATGGTCCCAGGACCTCTTGTGGCTCATGCATGTATTCCAAATTAGGAACCCCAGATCTCGATAAATGCAGAATTATTTCTTGGAGTGGAAACAAAGATTTGTGGGGTATAACTCAGGGTCTGTTTTAGGGGCAGGCTGGCTTTGATGAGGTCTTGGACTTGAAATGACTACATTGAAGCAATGCTTGTTCCCCATGGTAAGTGGAAATGCCTGGCCATGAAGACATCCTTGTGTGTTGTGGTTTCACATGTATAACTACTGTCAGGCCAATGACTCATGCATGAGTATGGACCATCAAAATCCCCATGGATCACTACTAAATATCATGTCTTTGAGCTGCTATAATGTGAGTCCCAACCACACCCACAAGCAGGACACTATCACTGACACACAGTGCGGACGACCATTTGTCTGATTTATGGGTGACGTTGTGGCAAATGTGGCATCGGTTTCATTTCGGGGGAGTGGCAAGTTACAGATATTTCCTTCACAACAGGAAGTGCAGACCTGAAAGAAAGGAAGAGAGAAAAAAAGGGTGATGAGAAGTTGGTAGGTCTTAGAAAAAGGCAGGGATCTTTGAAGGACTGTCTCCCTCATGGCAAGACTCAAATGAAGTTACCTGTTCTGCAAAGGAGACACCAACCCTGCATTTAAGGGGGTGGGCGAAATTTCATCTGGAAGCAATATGGTCAAAACGAAAGCCCCCGACTAAAGTTCAAGGACATGGGTTCTGCTTTTGGCATCCCACCTTGTGGTTATTACAGTTTTACAACCTTCCTAGGTCTCGGCTATTCTGTCTGTGAAGTGGGACTTATAATATTTACCCTACCTCTCAAAAAGGCTCTTTCTGAATACTTGAGGAAACTGTTAAGAGGGCAATTTTCACTTGCCAAATTTTCCCAGTGAGAGTGAAATGGTAACAACCCAGATAACCTAAAGTTAAATATTTGCTTTCATTAGCGTTGTCTGCATAATTCTCTCCATTCTCATGGGTAAGCTAAGATTTGAAGGGTTTTCATTTATGCAATTATTTCTACGTTATATAGTTTTACTTGTGGATCGCAGGAAAGAAATAAACCCAAGGAATTATTGACAGAAGTTATTTTAGATCATGGCTACACTACGTACAGACCAGCAGTTTCAGTATCAGCTGGGAGCTTATTAGAAATGCAGAATCTCAAACCTTGCCCTGAACTCAGTGAATTAGAGTCTGCATTTTAGCAAGATCCCCAAGTGATTTATATGCACAGCAATGTTTGAAGACTCTACGATGGTTAATATCATATACAGTCATTACCCTCCAGAGACTTCAATCTAGTCATCACGTTAACATGGATTAGGAAGACGTTATAAAGTTGAAGAGAGAAATAAGGGGTCAGAAGTGAGTTTGAATTCTGTCTCTTCTGTCTCTATTACTTTACTAGCTTTGTAATCTGAGCACATGATATCATTTCTCTGGTCTTTAAACTTCCTCCTTGGCGAAGTAGCCACAATAATGCCTGAGAGTCTGGTTTGCTAAAGGGTCAGGTAAAATTCTTGGGTTTACCCTTCATATTTCAAACCATGAGCAGGAAGGCAGAAGGCAGATTATACTTTAAAATTTACTTCTTAGTGTATTTGACAAGTCTCTTGAAAATTAGCTGTCCAGCTTCTTGAGAGAAAGAAGCCCCTACCATTCCAGGGTATCAGAGTGGGCATTGCCCCCAAGCCCCAGAAAGGCAGCCTGATGGGGAGAAGTGGGCAGACTCCAAATAAAGGTCAAGGCCTGTTATATAAGCTCATGTCTCCAGCCAGCTCTGAATGACCAGCAGGAGAGTCAGGGGCATTCCACACTCCAACCATGAGTCAGGCCGTCAGGCTGCCTTTCTCTGATTCTTTATATTCACCTTCGAGGCTGGCCTCGAAGTTCATTTTACACTGAGTGCTTCTGTACAAGCACCGGATGGAGTTTCAGGGGAGCAAACTCACAAGGAGAGGGTTCTCTCATCACCTACTGAAATGACTCAGAAGCCAACATATACTTTCTTCGAATCAGAATCCCACAAAAACACAAGCCCCACTTTATAGACAGTTATCAAAGCTAAATTGCCTTGGCCATCCCCAGCTGAATGAATTGTTAGTACATCTGCAATGCTTTACTATGAGGACATAATTGGTCCCTCGTTCCTCCTCTTTCCGGTAGCTTTATGACTTTCTTCTGAGTAAAGAAAGGGCTTCTAATAATTTTCAGTACCTTCCTGATGTTGTATTTACATAATTTATACTGGTTATCCTGTGCCCTGGTTATTTTTAAAAAAAATAAAATAAACTTTTATTTTTTTTTTATAGCAAACAGGAAAGGAAGCATACTCTCATAATGGTATAAAGATAGCCTCTATGGGGAAGTAAGAATTTGCTTGTGAGCAGGAGTCTGAAGTGGAAGAAGGCTGACTATTCTGTACCGGTCACTTGCTTTGTTGCCCAGACCTTGTGGCCTTCATGCTCCGAGTCTCTGCAGCCAGTGGACAAGCATTCTTCCAGTGGAACACAGCGTTTGGTGACAGAGATGCTGTTTCCTGTGACTTCCATTGTGTGCTGAGTGTAGCAGTATCTGGTCTCTGTCAACAGAGAAAATGTTTTAATCGACCTAGAAAATGTTAACCTAACCTGCCTGGAAGGATAAAAGGAGTGTCAACACTACAAATCCTGGAAAGATCTAACAGCACATGGGACGTACACTGTGTTGGAGATGTGCTTGGAGAGCCCCACTTCGCCACAGAAGAAGGAGGGCCTTCTGAAGACAATTGGTCTCTGCCCATCGCAATCCCCAATAGGCTTCATTCTTTGCTTATTGACAAATTTTGCCACTGTATTGACTTTCATTTTTAGAAGAGGAGAAGCTTGGAAAGATGATTTAAGGGTGTGAGAGTCATAGCAATTTTCAGGAAGATGAAATGGTAAAAAAAAGTTCAAAGAACCCAGGATGAAAAGACAAGAAGTTAGGCCTGTAACAAAAATCTTCAAGGAGATGTAAAAGACTAAGAGGCGTGTGTGTGTGTGTGTGTGTGTGTGTGTGTGTGTGTGTGTGTGTGTGTGTGTGTGTGTTTGAAAATCAGCTCTTCCCAAGCAAGAGCAGAATGATTAAAAATAGATTTATTGTATCTGGAGAAAATGACTTTATCCCCCCAAAAAAGAACTTCTTGTCTAGGAGCATAGCTGGATCCTAGAATTCATTACAGAAGACCCCAACAATGAAGATGTTCCTAAATTGCGGAGCATCATTTCTCCCTAGCATGATTTCAGTGTCTTTCTAAAAAGGCAGATGAAGGAAGACCATGATGTGAGTTTTTAAAGTCTTCAGAGGCTGAAAACTTGAGATTTCTTCCAAACTTTCACGGATAATTTTTTTTAACTTATAATTTAAAGACTAAAGAAAAATGGCTTGACCAATGTAATTCTTTAAGTTCTTCAGGCAGTGTTCAGCTTTCTAAGCCTGAATTTAGTTGAATGCCGCTGCTCCACTTTCAAATTGAAAAAGAAAATGAATAATTCTTAAGAAATGCCGCTGAGCTGTTTTTCATCCATATCTTGGGCCCAACTTTGCATACTTTACACGTTTTGGATATTTACTGGCTAATATGGAATTATGACCTTCTATGATATTATTTATTAGGCAATAAAAATTCTCCCTACCAGATTCTGTCATAATTTTGGCAGCTTTTAACCAATGTATGGTGTCCAAATAAGAAAGCTGAATAATTTTAGCCTCTGAGAATGAACTAATACAGACCACATGAACACATCCTGGGAGTTTTAATAATCTTCTAGATACCCACACTTGACAGGAACCTGAGTAGCCTCCAACTGAGTCTTGCTAAAGACAGCGTCTTGCCCAGTGGTTACACTCTTGGTGAGTGTACCTGGGCTGAGTCCGTTTCGGTGCTCTCCCCGCAAATGCTGTCCCTCCCCACACTGCACCCTGACCAGAATTGTCAGTTGAGATCAGGTCAAGACATCTCTAGCTTGCTCAGAGGAGTGGGGTCAGTAAGGTCATTCTGTGTACTCACAAGAAATGTTGAAAGCATTGTGTCTGGCAATATTTCTCCCAAAGCCCTAAAATATTTTAAAATTGGAGTGACCGTGATTGTTTTTCTGATGAAGAGGAGATGGCTGCTCTCCTGATTTTTTTTTTTTAAAGCCTTTGACAGGTTTTAACATATGGAGGACAGTGACCTAAGAGATTTAAAACACCTTCCAAAGAGGACTGATTTACTTCTCTGGTATCATACTTGGACATTTATGGCCATGATAGGTACACCTTTCTCACCCCACCCCAACTTCAGATGTTCAGGAAAGCAATAAAAGGGGAATGTTCTTATTTTCTATCTCCTCTTCATGCAGACAACCAGGAGCAGCTGCCAGAGATTTTACTGTTCCAAATGTAAATCTGAGCAGATAAGGTTATATGTTTATGGAATAAGTAAATCATTAATGGTTCCAGTTTTAGAAATTAGATTTGTCCCGCATGTAGTGAATTATCTTGTTTTAGCTAAGTCTTAGAAAAACAATTGGTGAACCTGATATAACTACCTTTGGTTCATACTTTTATGTCCAACAAACTCTCATTTAATTTATTAATTAAAAACTTATTCCATTGAATGAAAGTACAGACAACAACTGTTGAACCTTTTATTTTTTTCAGAAAAATATGAAAAAAACCCAGTACGGAATAAGCCAATTCTTGCTATTCTGTGGGGAGAAGGGCGATCAGTGATGAAGGTGGATAAGAATTTTTTTCTTCCACTTCACCAAGTACAATCCGTAAAACAAAGACATATTGAGAATACCCCATTACTTTTAGCACCAGAGACTTCAGGTCTGAAGCATCAATCCCTCAAACGCATCTCTTCTCCTTCTCATCTTAAAAAACCTCAAGGTGAGTTATGAAATGTTAATGTGGGAAAAGGTCCTGTGGTTAAATAAGTTTGGGAAATGCTCAAATAAAGTTGAACAGGTTTCTTTAGTGCACTTGTGACAGCCTTGAATTTGTACTGAGATCTCCAACGGAGGCAGGAGCAGGGCAGGCAGAATTTCCCAAGTAGAACTAGGCGGACCACATGTGGCTTATCGCTGGACTGTAGAATTGATAAAAAACTGAGTTTCTGCCACAGAGCATTGCTCTCCATGCATTTTGAATAATCCTTGGTTTAGTAATGAGGTTATATGAGAATCAAGCCGGCTGATAGCTTCACACTAAAAGGATTTCAAAGGCTTTTATCTAAAAGATAAAAGATGGATTTGAATTTCTACCAGGTTAGTTTCTGCCTCTAAAATCTCATATTCAGCACTGCATGGTACTCCCAGAGGTTGTGAAACAAAAATCTTTTACTGTGAGATTCACAGGCATTCAAGTAAAGTCAGAACTGCGTAAAAAAGCTTAATCAACTATTGGAAGACAAAGAATATAATTTTCATGAAATTCACACATATGTACACAGATTCCATAACTTAGTTCTGAAATTTAAAAAAGGTCTGAAGCTAAAATGTAAATTTCCATTTACTCATCAACATTCAGTTTCGAATAACAGAAACTGTATCGAAACAAAATATACAAAATATATGTAAAATGATTTGAATTAAAACGAGACATTTAAAATGACCAAACAACTCTCACCACACAGTTATTCTCTGTGGCTCCTCTAGTTTGGGTTTCTTTACAAATAAATGTAATTATTAAAGTAATGCTAGAGAACAATTCACTAGGTACAAGAAATTTAATGGCAGGAAAATAACTTTAATCACAATATTACAAATTATATTGAAAAATAAAAGGCTAGTGTCATCTGTGGCACACTCCCTGCCTGATTCCTTACTGTGCACTCAGCCCTGCACATTCTGCCTTGCTCCTTCCAGGTCCTCCTCTGAGATGGCTGTTCACCTAAGTGTCCAACTTGACGCTCTTCTCCTGTCTGATCTCATAGGATTTCTTTGCAGGTCCAGGCTCTGCAGGATTCCTCACCCTGGACTTCAGAGCTTTGTCTTCCTTTAGATTTTCTTCTACATCTCTAGTCTCTTATCTTCTAACACTTGCCCTGGCCTGAGTGTCTTTATTCTCCCAAGCACACTTCTGAAACCTCCTCTCACTCAATTAACCTCATCCAATCTTTCATATCTTCAGTCTAATTCTCTTTCCTGGGCTATAGAACCAAATTTCCAAATATTTCCTGCAGCACCAGCAGCACCTTAAATCTCACATGCCTCAAACCAATCACACCACTTCCCTCTCGCTTACATCTGTTTATCTTCCTGTGTTTCTATTTCAGAAAGGGACATCCTGAGATGTGGCACCTCGATCTTCGACTAGAATCACCTGAGACTTCTCTTGCCAAGCTGGGTGTCTCCAAGTCCTCCAAAATGTCTCCATTATTCATCTGATCTTTTCTGTTTTGTTTTATATTTCCCCAATGCAGGACCCCATCATTTCCTGTCTTCTTTGTCTCTGGCCTCTCTTCTTTCTAACGCAGGTGTCGGACAACCACCAGACAGATCACTGAAACCAAGGTCAGATCATGCCGTTCACTGCCTATGAAAGCATAAATAACACTTAAACTCATGAATGATGCCTAACTGTCAAGGAGGCCTGACTGCTAGGTTTATTTGGACTTTCAGAGTGGACGGCACATGGCCCATTGTTCTATTTCTGCTCTTGAAGCTGTGTGTCAAGAATATAGAGTAACTGTTCTTCCCTGCTGGAAACATTAATTACATCTATAACTCAAAGCTAGGCATCTGAAACTCAGCACTTATTACTCAAGGTTCTCCTTGATCTAGACACCACACTACTTCATCGTTTCTTACTAGATACTTTGAGACTATGATACAATTTTTGACCATTTTTTCACAACAAATCTTTTTTCCTGTCTTCTACTCCTAGAAACCTAATGTTCTTCAAGGCTTAATCCAAATGACATAAATTCTGTGAAACTTTCCTTGATTTTCCGCCCAACACCAGGCTCACAGCCTCCCTTAGCTTCCTTATTTGATGTCTGGCTTTCCTCCTAGATCAGGTTTCTCAACGTTGGCACAATTGTTTTTTACTGGTTGATTTGGTTTTTTTAATTACACTTTTGATTTTGAGGTAATTGTAGATTCACATGTATCTGTGAGTAATAATACAGAGAAATCCCATGTACCTTTTACCCAGTTTTTCCTGAATGGTAACATATTACAAAACTATAGTATAATCACAATCAGGATATTGACATTGGTGCAATCAAGATAGAGAACACTTCTGTCTCCACAAGAATCCCTCATGTTGACTTTTTGTACTCACATCCTCTCTCCTCCTGCTCCGACCCCCTCTTTAACCCTTGGCAGCCACTAATTTGTGCTCCATTGCTATAATTTCATCATTTCAAGGATGTTACATAAATGGAATCATACGGTATGTAAACTTATGGGGTTTGGCATTTTCATTCAGCCTAATTCACTTAAAAGTTATCCATGTTATGTGTATCACAAGTTTATTAATTTTTATTGTTGAGTAGTAGTATTCCATGCTTTGAATGTACCAAAGTTGGTTAACCATTTCCCCACTGAAAGTATATCATCTAGGTTGGAAATATCATTGATAAAGCTGCTATCAACATGTGTGTAGAGGCTTTTTTTGTGAACATAAATTTTTATTTATCTGGAATAAATGTTCATTAGTAGAACTACCAGGTTGTATGGTAGTTGCATGTTCAGCTAATTAAGAAACTGCCATGCTGTTTTACACTCCCCCTAACAAAGTACGAGTAATCCAGTTTCTCCCAATTCTTACCAGCATTTGGTGGTGGTGTTATTTTTTATTTTAGCCATTCTGATAGACGTATAGTGATATCTCGTATTTCTAATCTGCATTTTTCTAAGGGCTAATGATGTTGAATATCTCTTTGTGTGCTTATTTGCCATCTGTTTATCTTCTTTAGTGAAGTATATGTTCACTATTTTGTCCTTTCCCTAACTTTTTAAATTTTTCTTACTGTTAACATTTGAGAATTCTTTATATATTTTAGACACTAGTCCTTTTTCAGATATGTGTTTTGTAAATATTTTCTCTTGGTTTTTAGTTTGACTTTTCGTCCTCTTAACAAAGTCTTATACAGTACAAAAGTTTTAGATTTTAATGAAATCCAATTTACCAATCTTTCTTTTTATAGACTGTGCCTTTTATCCCAAGTCCAAGAACTCTTTGCCTAGCCCTAGGTCCCCAAAATTTTCTCCTGTGATTTCTTTTCTGAACATTATATGGTTTTATATTTAAATCTATGATTCACTTTGAGTTAACTTTTGTAAAAGGTGTAAGACTTAGGTTGAAGTTCATTTTTTGCCCATAGATGTCCAATTGCTCCAGCATCATTTGTTGAAAGGCTATCTTTCCTCCACTGGATTGCATTTGCAGCTTTGCCAAAACTAAATTGAGTGTACTTCTGAGTTCTCTATTCTGTGCCACTGATTTATGTTTCCATCCCTCTGCTAAAACCACCATCTTGATTACTGTAGCCATGTGATAAATCTGAAAAAAGGGTAGATTAATTTCTTTCCACTTTATTCCTCTTTTTCAAAATGGTTTTTAGCTATTCTAGTTTCTTACCTTTCCATATGAATTATACAATAATCTTATCTATATTGACAAACAATCTTGCTAAGATTTTGACTGGAATTTTATTAAACCTATATGTCAATTTGGAGAGAACTGACATCTTTACTACATTGAGTCCTTCAATTCGTGAACATGGTGATTCTCTCCATTTGTTAAGTTTTCTTTGAATTCTTTTATTAGCATTTATAGTTTTTGGCATACATGTCCTGTTCATGTTTTGTTAGATTTACTTCTAAATAATTTAGAAGTTTAAGTTTTTGAATAATTATAAATGGTATTATATTTTCAGTGACCACGTTAATTCATAATACATATAAGTATAATTGAGTTTTGTGAGTTTATCTTAATATTTGTGACCTTGCTGAACTTACTTATTAGTTCTGAGAATTTTTTAAATAAATTTGTTGGGATTTTCTACAAAGAAAATCATCTGTGATAAGGGATAATTATTTCTTCCTTTCCAATCTGTATGCCTTTTATGTCCTTTTTCTGCCTTATTGCACAGGGTAGAACTTTCAGCAATACATTGGAATAGAGTGGATAAACAGGACTTTACGGTAGACAGTAGTTAAAATAAAAGTGATAAGGTAAAAGCATTGGATGGATGTTCCTATCTGAGGCAATCATGTTAATAGGAAATACTTGGACAAAAATACTATGAACTGGAATAGTTCAAGCAACAATCTTATTGAGGATGATCAAACTTTTGGTTAAAAAAATTGCTGGAACAAATGTAAGGAATAAATCGGAGAATTGTAATGCCAGCTGAAATGAACTAACTAGTACCTCCTTAACAAAAAATAGAATAAAATTAAAAGGCCGAACAAAATTAAAACAACAACAATCTGTGCAAAAACATAGGAGAGCTATCAAGGTGATAGGATTTGAAGAGCAAGGTACCAGTGAAACACAACACGATGAGCTGAGCCTGACATTCTATACCTGTTCTTCCCTTGAGGCACTTGCACAGGTAGAGAGGCTAAGGAGCCAAGCAGAAAGCTCTGCTAAGGGGCAGAAAAGCTGAGCAGAGCTCTTGTCAGTCTCAAGGGAATTGGGAGTCACAAACAGGAACCCAGAGCTAGCAGGACAACAAAGAGAGATGGGAAGTACAGAGAAGTGAGGCTGACAGTCTCAGTATAAAATTCTAGGTTGGCAGTTATTAACTTTTAGCACTTTTAAAATGTCACTCCACTAACTTCTAGCTTCTACTGTTTCTGTCAATACTAACTGTTGGCCATATCTCCCAAAACAAGAACGAGCCCAAATAAACAACCTAATGCTTCATCTTAAAAAACTAAAAAAGGAAGAACAAATGACACCTAAAGTCAGCAGAAGGAAAGAAATATTCAAAATTAGAGCAGAATTAATAAAACTGAAAACAAAACAAAAAAAAATAGAAAAAAATAAATGCAACAAAATGCTGGTTCTTTGAGAAGGTTAATAAAATCGACAAACCCCAGCTAGACTCACTAAAAGAAAAAGAGAAAGGACACAAATAAACAAAATCAGGGATGAAAGAGGGGAAATTACGACTGATATCGCAGAAATACAAAGGATCATACAAGAATACTCTGAAAAAGTATATAATACCAAATTTAATAACCTAGAAGAAATGGACCAGTACTTAGAAAAATATAACCTTTCTAGACTAAATCAAGAAGAACTAGAAAATCTAAATAGACCAATCAGCAGTATGGACATTGAAACAATCATCAAAAGCCTACCAAAAAGTAAAAGTCCAGGACCAGATGGCTGCACCAGTGAATTCTACCAAACATTCAAAGAAGATTTAATACCTATTCTCCTCAAACTCTTCCAAAAAATTGAAGAGGAGGCAATAATTCCCAACTCATTTTATGAGGCTAATATTACTCTGATACCAAAACCTGGTAAAGATAACACACAAAAAAGAAAACTACAGACCAATATCTCTCATGAACACAGATGCAAAAATCCTAAATAAGATACTAGCAAACCGAATACAGCAACATATTAAAAAGATTATACACTACAATTGAGCGGGCTTCATCCCAGAGGCACAGGGATGGTTCAACATACGCAAATCGATGAATGTGATACACCACATAAACAAATTAAAAAATAAGAATCATACGATCATATCAATAGATGCAGAAAAAGCCTTCGACAAGATACAGCATTCATTTATGATCAAAACTCTTAACAAAATCAGTATAGAAGGAAAGTACCTTAACATAATAAAGGCCATATATGACAAACCCTCAGCCAACATTATACTTAATGGTGAAAAACTAAAAACCTTCCCTCTAAGATCAGGAGCAAGGCAAGGCTGTCTACTATCACCACTGTTATTCAATATAACACTGGAGGTCCTAGCGAGTGCAATCAAACAAGAGAAAGATATAAAAGGCATCCATATAGGAAACGAAGTCAAACTCTCACTATTCGCGGATGACTTGATTCTCTATATAGAGGTAGAGAATCAAGTGATCTAAAAATCAAGAAATCTAAAGACTCCACAAGAACACTACTAGAAACAAAAAGCAAATACATTAAAATCTCTGGATACAAAATCAACGTTCAAAAATCCACAGCTTTCCTATACTTTAATAATGAAGTGCCAGAAAAAGAAGTAGAAAAAATAATTCCTTTTGCAATTGCAACAAAAAGAATAAAATATCTAGGAATAAATTTAATAAAACAAGTGAAAGACCTACATAATGAAAACTATAAGACCCTATTAAAAGAAATAGAAGAAGATGAAAAGAAATGGAAAGCTATTCCATGTTCTTGGATTGGAAGAATCAACATAGTTAAAATGACCATATTACCTAAAGCATTATACAGATTTAATGCAATCCCCATCAACAACTCATCAGCATTTTTTAAAGAAATAGAACAAAAAATCAGATTCGTTTCCTATATCAGATTTGTATGGAAGCACAAAAGACTCCGAATTGCCAAACCCATCCTGAGAAAAAAGAACGAGGCTAGAGGCATCACTCTGCCCAACTTCAAATTATATTACAAAGTGACAGTAATCAAAACGGCATGGCATTGGCAGCAAAACAGACTCATGGACCAGTGGAACAGAAATGAGAGTCCAGAAGTAAACCCATATTTATGTGGGCAAATAATTTTTGACAAAAAAGCCAAAAACATACAGTGGAGAAAGGAAAGCTTCTTCAATAAATGGTGCTGGGAAAACTGGAAAGCCACCTGCAAAAGAATGAAACTAGACTGTTGTCTATCACCACACACCAAAATTAACTCAAAATGGATTAAGGACTTAAATATAAGACCTGAAACAATAAAATGCATAGAAGAAAACATAGGAACTATACTCAATGACATTGGACTTAAAGAGGATTTTATGAATTTGACCTCAAAAGCAAAAGAAGTAAAAGCTAAAATAAATGAATGGGACTACATCAAACTAAAAAGCTTCTGCTCAGCAAAATAAATTGTCAACAAGGTAAAGAGACAACCATCTGAATGGGAAAATATATTTGCAAGCAACACCTTTGATAAGGGCCTAATACTCAATATATACAAAGAACTCGTATGACTCAATAACAACAAAAAAGCAAAAGATCCAATCAAAAAATGGGCAGAGGACCTGAACAGACACTTCTCCCTAGAGGACATACAAATGGCCAATAAATATATGAAAAGATGCTCAATATCGCTAGCTATTAGGGAAATACAAATAAAAACCACAATGAGAAAAGGAGTACATTCTGTATGATTCCATTTATATAAAGCTCAATGATAGTCACAATTGTGTTACCTTTGGTAGGTGGGGTATAATGACCGGGGACTCCAGGGGCTTTCTGGGGTTCTATTGCTTAATATGGGTAACAGACACACAGCATGTTTGTTCTGTGAAAATTCAATGACCTCTGTGCTTATGATCTATTTACTTTCTAGTATGCATGTTAAACTTTAATAAAAAAAAAATTTTAACTTTAAAGAAGTAGGAATTCTAAGACTTCCATTTAGCAATATGACAAGATAGATCATCTGAACACCATCACACTACATAGCAGCCAGAGTGCTGAATAACATATAACCAATAGCTTCTGTAAATGTACAAATGAACTCTCCAGAAAGTAAGGGAAATCCCAGGGACCAACTGGGTAAGGTATTGATTTGTCTACCCTGGGATGGGAGGATGCTAACTGTAAGAAGATGCAAGGCCTGGGGCTTAGAACTAGAACAGAGACCCTGTAGGATGGTATGAACCTTAATGGGTATGTCCTGCCTAAGGCTGCCTAAAAGAGACAAAAATCCCCCCTGGATAAAGTAAAACAAAAAGATTGTTTGTCTCAGCCTGGTCTCTGACTGGGGAAAAAATGTCAACAATGAAGAAGTCTTTCCTGAAAATGTGTAACCATGGGCTTGTCTTCAGCTGAGCTGGGATCACATTTATATTTTTTGCTTATTCCAGTTAATGGATATGGAAAGAGTCATCAAGTGACATGCCCAGGTTTTTCCTCATTTTCACAGAAAAACAGTGAGCATCATAGAAGTTGGAACCAAAAGAACACGTGTCCCTCCCTCTCAAGATTTCTCTTGGTCTGATTTTATATCAGCAATAATTTCAAATGAAGATTTTGCCTTAGAGGGAGACATCTGCATTTCATAATTAAGAAGGAACATTAAATCCTTGAGGCTTAGGTAGCCTTTGCAGAACAAGCCTTTCTAAAAATTATGATGTTTCTGACTTGACATTTAATTCCAGAGACTCTTAATAAACACTTATATGGTCCTCCTCTCAAGGAGATTTTAACATTGCAGCACGGAAAAAAACTTACAGGCAAAAAACCACGTGGCTCTGAGCATGCGACATTCAACTCTTGCTTTCCTTTTACCAGTTCTTTCAAATAGTCCCTTGTATGATACGATTTCAAGATTCTTTCCCAATCTGATTTATATAGTCAAGAAAATTGCACAGATTTATAAGGAGGGGTTGATGAAATTAAGGTTATTGCAAAGGAAGTACTCAGAGACCAAAGACTAAAGGAAAGCCTAGCAAGTGAAGCAACGTGATCAGTTATACGGGGCATCTTAAATTCTCATGTCAAGAGAGGGAGTATGGTACCATGAATCTGTAAGTGCCAGAGGCAAAAATAAAGTAATGGAGGAGAAAGTACTTACTAACACACATTTCAAAAGTAAGAGTGACAGGAACCCGAGTTAGCTAGAGGTGGCTGGTTGATGCCACCATTGCCTGTCAGAGTGATTCTACTTAGGGCAAGGCTTTCTTGATGTTTATTTGACCAAATGATGATTCACAAGTCTATTGAATCTGCAAGCAAGCTTACCTCAGCTGCTAAAATACAATGTCTCTGTGCACATCCACATGACTGACTTTAGCTTTTTGAAAATTCTTGAAATTCAGGAGTTCCCCTAAGCAACTTGGGATGTGGGTTTATATGGTAGAGATGAGTAAATACTAACATAAAATGGTTTTTTCACTTTTAACAAGTTATTGTCACATCATGTAATAACTAAAACCTAGTTAAACATGTCACAAAGTAAATAGAAAACCAGGAATATTACAGAAAGCTGGGATGTTTTTCCATAGCTGCACTTACTAAGCCTGTTGGTAGTGCTATAGCTGCTTCAAACTAATGATAAACAAAAATCAAGTCAAGGGTTAGTCGGTAGTGAGACACATTTTATATTTTAATCTAATAATAATGACACTGTTTTCATTGTTAGAAAAATCTGGAGAAAGCCCAGAGAAAGGGATAAATAACTCACAGGCAATAGGGTTGGTCAAGAAGGTAGCTGAGTGAGGCTTTAGTCCTCATGCCTCACCTGATGTTCAAGGCCCCACAGATATAACCTGGCTCCACTATTCGTTCCTACTGTTCTCTGACATACTAGCTGCTACACCCAGTTCAGGTCTCTCCCTGTCGACTAAGCACACTTGGGGAACCCTGTCTCCACGTATTTGCTCTGAGTGACATCCCAGAAAACATGCCCTCTTCAATCTTCTACTTCCATTGCCCACCTGGAGGGCTACCGCCATCCACCCAGACCATGATGCTGTCACTGGCCACCTCAGTCCCCAAGCAGCAATTCTTCCCTTAAACTCCCACAGTATTTAATGTCACATTTCATTTGGCACTTGCCTTTGCCCTGCTATTTTTGACATTTAATATGTTCAGATCTTATCTCTCCAGCTAAACTGTGTGCTCCTTGAAAGAAGAAACCCGATTCCTATCTTCTACTGCATAATCTCCCAAAGGGCCGTGCGTGGTGATTCTGTGTCATGAACTTTAGGGCATCACTTTCCATTTACCCCTATAAATATAAGGACAAAAAGATAAAAGTGGGAGGGGGAAAAAGAGAAAAGGAGAAATTGTGTAAAGACTTAAGATACTTTTAAGAATCTGTGCTTTGGAAGGATATATTTTGACCTCAAAGAAAGTATTGAGATAGAGCTTCCTCCTTCCCTGAGATGAGTTCGAGCAGAGTGCTACCAGTGCCTGTTTTTGATTTGTGACAGGGATATATTCATACACCATCAGACTTGGACTGAGCCTCTATGAAATAAGGCCCAAAGCCCGAGTGAGCCCCAGTTCACAGTCTCTCCTTTCCTTCTCATCTTCTTAGGTAGGGAGATGCTTAGAGAAGCACTGTCACATTTCCTATACAGTAGCTCTGATCAGTAGCTCTGTATCAAAAGCTAACCTGCCAGCTTTGTCACAGCAGGAAGCAGCCCAAAAGTTATTGGCTATACATGCAAATCATCCCGTTGTGATCCAGTCGCTGCTGACAGTGGTTCTCAAATGTTACTACATATCAGCACCACCCAGGGTGCTTTTAAAACTCCTTATGCTCAACCACACCCATACCATTTATACACGAATCTCTGGGAATGACTTAGGCATCAGTGTTTTTAAAATTTACCCTGTGATTTGACTGTGCCATTAAGTTTGAGAAGCAGTGGTTTCACCGCGTCCATCAGCAACCTACCCAAATGTTGGGGGATGTTAGAGAACATCAGCTGGGTCCAAAATGATCATATGATTACAGAAGGCAATGCGATAGGAATCATCTTTGAATACCCGGATGACCTGTGATTAAGCCAATCTTTAGTGTCTGCATGTTTTTCTCTTCTCTGTGGCCTTTTCATTAGCATCTCCACCACAAAGTAACCAAAGGAATCCGGAGGTGACAACACCACATTTCACTTTCTATTAGTGTGGAGAAGAGCTCCCAGTGGTTCTTGGCCCTGACTGTTCATTAGATTTACCTGTGATATTTATACACACACACTGGGCAGGGCCCTCATCTCAGAGATGATGGCTTAGTTTGTGTGGAGCTGTGGTTCTTAACACAGGGTCTCCAGACCAGCACCATCTATCTGCATCACCTGGGAACTCTTTAGAAATGCAAAGTCTTGGACTTACTGAATCAGAAACTAGAAAAGGGGAAGGACAGGGGTAGGGGCATAAATCTATGTTTTAATAAGCCTTCCAAGGAATTATGATCACACCAAAGTGTGAGAACCACTGGGTTAGCCAGGGCACAGTTTCCACTGATTTCGAAAAGACCCGTAGGATCTCCACTGGGCAGCCTAGCTGGAGACTCATGGATTAAATAGTGTTGGCTTAAGTAGCTGACATTTGTTTCTTAATTGCAGTTTCTAGGCTCTCCCAATGTCTAATCCTCTGTGAGAAACAGAGTGCCTTTCACTGGGCTGAGTATGAGAACTCTTGCATTATGTTGAAAAACAATAAATTTGGTGTCGGTGAGTTCAGTCATTTTAACAACTGAATTAGAACAGCAGTGAAGCCCATCTAACTACTCACTCAAGCATTTGTCAATAAAATGCCCCATCCTCATCAAATGAATTGACTTTCTTCCAAAAATAAAACAGTAACTCTGTAGCCAAATATAACCATCTTTTTTAATCCAATAGGATAAAAGAAATATAAATATGAAGCATCTGCTTCATTTTGAAATGGGCTTTTGGGTCAAACTTTCATGCTTCAATTGGGCATCCGTCGCATCCTTCAAAGAGAACTTAATAGTTTAAAAGGCTCAGGGTTTTTATTTGCGCAATGATGACATTTAGAATTCTAGCTTTCATGCAGTCTCAGGATTGAAGCCTCTGGCAAGATATGTAATAAATGGAATCTTTATATGAACATCGATTCATACTTTACATAAAGAGTGCTACTATGCAATGACTAATGCTTCAAAGAGTGGGTTACAGGCTGGTTATTCTCTTCAAGTCCTGCATGTGCCTGGGCCTGAGGGTGAGAAGTATCACTCACCTTTTCTGGAGCTCCAACAATGCATCACAAGAAAGGGGGCAATCTTATGAATCAGTTTATGACTCTGAGAGTCTTTGAAGATGTTATTGGTGTGGTATAAGCAATCTGCTAATAGACAGGAGGAGCAATTGAGATTATAAGCATGCTTCTTTCTATACATGCATCAAGATCAACGGGGATGTTCGCTCATGGACAGCTCTGGGGACCCCAGTCTGTTAACTGAGAATTTACCTCGAGGACAGTAGATGTCTGGAGCCCATCGGTTGCACTCATAATTGTCTGCTGCCTTTTCACAGGTAAAACACTTAAATCCACCAGGATATGGTGTGGCTACAAAAAGCATCAAGAGAAAAGATTAACTTTTTAGACTTAGCACAGAATCTTACATTGTGAAGTTAGACATTTTCATTTTTTCAAAAAGATTCTCAAAACAGCCTGGAGGTTTCGTTAAAAACTGAACATGCAACTACAATATGACTCAGAATTGCATTCTTTGACATTTATCCCTGAGAAATGAAAACTTATTTTCACACAAAAATCTGTACACAAATATTCACAGCAACTTTATTTGTAATAGTCCCAAACTGGAAACAACCCAAATGTCCTTCAGTGGGTGAAAGTTAAACAAATTGTGCTATATCCATACCATGGAACAGCAGTCAGCAATAAAAATGAACTATTAATACATTCAATGGCTTGGATGAATTTCTGGGGAACTATACTGAGTGAAAAAAAAGTCTATCCCCAAAGGTTATATACTATATGTAACATTTTTTAAATGAGAAAATTTTTAGAAATAGAGAAAAGATTAATGGTTGCCAGGGTGGGGATTGCAATGGTAGGGGGCAGGTTTAGAAGGAGATTGGTATGAGGCCAACAGGAAGAATTCATGTGCTATTGAAGTTGTTTGGGTTTTGACTTGGTTATAAACACACAAACCTACACATGATAAAATTATGTAAAACTAAATATATGTACACACACACACAAAAGAACATAAGTAAAACTGGGGACATTCTGAATAAGACCAGTGGATTGATGTATCAATGTTAATAACCTGGCTGTGATATTATTAGTCTACGGTTTTTCAAAATGTTCCCATTGGGGGAAACTGGGTTAAAGAATACATGGAAGCTCTATATTATTTCTTACAACTGCTTATGAATCTATAGTTATCTCAATAAAATTATCAATTTAAAAAAGGCACTCCAGATTTCTAATTATTTGCTTTTATGTATCAACTTATGTAGACAGGTCAACATGTAAATATCAATATTAGGTTCAATCATAGAAAGTTTCCTGATGTTTGACCATTTTTTACCTGCGAAGGTGGCAATTTCTTTGGTTTAATTTAATATTTTTACCTGGTCAGACCTGACGTGGTTAAGAATTCCTGGGAATTGTTAAGTATCAACTAGGAAAAGAGTTTTCATTGCTAAAATCTACACTGCCTGTGCAGAAGTGACCCTCCTAAGGGGGTCTTGGGCCCATGTCCAACTTCCATGGGGCAGCATGCTGAGACCCCCTAGGGACAGGGATGCACTATAGTCTCCTAGGGCCAGCTGAGGGATGCATAATTCCAGGAAGGCTCGCCTCTCCCTTTCTCTGAGTTGCATCTTCCTGTCTTCCAAAGAGACTGTCCTCCAGGTACTTGTATTCTCTGCCTTACATTTATGCTCAGGCAGAAAGGAGTCCCATGAAAGTCGAGTCATGCTCTAGAGAGTGCAGCGCACCAGGGCCTTACTGGCATTTAAGGACAAGGATCCACAATGAATGTCAGGCCAGGCTGTCTCTGACCTTTTCACTAATGTTCTTTTTTTTTTCACCCCGCTGATGTGCTTTACTTGCTACTTAGTTCTAATCATTTGCTTGTTTTGCTGCTTAGAGTTTTGCATTTTATAAACAGAACGTGTGTGTGTGTTTGTGTGTGTGTGTGTGTGTTTAATTTGTAAAATTACCTGGCCTTTTTGAAAGCTGCAAACACTCAAAAGCTTCATCTGCAGAAGCCAACTGTTCTCCCTCGCAGATGGCTGAGCCTGCATATCGCACTGGAGGAAATAATCATCTCAGGGTAAATTGCTTTACCCACATGGAACCAATTAAGTATGTTATCAAAAATAAATGAAGGAGGAGGCATCAGCTTAAGGCCAGAATTATGGGCCAGATATAACTTTGATTTTCACCTTGCCTAGATTTTCATCCTTACACTTGCTTGTAATAGTTCACAGAACTGACTCTGACAATATTGAATAAACTAGCAGGATCAAAAGTCATAAACTGTCTTAAAAAGGCAGGTAACTGGACCTTTCATGGGGTCCATTTAACTGTTCTATGTTCCTCCAAGTAATTGGTGACTCAAATTCATAAACAGAATGATAGTGTATGCATGGATAGTCATAGAAATAGAGGATGGAAAGCAGTTTAGACATGGCCATCCAACCATTTCATTCTCAATGAAGAAATTTCACTATGGGAAACATGCTCTCTCTAACGTATAATTATAATAAAACAGAAGTAAACTACTTTGTCAAACCACAAACAAATAATTCTTATATCTCGACATCACACCACATAGATAGGTGGGTTACATTTAAGTAGAAAGAGCCTAGTTTAGATAAGCACATGCCTGAAGAATTTAAAATAGGTTCTCATACTCCAAAGCCATTCAAACATTTTCATGGACATTTTAATTATTTTTATAAATGCCATTATGAGAAAAACCATACAAAATATTTTAGGAAATTATTCTACTTGATATGTTAAAAAATAGTTTCACTATCAACTTCAAAAGATTTAATATATAAGTTTAAAAGATAGAACTTTAAAATAGTTTGTAAATTTTGAAGCAGAATTTGATTTAAAAAAAGATGTAAACTATTTGTCTAAAAACAGCATTTCTCAAAAAATGATCATATACAACAAGGTTTATGACTGCAAGCTAGCCATACCACTTCAGCTTGCATGATTAATTCACTAAAGTATCCAATTTTATCTGTCTGTCACTGCAGCCAGTAAAACTTTTAGCTGGCTTTTTGGATTAGTTATTCCTGGAAACTTTCCCATCAAACACAGAAATTAAGAACTTTGAATGCAGATTGACAATCCAGCTGTTCCAAGAATAAACTTATAGAGAACCTAACGTTAGTAAGTTGCAGTGTTTCCGAATTTGGATTATTTAATAGACTCTTCAGAATTATCTTGTGCAAGACTAGTGACATATTAAATTAAATACTGTCATTTCTTACACAAGTAGAACTGGACTCTGAAATTCACTTAAAGAATATCAAAATTTAAACAGGAATATGACCTAAAACACTATGGTAGCAAAATGAAGCTTCGTTTCAAATCATTTTATCTCTGAATGTGTTTATCAGCATATATCACTAAAAATTAACCAAATGATCTCATTTTCGGTGTTTTATTTTTAAATCTACAACTTCATATCTGTGTGCATTCTCAACAATGACATTCTAATATTTGCTCATAGGAACTTGTACTTACATCTTGGCAGACAGTACTGACCAGTGGATAACCAAATCCTCTTTAGTGACAAATCTCTGCAGACAGACTCAGCTTTAAGTTGATAATTGTAGCACAACACCAATTAATGGTTAAATTCTTGCCTCTGAAAATATTTAGCTAAAAATAAAGTCTACAGTTGAACAACTATCTCCAGTAACTTGCTAACTGATACTGCATCTGATAAGTTATTTTAAAAGGACTGCAAAGAGGTTCCTAAGAGATGTTCTATTTTTTTCTTTGTTACTTCAAAGCATTACAGAGCAAGTAAAGTTTCAAATTGTTGTGGCCCCAGCTGTGAATGAATCTAATTTGGCTCTTGATCACAGAGTTAATAAGCTTAGTACTCTGTATTTCAGGGCATAAGTCCTTGGTCAAGAGAAGGTGATTGTAAAGAAAAAAAGAAATGCCAAAGTGCCCAGTTACTTCCTGTAACATAATCTGTCCATTAACTTTCATGGTCAGCCATAGTTCAGCCGACCATATTCATTTGTAAGGCATCAGAAAAGATTTCGTCTTTGTTTCCATCTCTTGGAACTTTTGCCTGGCTGGACAAAGGCCTTCAGTTCCCAAAACCATGGTGAGAAGAGAATCTTGTTTTGAAATGTCTGCTGATGTGTAATGTAGCCAAACATTTTTAAATTCTTGCCCAATTAATATCCATTATTTTTGGAAGTGATGCAAATATAAAATTTCTAGAAATTTAATAAATTGATCTTCCTTGCCAGTCCACTTGGGAACAAAGTATCATCAATATAATGTTAATACCATGAACATATTTCTGGTAGAAATGCATTTCCTGGTACCTTTCTAGAAAGTCCCCTTACTCCCTAAGACTTGCATAGTATAGAATTATGAAAAAACTTCATTGGCTCTTTATCTGGGCATGAGCAAGCCCACTGCAGGAATATAGTGCTTTGGTCCATATGATTAAGGGAAGTCTTACCAGAGGAAAATTGGATATCTCAGAAAAGACTTCTATTATAAGGAAAGAAATGGAAGCCAAGAACAGGTTGAAGTCAGTATGTTAAATTCTGCTATCTCGTATAATGGCTGACAACCAAAAAAGTAGCTCCATTTTTGTTAACACTAACTCTTGTTTTGAAGGATTTATTAAGTTTTGGTACTTTAATTATGGGCTGGGAAAAAATTCATCATTTTTCACGTGAAAAAGAAAAAACATACAAATTATAGAAAAGAATGTTATTGAGGATAGTGCCTAAAGTTTGAAAGCTATAAAGTTTTTCTTTTAGGGGCTTAGAAACTTCAAAGATTAGGGAACAAGAGAGTGAAGGAGATTAGTCACGGGAGGCTGAACTTTCCCAGCCCAGGTTCCAATCTCACACCACTTATTATCTCTGAGGGCTGTTTGGGGCCCAGAAGAAATGAGTTTATGTTTGTCTGGTGTGAAAAATTTGTGCATCTTTTCACATCCCCAGCATTACCGCGTTTCTCCTTGGGCAAGTTCTGAGTTTTATCTAACATTAATGGATCTGGCTCACTCACTGAACCCAAGAAAGTTCTTTGTGCCTCCATCTACAAAGTGAGGTGATTATATAAATAATTCAAGATCAAAATAATCCCACACTTCCCTCATATATTTTTTAGAGTCACTATTTTACAGAAACCTGCTTATTTGTAGAGACTGCTCCATCTAAACACAGTCTAGTGAGTGCTGTGCAGGGCAGGGGCCCATGACCGTTGAAAAAAATCAAAGTGTAAAAACAAGCAGACAAACACCAAAAACTTCTGAAATAGGGTACAGAAATGTGAAATTAATTCTGCTTGAAAGCGGGCAGAGTAAACAAAATTCTAGCCAGGTAGGACCCATTAACGGTGACTTCAAACCAGTAAGAACTTTGACTCCCCAGGTATAGAGACTCTGAAAGAGAACTCAGCCAGACCTGCTGGCGAATTGTCTGTATATACTCTAACTCAGGAATGACTTCTTCTGTCCTTCTCCATATTTCAAAACCATATCAGAAAACCTCACCGATTCTTTATGTATGGCAAGTTCTTTCTAATCCAGCCAGGGCTCTCTTTAATTAACAGAGGTCACATGAGCGGAACTCTTCCACCAACTTCTAGGGAGCAAGAGCAACTGCCCGTCTGGCCTGGCAGAGCTCATCTTCCAGATCCCATTCCGCTTTCCAAATAGGGGCCCACTCGACCTGGGCACTGACCCACCACACCACTGAGGCAGAATGGTGTTCGTGTTTGTTTCATCCTTATTCACTTACATCCAATCCCCTCAATTTTCCTTCCCACCCTGTGTATACACAACCTCAGAGAAAGACAGGCATGGGTCTGTTTTGCGGCCCAGTGACTTTGAGTCTGTCACCAAAGAGGATAAAGAATCCCCCAGGAACCGAAAATCCCAGGAATCAAACCTAAGAGACTGAAACCTAGCTTTTTGTTCACCAAGTCTAATAAAAAAGCATGGCTGTTTGTATAAAGGAATAAAATTCAATCCTAGGAAACAGAGCAAGTATCAAAGCACCTTCTTTTCATGAATGTTACTAAAATAAGCAGCCATGCATAAACAGCCAGATAAGCTTCCCATACCATCAACCAGGAGTTATCAGACTATACTGGTGAGAGGGCACAGCAGCAACAAGTCTAAGGAAATGATTTGCTGCTTGTTAAAAACATATCTGGAATTTAAAAATTAGAGTGGTGTATTTTTAGCATCCTCAGTTTACTGTCTAAGCCAATTACAACATCGTAAACAACAAGCCTCTGACAGTCTATTACATATGTGCCCAGCATTTTACGAATATTATTTCTAGTGCACGAAATAATGCGACAGGGTGTGCATTATTTTATCCACTTTAGAAATGTGGGAATTAACACTTAAGAGTGCCCTAACATTTATTGAGCATTTACTATGGCTCACGTTCAGTGCCGAGTGCTTTGTATACAGTCTTTCATTTAATCTTCACAAAGTTAGAGCACTTATTTCAAATTAGAAGGCTATGAAGCAGCTGAGTTAGTTGCTGACCCAGAGTCAAGGGGACTGAAAGCACCTGTGAATTCCTCAGATCGTCTCACATCCAAACCAGACCATGTAGACATTAAATAGTCTAACTGTGGCATTGGAGCAGTCCAAGTGGCTGCCTCCATTTTGTAGATTTTAAGATCCTCAAAAGCAAGGATTATGTTTTATTTGCCCTTATATCTTTCACACCTATCACAATGCTGACATACACAGACCATCAAAAAATGTTTGTCGAACAGAACACTTCAAAAGAGTAATATACCTCAGGGCAAACACTAAAGCTCAAAATATACCCAATAGATCTAGCTCTCATAACCACAAGGGCAATCCAGAAGAGGATCCAAATGAAACTAATAAAAGAGAAGAGATAAATCCAGAGATGGAGACGAAAAGTGGAAGTGAAAGTACTGTGTGATCAAAGTGTGATCCTCAGAATATTGGCAGCAGAAGCACCCGAATGTCTTATTGAAAGCAAAAATCCGTGGGTACGGCCCCCGATATGCAATCAGACACTCTAAGGAAGTGCACTCCCTAGATAATTCTTAAACACAAGAAACCAAAAGGAATAGGGAACAGGAAGTTGTAGGAGATAATTACGTTGAAACCAAACAAGAATGAGATGTGCAGACAGGAAGAACAGCTATTGTCTTGCCTATAAAGGGCTGATCTTTTACAAACACTTTCCTCCTGGGACATGGAGTTTCTCTTTGATAACTGACTGAGGCTGGCATGAGTCAAAGGGAAGAGTGTTCAGAAGCAGAGTTATGGTGCAGAGCAAACAAGCCTAAGATTTACCTTAAAATAAAAAACAAACACGCTATGAAAAGGTGAGGGTAAAACATACAGCATCTTCATTAGCAGGTGCACCCCCCAATCAAATCACCAAAGGTTTCCTCAGCATCAAAGGCTGCCTTCTCCCGGCCATTTTTCAACTCACATCTTATTTGAAGTAAAGTGACATTTCTATAGCAAAGAAAATAGAGTCTTACTTGAAGGGTGGAGGTAGATAATGTCTTTCACTGTGAAGTCTCGGGACTGTGCAGCTTTCAGACAATCGGCCAACAGGCTCAGGAGCAGGAGCCAGGCCAGGGCAGGGCCAGGTTCCATGGCAGACCGAGGCGTCACTCATACAGGGCGCCTGGCAGCAGGGATTCGAGATGATGAGAGAGAACTTGCACCTGAAATATGAAACAAGATTCATCTCAGTGTCCAACTCGAGAGAGCCACAAGAAACTTGGCTAGGCTCCCTGTTGCGGGGATAGGAAGCAGAGGGCACAAGGAAGTGGGTACACATGGAGAGAAACTTTATAAATGGTAATTTTAGAGCACTTGGAAAATTCAAGTTCAAATCTATTCTGAATCAGATCACTAAAGCTTCATTGGTAGCAGTCCCCTCTAATATCTAGCAGAGATGGTATCAAGAGAGATTGAATGTTAATGAAATCCAGCTATTTTTGCCAGGAGGCCAGGGGAAGGCAGCCAGAATGCAACAATAAATTAGTCACATACAAAAGTCCAAAAGACATTTCCTTGATAATGGCAAAGGCCAACTATGAGGGTGCAGCCTTACTGGGTCATGTTGGTCACATAAACCTGTACAGAGTAGACTCAGACTTAGGGAGGAGGAGGGGAAGAAGAAACGTAGGTAAACAGTCCTCTCCCAAACCAAAAAGTACCTCTAACTCAAAATCTCTTTAACATATGTAATATTATTGGCATGGTAACAACTCTGTGCAGAAGGCACTATTATCATCCCATTTTGTGTAAAGTGAAGTCCAGCAAATAAGTTGATTCAAAGCCAGGCAGTCTGGCCATTGAACGCACATTTTTAAACAGTAGGTGATACTGTGTTCTTCCAAAGATTGTTTTGCGTTGCATAAACGAAAACTGATGAAATGAAATCAAGGTATCATGATAACACTAAGCAAACATCATTCTATCCTCTACTCTAACTCTGTCCTTTTCAATTAAAATTGAGGGCAGTAAAATCTGATATTATAAGGAAATGGACTTGTCCAGTTTACTTATAATGTAGATCTGTATCTTAATTTATATGTGCTACTCGCTTGTCATCTTATTGCTTTCCTATGGAGTCTGTCCCTCACATTGTACTAGTTTCCAAGCATACCATTCTATCACCTAGGCAAGGGGTCAAGTGAGGTATTCACTTTACTTTTAACTGACTGAGAAAACATAATTTGGACATTTCGTTTATAAATTTTAACACCAATATTTAAGGAGATTTTTTAAGTAGCAAAACAAAATAATTCTAAAATTATTTTGTCAAAACAAATAGACCATGAGTAATTGTATTACCAAACAAAATCAATAGAGACAATCGATATGGACTAATTAGATATTAGAATATACAATAGAGTAGTATTAATCAAAGCAAAACGATAAAAAGTATAAGAATGAATACAGAAAATGGAACACTCTGAGGAGCTCAAAAATAGACTCAACTATTTCCATGATACAAGCAATTTTTCAAAATTACAGAAGAAAAATTTGAATAGAATTATAACTAGATTAAAAATTGTGAAAAAGATTAACCGAAACCAAACAATGCACAGTACACTAAAATTTACTCCAGATGGATTAGTATGTTCACTATTTTTTTTAAAGTAGACAAATTTTTAGAAAATAGAGTAGAGCTCTTATTACCCTGCAGCAGTTTGATGATATCAGCCTTGCCAATTTCATGCCCGCTACTCATCTTCTGTTTACAGTTTGGCTCCCCACGCAAATTTGCAATCAGGAAGATTATAGGCTGCCCATTCACTTAATAAACATGACTGCCAAGCACAATGCTAGCCACTTGATTGAACAATAAGATGAGAAAACAAATATCAATGATACCTTTCCCTCACAGAGTGACAGAGACAAACATTATCTCCTATTAGATGAATGCAACAGTGTTTCATTGTATATCTACTCTGGTCAATTGAGGCCGCCCCTGAGGAACAGATCTGCACAGCGCCCTGTGGAGACCCCACTGCACATCAACACTCCCATTTCTGCACAATCTGTGGCAGGGCTCAGTGTGAGAGGGGTAGTAAGGAAAGCTATTTTGTTTTATTTTGATATAATTAACATTAAATATCAACTAGCGGCCAACTTAAGTTCTTTTTAATGTGAAACTCGATGTCCACACCAGTGCTTCACATATATCAAACAATGCAAGTGACACATTTTATTAAAGCATTTCTCAACCACAGCATTCTTTCCGGTTATCGATTTAAAAATCTTCCTCTGCATAGTACTTGCACTAAGAGTTATGCATTACTTAATGTCATCTGAAATGAACCTTACTGCAGCCTCTACAGCATAGCTACCCATCCACAAGTCTTCATTTCGCAGCATGCTTGATTAAACACAAGTAACATACAGAGGCGAAGAGCTGGATACCTGGCGTTGAAACCTTACTCAAACACTTTATGACTGTGCAACCCTGAGCCAGTTACTTAACCACTCTGTTCTTCAGTTTCTTCATCTGCAAAATGGGGATCATAACACTACCTACCTCAAAAGTTTATTATGAGAATTAAATTAGTTAACATAAGTAAAGCACCAAGAACAGTGTCTGTCACACAGTAAATGCCGTGTAATTTTTCCCTATATTTTTACTATTTCTGCTTTGTTCAAAATCAGTCAATACAGTTTTCTAAGTGAAAGTAAAAATGTTGCAATTATCTGTGGTTAAATATACAGCTCACTGAAGTCAGAAAAACATAACAATTCCTAAAACTACTAAGTATGACAAATCATGGTCCATACGTCTCCTGCACCCTAATATCTGCCCCAAGGCCAGCCAGGCAGGGACAAGGCCAGTGAAGGAGAGCAGGAGAGTCCCTTCTGCCACCAGCATTTTAATATGCTGAGGCTCATGTAGACCAAGGTGACTTCCTGCCATCCATCATCATTGAAGGAAACGCATGGGTGCTGCCCTTCTACCCTCTCCCTATATCTCTCGCTCCAGGTTATGTTCCAGCCCCATGATCCTTACATATCTTCTTGTGTTAGATTTTACTTTATAAAAGATGTTGAAAGAGCACAGGTCACAAGCATCATCTTGCATCCCTTCTAAGGCTCCTGTCTCCACGCGTGCAGTGTGTGCATGCTCACACACCCCACTCATGGGGAAGGATCACAGATTAAGTTAAAGTAATCATTTCATTCATTGAAAGAGATCGGCTTTACTTACTATAAGCAAGCTTAATTCTTTAGGCCTGGCTCATGTAGCACGAGTTTTCAAATTTGAAGGGGTTCAACTGCTTTTTAACCATGAATTTTGTGTGTTTAATGGAGAATTTCTAAACTCTTAAAGCAATTGAAACTTTATCATCAGCACACATTCTACTCAGGACATTATTTCTTAGGAAAAAAAGTATTTATAGGTTTATGTATTGTTAAAAAAAAAAAAGGCTGAAAGGATACACACTAAAATGATGTCGGATTTTGGATAATGTTCTTTTTGCTCAATTTGTATATGTTTAATGTTCTTTTTTTGTTCAATTTGAATGTTTAGAAATTTTTGATGAGTATATATTATTTTTATAAAGAGGAAAACAGTTTTTAAAAAATAGTGCTTCTCAATGAGTTTGACAGAATAATTTCACTTTTTATGCACAAATGAAAGTCAGCTTTTCACCTACAGTCAATATAACTTCAAAAATACCCACGTCTCTTCTATAATAATAGAATCAACATTTGACAGCATGTCTTCTCGTTCCCTCTTCTACCATGCTCTTCCTTTAACA
This sequence comes from Pteropus medius, assembly GCF_902729225.1. NCBI lineage: Eukaryota > Metazoa > Chordata > Mammalia > Chiroptera > Pteropodidae > Pteropus > Pteropus medius. Next base: position 15,514,596 of record NW_024354875.1, on the reverse strand, counting down.
TCTTAGTCCAGGTGCTCTTTGTAGCAGAATCTGGGGCAAGGACTAAAGGTGCTAAGACTTTAGTTAGGAGAGTAAGCTCAGGACAATGAGACTGAAGGGAGAGAGGGAGAGAAAAGGTGGTAGGGGCGGGGGGAGAGGAATCTAGACAACATAAAGCAATGTAATCCTAAGTTACTATTATGCTCCCTACTTCGCAACACCCACGAAGAGACAGGGCTTCAAGGAAGACCTGTACCTTAGTATAGTCCATGGAAGGAAAACGAAGAATTTACCTGCCTGGTTCCTTCCTTTCTCTTGTTTCCCACTGATCAAGGTTCACACCGCAAAGAACTCTCTCTCTGACACTTGCATGTGTTATTGATCCTTGTACACACCACATTGCTTTTTTTTTTTTTTTTTTTAGGATTTGTTATTTTTATTTTATAAATATTTTATTGAGATAAAATTTACAAAACATAAAATTCACCATTTTAAAATAATATGGTTCAGCTTTTTTTGGTATATTCATAATGTCGTACACCCATCACCGAGTCCAGAACATTTCCATCACCCCAAAAAGAAACCTTGCAATCATTAGCAGTCACCCCAAATCCGTTCCTCTCCCATTACCTGGCAACCACTAATCTAGCATCTGTTTCCAAGGATTTGCCTGTTGGGAACATTTCAATGAAATCAGACCGAATACAGCCTTTTGTACCTGGCTTCTGGCATAGTGTTTTCAAGGTTCATCCATGTTGTAGCATGAATCAATACATCATTCTTCTACATGGCTAAATTATTTCCTCATATGGCTATACCACATTAGCTTATCCATGTGATGGTAGATAGACATTTGGGTGGTTTCCACTTTTAGATTATTGTAAAATATGCTGCTACTAACACTCATCTACACATTTTTGTGTGGACATATGTTTTCAGTTTTTTTGGCTATATACCAAAGAGTGGAATTGATGGTTCTTATGGTAACTCCATGTTTATCTTTTTTAAAGGAACTGCCAGTCTTCTACTGTGGCTGCACCATTTTACATTCCCATCAGCAAAATATCAGTCTTCCAATTTCTCCACATCCTCACCAATAATTATTTTCATTAATTTGTTTTAAAATTATAGCCACCACAGTGAGTGTGAAGTGGAATCTCACTGTGGTTTTAATTTGCATTTCCCAAGTGACTGATGATGTTGATCATCTTTTCCTGTCCTTACTGGCCATTTGTATTTTTTTCTTTGGAGTAATCTATATTCAAATTCTTCACCCATTTTTTAAGTTGGGCTATTATTTTTATTATTTATCAGTAAGAGCTCTTTCTATATTCTGGACTCTGGGCCCTTTTCAGATACATAATACGCAAATGTTTCCTCCCATTCTCTATGTTGAATTTTCTCTTTCTTGATGGTGTCTATACAACACATAAAAATGTTTAATTTTGATGAAGCCCACACATTACGTTTTATAAAGTTTTTGTTCCCTTAAAGAAATCAACCCCAATAAAAAGAAAAATCTATATACAACACACAGTAAAAGAACCTGCCTATTTTGTAGTAGCCAGGGCTATATTTCTCACCTCTCTTTTCCATGAATAAAATCAGATGGGCAAGACTGTTTATTAATATCGCCAACTGCTTACATTCCTGCAGTAAATCATGAAGCGCTCTTCACTCTATTAGTGCTTTCTAGGAACTGAAAAAATGAAAAATGAGTGACATGCATTCACATTTCATCTAACCATTACTGAAACGTGGGCTCTGCTAAGGAGGCTGTATCTTTTCTGTACAGATTCTCAATAGTTCATGGAGCCTTAATCTCTAAACCTCACGAATATGATGCTGGACATGCTCAGATAATATAAAGGGTCTTTTCTAGGACTTTGATGCTTTTCCCTGGAGTCTACTGTGCCTTTAGACTGTTCTAGACATTTAGAAAAGATGTTGCATTTCCATTTTATGTGCTGTTATTTGAATATATGCTGAGGATTCTGTCCCTGACTGCAGCTCTCTTTATGAAGAAGTACACTCTCATTTTCACAGCTCTGTGACCTTTCATTTGTTATTTATGAGCTTTTGCAAATCTAATACCACTCTGACAGATTTAATTTGTGCTCTAAATTACCTTTGCATGAGTTACTCAACTGCTGGTTTTATTCCAATGGATTACTTGCTACATTCCGAAACAGAAAAAAAGTAATAATTTGAGAGTTATTAGACTTCCTCCACTTGGGAGGAAGTTGAAAAGAGTTGCATTCTGATTTTCACTCTATGGTACTAGATAGTGTAAAGGAGGATGTCTACGCTAGTCAGAGAGGCAAAGCGATAGGACCACACTCCACCTGCTATTTCATATAGAGTCCATAAAATAAGATACTGCCAACTCCTTAAACTGGTCACTAGCAGATAATTAAGCACTTCTGGAAGCTACACTAAGGTACCAAGTACTAAATGACAATACCTCAATATTAAATCAATATGTAAGCAATTATGAAGTAGAAAACTAATACACATCTAAACAGATTTCAATGCTAGTCACACTGAAATTCGAAATGCCTAATACGAGAGCAAAATGTAATTCTGAAGCCTGAAAGATCATGACGAATCTTGCTTTAGTTTTCAGCACATATAGACTAGGCTTGGTTGTGACTTAATAACCAGAAAAAGTTAATCCCAAAAATATAAACCAAAGGGATTTCTTCATGAACTAAGTCTATTTAAATACATCATTCTGACCACAGTACCTTTCTTGCAATTTGGGAATTGCTCATAACGTGTGGCGGTGTTAAAACATGTTGGCAATTTTGTTGACACGTCTCCAATGAGAGGTGGAGTATACATCCTCTACCCTTGATTCTGGGCCAATGTTATTGCCCAGTCGACAAGACAGTGGTAGACAGACACTGTGTGACTTTCAAAGCTAGGTCACAGAAGTTGATTCGACTTACACTCAGTGCCCTGGAACACACACAATGAAGCCATGTGAGCAGTCTGAGTGTGTTATGACGCTGTGAAGAAGCCCAAGTAGTCCACACAGAGCTACTGAGACTTGAGGAAGAGACAGTGCCCTGACAGTCCCCAGTTGCTCCAGCCCGCTCCTCTCCCCTCTATTCCAGCTCCAGCCATTGATTGCAGCTGCCTAAAGACTCCAAGTGAGAACCACCTGGCCAAGCCCTTCCCACATTCCTGACTCACAGAGACCATGAGAGATAAATAAAATGATTGTTACTGCCCCATGACACTAAGTTTTGTGGTGATTTGTTCTACAGCAATAGATATCTGGATCATAAAGAACTGGAGCAGGAGAGCTAACTAGGAATTATAGTTCTGCTCATGAAGATAATTTCATTTGTCACATTTGTTGCAAGGTACAGAAATTCAGATCGAAGAGGCTGTAAACAAAACTAAGGGGAAGAAGGGAGGGGGAAGAATTTTATTGTCTCACCTGATTGCCTAGTTTAGACACGGCTGGACTTTTCACCCTCTTATCAGGAATTTCCATCCCCCAACTCTGCTTTGTCCTCTCTTTTGCCTTTATTCTCATTTAGGTTTTCCCAGTCTGTGGCCAGCTGCTTCAGAAGCTATCCCAGACGGTTTCTCAACTGATTCAGAAAAAGCCCTAAAATAGCAGGGCAGTCCATCCTTGGTCAAAAACCAGCCAGAAGAATGTGGCATTCCAATTGGCCAGAGCTGAGTAACTAGCATGTCACCGGGGGACAAATTCATAGTATCGACTTCATGAAAATCATGTACTAAAAGAGGTATTGGTTTCCCAAATAAAAATCTAGGAATTGTCACCTGAAGAAGGACTGGATGCTGGACTAGCATAATTACACAGATGTCCACTACAATAAACAATTTGAAATAACCTCATTAGCCTGCAAGTGCAAAATGAAGCTAACGGTAGCTAAAATGAATATCTTTCTTTGCAAATGCCAGAAGGTGGAGAATTTACCTATTGATATTATTTTCTTCTCTAAAAATAGAATTCACTCCATTACAACACTACAAATCAAAATATAATGTTGAAACAATAGCTCTAGTGGGCATTTAGAATCACTTCTGCCCTATACTATCCTGCTCATGGTATGGCTCTTCTACTGACACTCATCATGTGTTGCTCTTGGGGAGTATCATGTTCTTACGTGACCCATCCTACAGGTTTCTGTTGTTTAGATCAGGGTTGGATATCCGAGCCAAGCCAGGCCAATCAGAGCCCTTTCTGGGTATTTTTCAAGCCAGAATTGGAAAAAGATAATCAGCTCTCTCTGGTACAGAAGCCCCCATGAAGTAAAACTCAAGTAGAGGTATATGACATATTCCTCTCCATACAGAGGAGGAAGAAGAGTATGAAGTTTGCCAGCCAAGAGAGACAGAGACAAGAGATAGAGAAAGAACCCCACCTATGTGCAACCCTTGACTTTTGGGCCAGTTTTTAACTCTTTCCTTAGAAGCTTCATTCTTCATCCAATAAATGTTCTTTTTTGCCCAAGCTAGTTTGAGGTGGCTTTCTGTCCCTTGCAACCAGGAACTCAGACCAATTAGAAAGTCTTCCAAAAGGGTCCAGCTACCAGCCTACTTTTCCTTTGTAACAAATAAGCTTCTTGCATTAATACTTCTTAAAGGCTTATCAATTAAAAAAAGGTTAGAGTTGGTTTTTAAAATGTCACTAATAGAGACCTAGTTAGTTAGAGATTACCTCTTTTGGACTTTGTAGACACTGGTGTTTCATTTCCATAACCTACAAGGAAAGAGATGTTCACACATCCCCAGTATGAATTGAGAATCTATTTACATCAAAATCGATGCTCATAAAAAAATGTATTTCTTTTTCTGGAACCTTTTGGCAAGGCTAGACTTAGAAGAAAATGCTGCCTTTCTACCTTGTCCCAAACTGATTTAAAGGTCAATTGCATCAAAAATGCTGCAATTCCTAAAGGATAAATGATGCTTGGCTGAGAATGCTAGCAATATATTCACATTTCTAAAAGATGTTGTATTAACTCTCTTCTATTTGTTGGCTATATGCTTATTGCTTCCTCTATGAATTTGAAGCTTTTATAGAACTGACGAGAAGGCATTTTGAAGGGCAAAGAGCTGCAAGGGAATGGAGTCAAAAAACTCTCTAAGCAGGAATGGAACACTGGGTACATTTTAGTTACAGCCTGCCATTTTTTACTGACTTGGAAGAGAGTGACAGTCTGGAGGAAGTTTTGTTTTTGTGTCTTTTATTAAATGCTTCTATATATTAAGAATGTTGTGTTTTCATTTTATTTGTTTCTTAAAATTTTCATCCCATAGACCTTCCAAAAATGTGAACGTACAAAATGTACTCAGAAACATAACGATGGTTGTAAGTGGATTAAATCACAAATAGATTTGCTCTTGTGTTCAAAATAGCTGAGTTCCAAATCCAACATTTAGATTATTAGGCATATACCTTCCATCATTTGATCAAAGAAAAGTTATCTTGGTGCCATATAAAGGTATCTTCTCTGCATTTGGACTGGTGCATTCACCTTTCCTCTGCTGATTTAGTGTTTCTAAAACTTCAGAAACAAGAAAGTGCTAGGAATAATTACAATGCAGACACCGCCTGCTGTGAATCTGTGGAGGTATGCTGCACTGTTTAACCAGTTTTATTGGCAGAGACCACTGTATAGTGCTTTGGGCGACTCGTTTTTGTTTTAGAGCCTGAGCATGAAGATTTATTTGAGGCCTTGAGGCCTATTATTTCTTCCAAATCTCCTTTCTCAATTGTCTTTGGCCACTGTCATGCTCACCCACATTCTTAAATGCTCTCTGGCCTCCTGCTGCTCCTCACCCTGTTCTCTGAAAGCCACATGTAAACAAACAACCCTGTCATCTCTAACCCTGTCATAAAACATTCTTTTCATCATTTGGTGTGTTAACTGAAGCCTGGCTCACAGTAATAATACCACTTCCCTATCTACACTGGAAGGTGGTGCCCCTTCTCCCAAGCTCAGTGGACCCCGGAGGCAGGAAGGGGCCAGATTTCTTCTCTCTCCCACTGCAGCTTAGAAAGCATCGCTTTTCCTCTTCAAACAGTTCTCCTCCTCACCTCAGAGGATAAGCCATCTGCTCATGTGGCTGTCAGGATATGGAGACTAGAATATGGCCTACATTTAACCATTAACAATCACTTAACATAATCTTTATTCTTACTAAGATTGAGAAGAATCAGCCCACATTAAATCTTATTTTCTCTCTTGCATGGAGTAGGGTTTTATTTATGCTTCCCAGAATCCTGACCAAGTTTTTGTCAAAAGCCTGAAGACTATTTCTACTTAGCCTTTGATATAACTCAAGTTCAAAAAAATGTACTTGCTAGTTTCATAGGTGTGGAGAGCCCTTTCAGAATTTCTTATAGGGCAAGAGAGCCAGCCTGTGTGCTTTCTTTTCTTGTGGGAAAAAATGCTAAAAGAAAAAATAAATCAAATAACTAACATCAAAACAATGGCTTATGGCTACATTTTTTTTCAAACCACTGGGTTCCTTTAGTAGCTAACTACTAAACTTAACCAACATTTCTTGTTTAATGAAGAATATGTTTTTAAAAACAAATTTATCCATGCACTCAATCTTCCAATTTCTGATCAACCAATATTTTTGAGCTATATATACAATGTCTCCTGATAGCTCTAAGATCATCTCAGTTTCATTTGTAAAAGGGTATTGGATCTACTAAAACTCACGGTCTAAACTATAACTTGACTTTTCAAATTAGCACAATTATTTTGAGAAAGAAGAATTTCCTCACCCTGGGTTTGAAGGCAAAAAAATGTTTAAGATGACTTCCTAACTCTGCATTATTGAGGTCAGAATTCTGTAATGCACCACCTTCATTTCAAGTGTTCATAAATAATGGTTATTAAAGAAATCTTACTGTAGCAAAACAGAATATAATAAGATTTTACATAGCATTCATTCAGGCAAAAAAAAAGATGTAGTAGTTAATTAATAAAAGAAGACTGTCCTTTTGTTTTTGTATCTAAATAATTCCCTCTTTATGGGTAAAAAATACTGAGTTAGCCTTTGTGGATAAGGAAATACAGGTATAAAAACTGATTCCTGACTACAGATACTGAAAGAGCCATGTGAGATTCCTCTCCCTTCTTCCTTTTTACTGAGTTTTCCTATTTCTGTCCCTCATTTGTCCTTGTTTTCTATTACACTTTTTACTCATTCATCATCCTCTATGAGGCACCTATAGATAATGTTATCTGTTGTATATGTTATTGTTAATAGTTCCAGCTTAATATCCAAATTGTTGAACTCTATTTAGTAAAATCATTCATGTAATTCTTAAAAATCCCCACAAAGGATGGGAGAAAATGCTGACTTGCCTAATATACAGGGAGAGATGATACATCTTTGAGTCATTTAGTCAAGAGTGATCATGGCGTGGTGTTGACCTGCTGTGCTTATAATCAAGGCCACATATTTGAAAGATGCCTGGTAGTGGAGCCAGGTGACACAACAGCTATACCCTCCCTACAAAGGCCTTCTGGGAGGAAATGACAAGGCATTATCAATGAAACCCAGAAAGAGGTCCATATTTCTTCCTATCAACTAGGGCAGCTCATCTTTAAGAAGGACGAAATAGAGACAGGGTTGACCCAGTACTACATTTTATAAAGATCAAGATAAACGTCTAGGTTCATATGAATAATCGAATGGGTATACTAGAAATAGGACACGATATTAGAGAAAACAAAAAATGTTAAAATCACACTGTCATAGCCAGAAGTGGATTTATCATAAAGTGAGTGAAGGATAAACTCCAGGGTCCCGATTGCATGCGCCAATGCGAAGGCCCTGTTCCTAATTTTAGGATTGTAATTTATGTATTCTTTTCCTTAAGGAGGGCTCCTCCCTAATAACCTGGATCAGCCACTCTTGGTCATAGTAATGCAAAAACCATTTTTATTATTAGTAATAATAGTATCGCTTTTTCTCTGAGAGGAATTAGGTTAATAAATAAAAATACATACTGTCCATTCCACTTTCATGGAAAGGGGGAAAAAAAAAAAAGAGGAAAAGCCAGCACACAGACAAAGGCAAGCCTTCTCAAAATTAAGGAAGTGGAATCAGAGCTGGAGAAAATAAGAAACCACCCAAGTAACTCCACCTCCCTGGATGCTCCTCCAGCACTGCCTGTGGGCAAATCACTCAGGACCACTCAAAGAATGCTAGGGAGCCCCTAGGGCACTTATCGTCAAGAAAAGCCCTAGCTTTAGATAACATGTGTTGTGTTTGTTATTGTTGTTGTTTTTCATATTTTAAGAAAGGTCAGAGAAACCACTTTATCTTATCAGCCAAAGAAGAGGCGGAGGTACTGAGACTGGAAAGGAGGCCACTGTAAGGGCAGCAACAGGACCACACCCAAGCAGCAGAGCTGACCAGCCCCTCCTCCTTCTCCTCTCTTCCATCTCAGCAGAGAAGATAGACATTAAGTTCAGGCTCCAGACCCAGGCAGAACCCAGACCCCTTCACCTACCTCCTAGGATTATTTTGAGGACAAATAGATAATGCCTGGAGAGCAGTATGGTGCAGTTGCTAAGAGTATGGATGGGCTCTGAAGCCAGCCAGGCTAGAATTCTGCTCCACTGCTGACATGTGATTAACCTTGAGCAGGTTTCTAAACCTTTCTGTGCCTTAGTTTCCTCATCTGCAAAATGAAGAAAAGGATAATGCCTATATCATAGGGCTCTTATGAAATAACACACACATCGAGCATTTTGAACCAGGCCTAGAACATGCCTGCTAGTTAATATAATTCTCAACATCCACTCAAGCGGCCTAGGAAGGCATCCGGTTACTCATCTGGGTCAAGACACTGGTTCAGAACTTTCTGCTCTCCAGGAGGTGTGAAAGGTCTTCAAAAAGGCACTTACAGAGTGCCCTGTTCTATTAGGAGAAATCGGAAGCCCAGCTTGCTTCTCAGATTTTCTAACTGATCCTAAATGAAGATCAGCATCCTGATTGAGGATAAAAACACAGGGCAGGTGAATTAAATGAGGTCAATGGGGGAAGGTCTAGGGCAGGATTTCTCAAATTTGAAAACTGCTCTCTTCTTTAAAGCAAAAAAAAAAAAAGTCTCACAGAACTTTTCCTAGTTCCACTGTCAACTAATTAACCATAATGATAATAATTATAATATGACTTATAGATGCACAGAAAATTAGGATTAAGCTCCTTTACTTAAAGCTCATGTAATAGCTTTAAAGCTAAACAAAAATTACCAAATATGAATCAAATTACATTAAAATTAAACACATTAATTAAATAAAATGGAAAATGACATTTACTGAGCACTTACTATAGGGATGAACCATACGTAATTGCCAATAGTGAATCGTTTTTGACCTACAAAAATGGCGATTACATATGGTTCAGCGCAGCAGGTGCTAACACTCTTTGTGTTTCTTTAATCCCACTACATTCTTACGAAGTCGATATTATCACCCCATTTTACAGATAAGAAAACTAGGGCACCAAACGCACCATTCTGCAGCTGAGAAAACTGGGGCACCAAAAAATGAAGACACATTTTTAAATCTCCTACAGAATGGACAGGTGCCTAAGAACGCATGTGTAAATGCTTAGGAGTGAACAGACACCCCTTTGGGAAGCTCTGACCTGGGAGGCATACAGCGTCCTGGGGATGGGGTGATGGAGGAAGAGTCAGCCCAGCAAAGAGTTCAAGGCCCTCAGTGAGCACTAGAAGGACACTGAGACCTGAACAATTATTTCCTGCTTGAGGAAGGGGCCAGAGGACCACTTTCACATGGCACAAAGAGGGCTTCCTGCTACTTCTCAAGAAGGCAGGTACTGGCCAGCAGCGGGGAACAAGAGTTAGGGTGAAAACCTAGAGAAAGAGAAGGGGGAAAGGATGGGAAAAGGAGAGAGGGTAGACACGAGGAAGTAAGGAAGAGAAGGGAGTTGTCAAGAAAGACCAAGGTTTCCAAATTTACTGCATATTGGGATCACCTAAGATCCTACAAACTGCTGATGCTGGCTCTCATCCATTAAGATTTCATTGGAATGGGATGTGACTTTGGTACTGGGACTTTTAAATCCTGCAGGGTAATTCTAATTTGCAACAAAGTTTAGGAAATTTTATCATGTTTCTGCAAGTTCCTGGTGGAAGGAAACAGCCTCAAAATGTGTTCTGTTCATCCATGGGTACTGGCAAACTGGCCAAAAAGTTCCCCATAGTGCTGAATTAAGGGACTGTTATACAGTCCAGCACAATCCGTGAAACTTATCCTGCTCAGCATCCTTCCTGGGCCGCTCAGGTCACTTGGAGAAAGAAAGTGGGCAGGCCGTGACCTATACAAAGACTACAGCATCCCACTGGTTTGTACAATGCTCTAGCTCTAAACCTGGCAGGATTGTCCTGGCTTCTTTGGCAATAACTTCCCCAAAGTGGTTTTGATGACGTGACTGTCTCATGTTGCCCTTGAAATGCTCCATGGTGAGATGCATTCTACCTTTCTGACCCAGCACACTTTTAATTTTTATGACAACAAAAGAGAAAATGTCTTGAAGCCTTTCCAGGGACAAACATGCACCCACAACCAATACTCAGAAGGTAGCCAGAGAGATGGGTGGGTTTTCAAAAAAGGAAACACATGCACCAGCACTTTCAGAGGTGGCGTGGAAGGACAGGAAGAGAATGGCTTTTGCAGATTTGAGCTTAAGCTCTTGCTCTGCTACAAAGAGCCATGTGAACTTGAACAACAAAACTCCCCTGTGGTTCAGTCTCTTCCTCTGCACTGACACATAAAGGTGCCTTCGATGTATTGGGACCCCCGCACGGACATTTCCACTATAAGGGACTACGATTATGAGGCTGAGGCTTGATTATTAAGTGACCCCTATCTTTTTAAAGGTAGCAAATTTTCCATCTTCTCTGCCTTTCTAGTCAAGCATTCTGATGTTATCCATAGGAGGAAAACAGGGTCAAGATTAAGGCAAAGGGGAACAAATATCAGTAATGTAGTCAGGAAAAACAGGTATGGTAGGATACATTCATCCTAATCTCACTCTGTATAGTTCCAACAACATAGTTTCAATATCAAAACCATATAGTTTATGCAATTGGATTGCACTCTGCCAGGTCTTTTTCACATGGGTGCAGGAAAAAAACTGAACATATATTGTCAAGAATTATCCAACAAGAGGCAAAGCAACTGGATCAAAGATCTTAAAAGGAATGGGATTTGACACGGACGACTGGTTGCTCCAGGTTCCTGTTTCCATGCTTAAAGGGATCTTAAGTTTCCAGCCAGCCGGTGCAGTGCGTGCAGAGTAGTTTAGTAAGCAGTGATGATAAATGCTACAATAATTCTATGTACACAAGAGCAGTGAAATGAAGCGTCTAAGTCAGCACCGGCCAACAGGACTTTCTGCAATGATGGAAATGTTCTGTATGGGCGCTGTCCATTCAGGAAGCCACTAGCCACATGTAGCTATTGAGCAACTGAAATGTGTGACTGAGGAACTGAATTTAATTTTACTTAATTGTAATTTAGACTAAATAGCTACATGTGGATAGTGGTTACAGTACTGAATAGTGCTGTTCTAAATTAATGATAAATAAATGAAAGACAGTCACTTAAAGTTGTGACTTCAGAACTAATTAAAGCTAGGGTGAAGTAGAATGATTATTATGCAGCTAAATACCAACGCATCACTGTTAATTAAATCAATTCAGAAAATATTGAACAACTGCCTCTATGGAAGGCACTCTTGGACTGATTATTGATGCAGGGGTAAAAGGAGATAAAAAGGAAATGAAACAGACCTAGGTGTCATAATTTCAGGAGTACCACAAAGAACCACTCTACCCCCTACCATTATTTTGTGTTTAGTCGATGGCTGAAATGTTAGCTCATTATATGACAAGAATGGTTCTGTATGCTTTATATTTGATTCCATCAATTATCTTACGAAGAAAGAATCTTTTAAATCCTAATTTTATGGATGTGTAAACTAAGGAATAAAAGGAATAAATCAATTGCTCTAAGATTACCTAGGTGGAAAGCATTAGAGTGGACATTTGAATTTAGGAAGTCTGGCTTCAGATGCTATGCTTCAAAAAATTGTCAGTAATTTAGAAGTTATGGTGGATAAAAGAACTGCCTTTGAGAAGAGTTTGGCTTGCTCACTGTATCTTGGACATATTAAGACTGTGCCACTTTAGGAGAAAGTGGTCGTTTCAGCTTTAAGAAGTATAAAGGAAGCATGTGAACACTGGGTACTGAGTGAGGAGAGTGAAGAGAGAAACAAACAGGGAAACTATGTGCTCTGGAACTCACTTTGTCGAGCAGCCATTTTCCCCAGGCCTTCTCTGAATTGACTGGTCTCTTTTCAAGTCATTTAAATCAATGGCAAAGTTTCAGATAGAGATGTAAAAACCAAGTTTTTAGAGAATCAGAGGAAAGAACTGTTTCTGTTATATGTTGGGAGTTCGTCCCCTCCTAACTCTTTTGGGATTTTGTCTCTGCCTAACTCAGTTTGTTTTAACAGTAAAATCTGATCTTTACAGGTGAAAATGTAGGTAATTCTAAGGGATTATGTCCCCCTATTTCAATCCCTATTATTACCCATTGTAGACGTTCCACATTTTTATGTTCTAAATAATGTTGTGAGTACCATCCTTTCTACTTCATAAGATGATCTATTCCCCATTATTTCTTAAAATAAATCCTAGATATCAGAGAAAAAGGAAATGAAAGGACCCTGGTTTGCACTGGGCAGAGCGGGTAGAATGCTTAGGGTTTCCCTTCCTTAGAATTGTGTCACAAAGAGATAAGGTAAGTATTGCCCACGATTCTTTGTTTTCCTCTGCTTGCAATCAAGAGGGAAAGAAAAGCATCTCTCTTAGTCATCTCCTTTAAGATTTGATGAAGTCAAAAATATTAAGTCTAGGTAAAATCAGGAAACACCTGAGTTTCCCACAACTTAATACACTCTGTCCCCACTTATCATGAGACTTGTGAACAAGGCATATCTTTTTCAATCTTTTTTTATACTATAAGTTCAACATCTCCCACTAATAACACATTCCGTAAATATGGCAAAAAAAAAATATCATGAACTCCAAATTAATTATTAGTTTAGTAGAGAGAATTCATTCATTTAATAAATATTTACCATGTCTAATAATGTACTGGGTATTGTTCTAGGTTCTGAGGTTATAGAGTAAACAAAAGAGATGAAAACAATATTTGATATACTGGTTCAGTATATTTCTGGTAAATCCCAGCTCGGTATTTTTGGAAGAAAAATCAATTCAAAAAAATTAATACTGGTGTTCAGTTCAGGATCCAACTGATTAAGTGTAGCTCATTAACATTTTTGGCTCTGCACAGTTTAAGTTTCTTTTAGTGGTATAGTCCTTGGGGACTCTTTAGTCTAAAATGCAACAACAAAAATGTTAACACATGAAAATCTGTTTTGGTTATGCAGCAAATCCCAAAACCCTAGAATTGTCCTGGACAGTTTTTTTGCTCCTGACATGCAATTCCCTTGGTTTTACTGATTCTACTTTCTAAATATTTTTCAAATCAGCCCCATCTTCTTCATCATGCCTATGGTTAGAGCTTCAGTTGAGGTGCTTAATTTTTGCTCGGACTATTGCAATAGCTTTTAAACTGGTCTGCCTGCCTCCTGTTTCCTTGCTTTCCAATCTTTCTGCCTTATAGTTTTCAAAAAACAGAGATCTAACCATATAGCACTACAGTTAGAAACTGTGAATGGTTCCCACTGCTCATAGGATATAGTTTAAAATCTTTATTGGTACATACAAGACAGTATAGCAAGCCCCAGTGGGAGAATCAGAAGACAGTCCCCTGGGATTCTGGAGCAAGGCCATGCCATCTGTAGTAGAGAAGCATACCCTTATTTAGTAACAGCCCCTGGCATTTTACTGAGCCCTGCTAAAGACAGAATGTTTACTCATGTGATAGCAAGTGATCATGCATATGGAACTGCCCATTATGAACCCGTTATGGGTTGGTTCTATCGAACCTGCTCAGTCATAAAGGCATTCACACCCACAGAGCCACAGCCATCACTATTATCTGGAGGCTAATGGAATGCCTCATCTACAGGGATGGAATCCTGCACAGCATATGACCAGGACCCATTTCACATAAAGGAGGTACAGCAATGGGCACAAGACCATGGCAGCCATTGTTGTATTACACACTGCACCGCTTAGAAGTAGCTAGCCTCACCAAATGCTGTAATGGCCTCCCAAAGGTGCAGCTGAAACACCAGCTCAGAGGCAATACTCTAAAAGGATGTGGTGTCATCCTTCAGGATGCAGTATATGCAGCATATGCATGAGATCGGAATCCGCCATATGGTGCTATGTCCCATGTTGGAAGAACACATGGCTAAAAAAATGGCGGGGGCGGGGGGCGCGGGTAGAAGATGCAGGAGCGGCTCTAGTTATCATCACTCCCAACGACTCATCAGGGTAATCTGTGCTTCCCACCCACACAATTCTGAGCTCTGTAAGATTGGAGGTCTTGATCTCCAAGAGAGCACATTCTTGCCAAAGGGCATTGCAATGGTCCTACTGAACTGTGTATGGGTCTCAGCTGCCACCAGGGCACCTTGGATTCTGTGCCCAAGGACCAATAAAATACCATTCTGGCAGAGGTAAAAGAAAGGGGCAGGGCTGCTTTTACATAGTGAAAGCAGGGAAGAATCCACATGAGACCTGGGTGACCCACACAGATGCTTTCTGGTGCTTCCTGGTGCTCCCTGACCCACTGTAACTGTGAACAGACACACACAGCAATCTCACTCTATGAAGGGCATGATTTCAGACCCCTCTTTCCAGGAAAGATGATTTGGGTCACACCGTTAGGTAAACCATCAAGACCTACTGAAGTGATAATCAAGAATGGATATTGTAGAACTCTTAGATACAGAGAATAAACTGATGGCTGACAGATGGGAGGGAGGCTCATCCTTCCTCCCAGCAACCCCCTGCTTTTTGTGTACTCCTGAGACATCACGCCAATACGCAAGCTCCTTTCTGCGTCCAAGCATGGGAAAATTTACACTATTCGCTCTTTCTAGAATGCACTTCCTCCCCCCTGTTTTGCCAGACTTTGGCCTGGCCCTAATTTCAGTATTTCTGTTTCTGCATGGCCAGTTCAAGGGGATCTGCCTGATTACAGAGCAAAGATCCAAGTTGGAGGGTTCCATGTGTTTATCACATAGAGCATGTGTCCCACAGAGTGTCTCTCTCCCGCTGGAGTGTGATAGAGTCCAGAGTATGTGCCCGACTGTAAGGACCAGGTCCGACTGAATGCTGCCACGAGGGCTAGAAAGGAGAGATCTGCTGAATTTTTAAGAAATCTCAGAAATCCAGATTTTTGTTGTGAGATTGCTGCATTTTAAATGTTATAAACTGATTCAAAATTAAAACAATCCAACAGGAGGGAATAC
Source organism: Pteropus medius (assembly GCF_902729225.1). Taxonomy (NCBI): domain Eukaryota; kingdom Metazoa; phylum Chordata; class Mammalia; order Chiroptera; family Pteropodidae; genus Pteropus; species Pteropus medius. The sequence goes on along the minus strand of NW_024354875.1, from coordinate 15,499,116 downwards.
AAAGCATACCCACTGACTGCCGTGGTTCACACCTGCCAGCTGCGCCCACTATTCTAAAGTGCTTCAATGGCCTCGACCATGACCCCCATGGAATGCACCCTGTGGGGCTGAATGCTGGAGGCTGTGCACATGGTGATGCCTCTAAGAGGCTGTGCTGCTTGCTCTTTTAAGAAACTAAATCATTACACTTTGAATTTTGTCTTCTCAGTTCATAGGGTATTTCATAACCCCATGCTACTGAGACTGTATTAACCTCACAAAGGAACTAACTATCTTGTTCAACAAACATTTACTGAGGCCCTAACATGGGCCAAGCTCTGTGCTAAGCAGGGAGATACAGATTTGAATAAGAGCCAGCCCTTATCCTCGAGAAAATCATAATTTATTTGGGAAGACAGAAATCTAAAAAGTATAATATTATATTACTTGAGAAGTAGGTTTTATTGAGATATTTCTTTGATACAATAAAGGCAAACACCTTGATTTCTCAAAGAATAACATCTTTTGAACAAATGAACAAAAATTTTAAGAAACAGCTTAAACCATAACCTGGCTATTTGAAAGATTTTAATGGATAAAGCTTTTCATTATAAAATTGTAGAAAGTAAACAAGGATTTGGAATATTTGAATAGTGAGCATTTAAAAATATATTAATAAACAATAAATGTCTAGTTCATTAAGTGTTATGCTTTAATAAACTCACTTCAAAATTGTACCACACTCGGATTTCTTCTTCTGAATAGTGGTATAAAACACAAATCAATTTGGGGTAAGAAAACAAAAAGCATAATTTTCTTAGCTGAACATCTGCGCTATCAAATTCCACTAATTATTAAGTCCTATTTCCAATTATGTAAATTTGTAAAGATACACAAATATAACACCAGCCAGTTCTAGGGAAACTTGGCCATAAATTCTGGGATTACTGAAGACCCACCTATACATTGTGAAGATACAACTGGCCACCCCATGGCCCCCATCCTTAACTTAGGCACATCTGCACTAACACAGTCTGAAGGGTGCTGTTTCTGTGCTGTAAGCTATGGCATGTGGCTAGAGGCCAGAAGGCCAGAATGAGAGTGAACTTGGCAATTGTTCCAATCTAAATACTTCTTCCCTTTTCCTCCCTACTCCGACACTGAGCCCACAATCGAATTGCAAATCAATTGCCTGGTACTGTTCAGGCAGATATGTGAATTTCACTTTCCTAATGTCCCTGACCAACACTTTAAAACACACAAATTGAAACTGCCTTGTGTCACTGAGTATTGGGAGAATCTTAACTACTGGATTAAAAGGCCAATCAATTGGTAAATTCCCAGGGGAAGCCTTAATGCCAGGGAATAGATTAACTGTTAAGTGATTTCAAGAACAAATGAAAAGTGCAAATCTTAGAGAAATGAGGTGGGAAAGGAGAATAAAATAAGTGGGAGATTAACAACTGAAAGAATATGGGCCATAGAAACTACAGTTTGTAAGCCTGTAACATAGTAGAAAGATGAAAGTCTTCTTTTTTTTCTAATTCCTTTTTTTCTAATCATATTTCCTTTTTCTTCACACATAAGACAATTTGGGTTGGTTTATTCTCTTCATCTACTTTCCTGTATAACATCGTGATAAATAATAATAAATAAATAATATTGTGATAAAATTACAAACTTGACCTCCTCTTTCCCCTACCCAAGTCTCTCCTAAGCAAAGGAAGGGTGCCTGGCAAGGATTTTGGGTTCAGGAACCCTGAGAAATGGGGAATGTTGGAGTACCCAGCTGGAGCATTCTAAATATCCTCAATTTGCCTTGTGTGAGGATAAACCAACTGTTGGATGATGCTTAATGATATGTTAATCCTTTGTAAAGTCAGGGGGAAGGGAAAATGTAAGCCATAGATGGAGTGTAACATTGTTAAAAACAGTAGAAGTGCAGGGGAAATAAAAAATACCAGAAACTTAGCAAAATATTGTTACTGATTGGTCATAAAATTCAGCTCAGGGCTTCCTGGCTCCAAAAGCAATATGGGGAGCACAAGGAGTTAATGATTCTGAAAGTAATAAATTTAATTGACATATAATCACAAAGCAAAATTCACCTAGAAATATTTATTCTCTATATTCCATTTTCATTTCCAGCATGAAAGATAGTTTGGATCCTAATATGAAATGATTTTTTATATATAACTTTTTAGCTTAAAAAAGGAGAAAAGTGGACAGTTTTTTGGCTCCCAATTACAATAGTGCCCATAATGCAATGTTGAATACTTGTTTCCTTTTAACTTGATAAAAATGTCAGAGAGACCTCTCCTGGACACTGTGCTTATGGTGACAGACCACAGTCCCAAGCCAACTGATCATCAACATTATTTTAAAAAGTAGACTCTTAGAGAAACAGACTCAAGAAGTTAAGATAGATAGAACCAGAAATTTTGTATTAAAAACAAAATAAAACAGAAACCAGCTTCTCTGGAGATTCCAAGGATTTCCAGGTATGAAAACCTTAGAATTAAGTCATTAAAAACATAAATAAACATCATCTCTAAACAACAGTCCATAAGTAAGTAAGTAAATAAATAAATAAATAAATAAAATTAGCTAATAAATCTTTTTAAAATGCTCACCCTTATCAGAGTTAAAGAAAAGCAAATCAAACAATGATTCAAAAACAATATAACTTGTTCACCTATTAAATGGAAAAATGTTTTGATTTGATAATACCTATGGTAATGAGTGTGTAGGTAAAGAAACAACCTCATTGGAAGAAGTAAATTTATCATTTTTAGAAGGTAATTAAGCAGTTACCTAGAAGATCAATTTTTTAAAATATACGTGCTCTTTAATTCAAAAATTATATTTCCAACAATTTATCTAGCAGATATATTTCAAAAGTGTGCCAAGATAATACAGGCAAGAATATTCACTATAACTTAATAGGAGCTAGGTTTATAAACTGAAGTACAACCAAAGGAATAATGTATAGCATTTAAAAAGAAAGATAGATACTATATATATTATAAAGGGGGGAGGAAGCAAAATGTTACTATCTAGTGCATTTCTTAGTCGAATGTTTCTATGTCAATCACTATTGTGTGAGTCAATTTATTTCAAATTATATCCTACCCACACTGCCAACCCACTTACTAGCAAAATGGGTTTGAGAAGGCCTATAATAAAAGGCTCATAGTAAGGTTGTTAAATAAAATAAGCAACTAAAATTCATGGAAAGGAAGGAAAAATTTAAAAGGCCAGGCAAATGTAGTGACTATGATCGAGCAGTAAGGACAGCCCCAAGTTTCCAAAGGAAAAGGCAAAAATGGAGACATGATGGGTGATGTCATCTCGTCCAGGAAAAGATTTCGTGCCTGCTTATCAAAGAGGATTTTTTAACCTGGTGCTGAATTCTAAGAGACGTGATTCAAGACTCTTTGAAAACACTTTGATTTGACCCTAAATCAGAATCACCCAGAGGACTTGTTAAAACACAGAGTACCGAGCCCACTCTTAGTGTTTTTGATTGAGTAGGTCTGGGGTTGCCTGAGAATGTGCATTTCTAGTAGGTTCCTATGCTGATGCTGCTGGTTTGGGACCACACTTTGGGACATTGGGATCTTAAATAAACCACTCATTCATTAACCTTTAAAGGTCAACGACTTCATGGGTCATTCTGTTTAAGACGTGGAGATACTCTTCACATAAGCATTTCAGTAATACACTGGGATATAACCCAGTAAAAGCATTTATGAAGCTACTAAGACCCAAATATGTCTTCCCTATGATCTAATCAAATAATAATGATGGAATTTGAAAACAGCCATAGCTATAAATGTACTGCACATGCCTTAGCCCTTCTTAATATAAATGCATTGCACATCAGCTGCGCCTGACAGGCCTGAGACAGGAGCTGATAATGCAAATTCGTGAAACACCGACCCGCATTAATGTTGGCCTCATTTTACCCACACAGGAGGCTGGTCTCCTGCCAACATCCAAAACGCATTACAATTCAATTCCAAAATCAAGACTCAATGACCTTTAGACAATCTGAACTCTTGTTTTTCTCAACTGACATGGGAAATAGAGCATTAACTGTACCAAGAATTAACATAGGACCTTTCTCCTGAATATATAAGAGTTCAAAATACTTTTCAGGTAAACAACCTTTTTTGTCTTCCCAGATCTCTGAGTGGTAAGCTACACCTTTGTCATAGCACCAGAATCCTATGTCTGAAACTACTGTCTCTAACCCCTACTTGAGTCACAGTTGTCAAAGTTAGGTGTTAACTGCACAGCTAAAGGGTGCCATCAATGCTCAAAGAATGACCACTTTACTCCTGATACTCCCAGGGGCCTTCCTGGAGGAGGTGACATAGACAGAGACATCGCAGATGAACAGGAATCAGCTTGAATGAAGACAAACAGGAATGGTGAAGGATCCTGTGCTAGGCTGCTAGTTGAATATCCAAAATCCTATCACTCCTTTGTTACAAATGGAAGTTCAATTTTATTTGGGTGGCATCTGGCCTGACTCAGAATACACTTCCCAGAACTCCCTAAAGCCCTAGTGAGCATGTGACACATCTCTGCTAAGAACATGTCGTCCAAGCAACAGTAGGGCTTCTAGGAAAGCCATAGGCTCACATTTGGCTTTTGATTTTCCTTCTTTGCCCGCCCCCCTTACCCTTCTTGCTGCCTGAAATATAGATGAGAAGCCCAGAGGTACGACTGTCATTTGTGCAAACACGAAGAGTGATAAGATGAAACAAGACTGGTCTCTCGGAGCTGTCGCATCTGCCCTAGACGGCCTCATCCAGTCTTATCGTTTAGAAAAATAAATTCCCATTTAGTTCAGGCCCTGGAGTGAGGATGCATCCAGATGTATGGGAACAGAAACCCACCTCATACGTGTAGACTGCACTATTTATGCATTACTATTTATTTGTTTTGTTTGTTTGCATTTCTGAGGAAGATCCCCAATCTTAGAGCAAATGCTAACATCTAAAAGCAAACTCTGAATCCTTCACTTTTATCAAAACATAAAACTAAGACTGTCCTGACATGTTTTAAAAATGCTGTTATAATTAAGTAGCAAACACTATTAACAACCATGTTACCAGAAAGTTTAAATATATTTAATCAAGAGCTAATAAGATAAGACTACAATGACCAATAACATTTGTAGTTTCCTCCAAAAAAAATTTACATAAATACATAATCCCAAGGCTTCTCATCCTCCAGAAAGAGAACTATGAAGTATCACACACAACACACACACACACGTGCACACACACATGCACACTCATGCACACACACAGCCTTTTGTTGTTTCCTTACACACCATCAGTAGTCTCAAGCATTGATGTTTCTCTTCATTTGCTACATAACAGACTAAGAACTACCGTCAGCAAGAAATCATGCAAAAGTTTTAAAATCTGTTTCTTTGTTACCTCAGTAATAAGGTATCAGGTAGGTACCCCTTAAGGGTAAACAGCAAGAAAAGCTCAGGCAGAGGACGATGCCACTGTGGCTGCCTGCTACAGAGACAGATCACTGAGTGTTCTTTCAGGTATAAAAGCATTAGGCAATTGTGCTGGAACTTCCCTACCAGCTCTACCAGGGCCCCCTTCAGCTGAGGGGAGCTGGGGAAAGCCTGGAGAATTGGATAGGCATGCTCCAATCCTGGCTCTTGCCCTAATCAGCTGTCCTCCTCAGCAAATCATACTGGCTCCTCCACCTATACTAGAAGGGCTTTGACCTGCATCAGTAATTATGAGACTGGGGGTGGGAGTGAGGGTGGTTGGTAGACCAATAAAATTCAACTTGAAAATGAAAAACTGTGGTCCAACAAAGTTTTGCCAATGTTGCATCCTTCTTTAAAAGGGCATACAAATAAAGCAACAACAAAAGCCAAAAGCCCAAAGTAGACATAATGTTCCCAGCCACTTTCCCCTTATTTGTGCTTTTAGGATAAAAGATTCAATTCTGCCTATTTTGGAAGTGTGGGACAATCCTCCAAGTCTTTCAATGTTCCTCTAATGATTTGATCATTTTTTTATTTACATATTTTTCCTCTATGTTTGAAAATTTTTTTCCACTTGATTCTTCGGTCCAGTAGTTCACCCCAATAGTCTTTGTATCCAATAGATTCTCGAGTTTATTTAGGACATGGATCCCTTCAGCCATCTACTGAAATCTATGGACCCTTTCACAAAATAATACTTTTAAATGCATAAAATCAAATCCGTAGGACTACAAAGAAAACCAATTATATTTAAATACCAATATCAAAATACTAAAATACACAAACTCGTGATATAACAATATATATTCTTCTTTATTACATTAAATATCAAGCTCTAGTGGTGATACTAATGATTATAATTTCAAGCAGCGATGAGCATAGATGATATTTCCAGATATCTGCAACAATTCTATTATATAAAAATATTTTTTATTCCTGTTGATGACAAAGTCAGAGTTATTACTAATATCCTGTGGTTTCATTAGAAGATAATGAAAATAAAAATGCACTTTTCCTTCCAAATTAAACATTATATTCTCCTATAATTTAGAAACAAAAAATTTCTATCCTATCCTAACATAACTACTTGGTTTTATTATAGCCCATTCCCTTTTTCCACTGTTCTGCATAACTGCACACATATGTGATATGTCATTCTGATACAGGCACGAATGTCAATAAAAAGAAAGTCTTCTTCTCACCCTGGTCCCTCAGTCATCCCATTACCCCCTGTCCAGAAGCAATCACTGTTAGCAATTTCTTGGGTATCTTTGCCACCTACTGAATGTTTTCATTTAAAAAGGCATTTTGTTAAAATTATAGAAAACTTTCTTTTGCAATGAAATTACTTTTTTAGCTTTTTTAAAAAAGAATGATTATCTTTCTCCTCCGTTCATTCTATTTGACCAGCACCCCTTATCTTCTGCTTATTATTTTCTGGTGGCTGGGTCACCTTATCATGGTTTCCATGGCTTACTCATTACTTTATTTACCCTCTGAGTTCAGGTCAAGCTATTGGGACACTCTCAACAGCAACAATTCCATGAACCTGGGGCAGGTCTAGCTGGCCAGCTGTCTGTCCCTTGCTGAGGTCCCCAAGAAAACCACTCAGCACCACCCCAGACTCCTCAGTAGCAAAATAAAGTGTTCTAATGAAAAGAAAGCATCCTCTCTCTAAAATCTCACTGGGAGCACTTTCAGGGCAGCCATAAGACAAAAAAACCACCACACACACACACACACTCTCATTCTCATTATCTCTCTCTCTCTCACTCTCTCTCTCTCTCACACACACACACACGGCCACCTTCTGCCACCCCATCATATCATAAAAGAAAATATTCCAAAATAGGAAAATTAGAACATTGTAATAAAAAGGGCAAATCTTCCCAAGAAAGGGCAGTTGGCATATCATAGTCATACAAATAATAAGAACATACAGAGAGAAAGGAGCAGATAAAAGAAAGTAAAAAACTAATGAGATAATAGAGGGCAATCTCCTTTCTTACTTGGCAGGCTGTCCAGTTCCAAGTTGAGAATGATTATAGAAGACCCATGTCAACACAAACTCTGGTACTTGCTCAAAAAGAGAAAAGCTGTTGTTTTTGTGCTTATTTTGTAATTACTCATCTTACTATAGTTCCTCAATTCTAGTTATTTTTTTTTTTTAATACATACAGTCTTCTGGGTTTTCTAAAAGTTATCATCAAGCCAAAGATGAAATTTTATTTTTTATTTTTCAATATTTATCCCTTTCTTTTCTTGTCTTATATTTTCTAGAACCTCCAAAAGTCTGTTAAAAAGTAGTAATTGCTGTCACTTCTGATTTTTGTGAAAAATCTTGAAAGCTTCTAGACAAAAGTAACAAGTTACTATAAAGGAAAAAGAATTAGACTGGAATAAGACTTCATCTGCATACTACTGAGAGTAAAGAACGGCATTCCCAGAGTTCTGTACCCATACGAAATAACATTCAACTTCAGAGCGAAAGGAAATATTGAAGGTAATTTAATAATAACGATAACAACAACAGTATCATTAATACTTACATAGCACTCTTATTCAGTGCCAGGTCTTATTCTAAGTATTTTACTTATGATAGTTTGTCTATAAAAGTGGCTGCCCTCCCTTTCCCTTCAAGGCATTCCTCCAACTTAAGGTGGAGTCTAGTCTCTCATCTTATAGAATCTGCTAAAGTGCCACTGTACCTGTTGTAAGCCAAGACACCGTGAAGAATGTCAGTTTTCTGCCTCTTAGAACCCTAAGTTCCCACATAAGGAATCCAGGCTGCAATGATGGAGAGGGAAGCTCCCTAGAAGAGAACTAAGACATGTGAGTGAAAAAGCCATTGTGGACATCCAGCCCAGCTGGACCTTCAGAAGACTTCAGCCCCTGCTCACTTCAGCCACACAAGAACCCCCTCACTTCAGCCACACAAGAACCCCCAACAAGAATTGCCCAGCTATGCCCAACTAACCCACAGAACCATGAGTGATAATAATAAATGATTGTACACTAGTATTTTGTGGTAGTTCATTATATAGCAGTAGATGAATGCTTATACTAACTCATTTAATCATCACAATATTCATATGAGGTAGCTATGATTAGTATCCCTATTTATAGATAAGGAGACGAGGATCAGAGAAGTTAACTTTCCCAGAGTTATACAGCTAGAAAAAAAATCCTTGATAAATGGAATGATTCGAAAAGAAATAAACCTCAAATGTAAAAAATATTAAGAAAGACTCTAATGCAAAAAAAGTTAATCACAGTAGACTTTAAGATAGAGGAAAAGGCAAAAGAGGGGAAAAAAAAAAACCAGTCATGAGAAGTGTATCTTGCAAATATATTATGAAATCTAAATGGCTAATAATACCATGACTGAGAATATGTAAATTAAACATTAAAGATTTCTGAAATAAGAGACAAACTGCAAGGGAATAATAATATTCAAGAATGAAAGAACACCTAGGAACTGGAAAAAAGCAAGGCTGGAGGCAGGAGGGGAAAAAGAAATAAAAGCATTCTCAAGTTCTTGGCATGAATTTCTACAAGATATAAATTAAGAAAACTGACTCAACACAGAAAATTGAATAAATCAATTACTATAGGAGTGGGAAAGTGGTTAAATTGCTACCATTAAAAAAAAAAGGAGCAGAAACAGATGATTTTACAGTGAATTCCATAAACTTATAAAGAATAAAAATATGTTATTTAAATTATTCAAGACTATAGAAATATAGAGAAAGCCCCTAAATCTATTTAATAAAAATAGTTTAGCTTTAAAACAAAAACTGATAAAGGTAGTACAATAAAACTACAGAGCAATCCCACTTAGAAATATCTGCAAAAAATCTAAATAAAATATCAGCAAGTAAAATTCAAAAGTAGATGAAATGAATATTGCCAATGATGGAGTGGAGCTCACTCCAGAAAGGCAGTCTCCACACCAGCAAACCCATTAACATCCTTCATGATAGCAACAAATGCGTGGAAGAAAAGTGGTTGGTTACATCAGTGGGCTCTAAAAAAGCATTTGGTAAAATTCTACTGTCATTTTAAATAAAACTCCAAGTAAAATAAAGCAGAAAGAAACCTCTCGAATGTGAAAATATCTATTTTTTGAAAATCAATTGCAAACATCATTCCAAACAATCAAATGCCAGGAATAAGATGGGATGCCTGCTATTATTGTTATAATTCAACAATGAATTTAAGAAAAAAAAAATAGTTAATAAAAATAGAGAAAATGAAGACCTAAAATTTTCCCTTTTCAAGGCTAATATTATGTTTATATATCTAGAAATTCTAACTCCAGTTTAAAATTAAAATCAAATCGGGTGGCTGGAAAAGTTTAGAGCTTTTCTCTACATTTGCAATGAAAAATTAAAAAAAAATAATAGCATTATAATAGCATCAAAAAGAAAAAGAAAAAAATAAATAAATTTGAATTTTTTACTACATTTAATAGATAAGAATTAGAATCCCAAATTTTTAAAGTGGATACACTAAATCTTTAGATAAGATTAAATGTCCAAAAATTGGCAAGAAATTTTTGAAAAAGAATAAGTGGCCATTCCCACTAAATCCATTAGAATCGAAACATGGCATGGAACTAAATAACAGAACAGACTGAAGAGGCTCTCCAGGTCAAGACCAGATGAGGAAATCCAGCCCAGAAATATAAAGATGGGAAAAATCTAAACTGCCACGTTACAGACTGATGGATAACACTTAGCCCCTGGAGGATGTGGGATGGTACTTGGAGATGAGCTAGGAAAAAGATTCCTGCAGGGTAGCAACCTGGCTCTGAAATCACCCAAATCTGGATTGGTATGAAAAGTTCCTTAACATTTCAGCACCTCAGTTTCTCACCAGTGAAATGGGGATAATATCTATCACAAGGTTGTGGTGAGGATTCAACTCAATTAATGAAAAGCCCCTCGGATAAGCCCTGACACAAAGGAGGTACTCAATAAATTGCCATGAGTTGAGTTTAGGTAGTACTGGTAATGCTCTAAAATTTGACAAGTTTTACCTCATTTTTTGCTCCCAAAATCTCCTCCCCTTTCAGCCATTAAAAATTAAAACTATTTTCATTCCTTTCTCCAAATTCATTCAGAGGCATGATGATTGGAGTATTATTCCTAAAAGGTTAAAGAGCAGGGGTTTGGGGCAGTCAGGCTGTCAGATTCCTGAGCTTTACACCCCTCTATTGTAGAGCTGGACAGTTACTGGACTACTTATATGTCTTTGCTTTCTCAGCTGAGGTTCACGGAGTGCTTTAAATGAGTTTAGGACTATAAAATGCCAAGTAGGTGCTTCACACAGAGCAAGCATTCAGGAAATGGTTTTTGCCTCCTCCATTTACTGGAAGAATAGCATATGTAGTTGTCACATCAATTGCCCTCAGATCCTCAATCAACAAGTAAAGGAACCCCAGCAGTGAAGGTAGACTGGGCTCAGAGACTACAGGTAGGTTCTCCATCACTCTGCCTCTGGCCAGAGTGACCACAGAGTGGCCTTGCTTGATTTTCTTGGGTCTTTCTCTCCTTGAAACCAGAAAAATACAGTATTTTTTTAGGAGAGGGCATGAATGTACACATGTTCACAAACACTTCTGGATCAATCAAAAACAGGCTGGGGGTGGGAAACTGCTTCAGCACAAAACTATGAATTTCCCAGAACACACCCTCGTGGTTACCTGATTCTGATTCTGTGGGAGCTATTTTACAACTCTGTAAATTGGGGATAACCGATAGCAATGCAAAATCATTTTTGTCCACAGACAGACATGTAAATCCTATCCTGCCGTGTGGGGGAGGTTCTATCGATTTCCGTTCCCACTATGGAAGCTAAGTTTGCCTCCATTTACACATTCCTCTCAGTATTCCTGATCTGTACGTGCATTCTCCTGTAGAGTGCTAGGGACATCACAGCAATTTCCTCATTAATGAGTTAAATAAAATCTGCCATAGGTTCATTCTATATGTATGAGAGTCATGACTTTACCTTGCTTTAAAAATTATCTTTTATGGGTATTTATTAAGTAATTACTGTATGCCTAATGCTGTACCAGGTACTAAATAGGTTAGTCCCTGAGCTTAAGGCTTTTACCTCCAGAGCGAACCATCTAAAGTAACTGCTCAAATTTCTCGAGTTTAAGCACATTGACTAGTATTCAGTTCTTTCCACTGACACCTCTTTTGTTTTTAAGCTAAATTCCTATGTCACCAGACCAAGAGAGAAAAAAAATACATCTAAACTAAATGATATGTTATTCTATGAACACAAACTCTGAGTAAAAGCCAGCAGTAGCAAACAGAAAATTAGTATGTTTTTTTCTTAAATTCTTTTTTAAAGTTTCCAAGTTTCTTACAGACTTTAAAGAGTAGGCAAAAAAAATATCACTCTCCCACTGATATAGGTGAATAGAATCATTCTCATTTTGCCAATTGATAAACTGAGCCATAGAGAAGACAATATCTTAATGCCTAGAATAAAAAGAGACATTTAAAACTCTAAGTCTCCTGATTTCCAGCTTAAAAGTATTTTAATATAAACATGTACTAACATAACTAGTTTTTTTTACTGCAATTTATTTTCTTCGATTTTCACTTGAAATATTCTGAAATTTCACTTTCGAGTAACATCTTCAGTATTTGAAATGTAGATGTGATTTTGTAGATCATATAGCTCTGAAATGTCCATCATCCCTGTAGTGAGCCATATTGAATAGTCTGAGTCACAGACTAGGAACCAAGTGATGCCATACTTGCTACTGCTCATTTATAATCCTAGACCAGCTGTCTAAAATGATGGAAGTTAAACATACTTTAAGAGAAAACACTACAGACTATAAACTGGAAAATATGGATCTTGCCCAAGTTCCCTAAATCCCAGGCCCATTTCCCAGAAGATGGGTATTAACCATTTCTAGTGCATCCTTAAATATCTTAATGGTATACAAAATTCATATTTACCTATGATTTTAAATTCATTTAAAAACTACATCTCTATGTAGCATTTTAAAAGAATGAGAGAGTAATATAGAAAACTTTAAGATTTATTAATTGAATAAAGCAAGAAATTAAGAAAGAGTTTTTATTAATCACACACACACAAAAAAAAACACGGCACGGAAATAAATAACAGAACAGACTGAGGAACCTAGAAATGAACCCCAGTATCATTTCTGGAGTAAACCTCACTTGATCATTGACAATATTCATAGACCAGAAGCTTCTCGATGTCAAAGTGAGTATTGTGATCCGTTGTGGAGAGAACAGCTTATTGATAAATGTCATATTCACAACTGACTATGCATATAGAAAAAAAATAGGTGGGGCTCTGATCCTCCCCATCCTATTCCAAAGTCATTATAGAGAGTGAGCTAGCATTATGCCATCTCAGGTAGGGAAGTGCATGGTGTACTAAGCAAGGAAAGTAAGATTCAGAGGATGTGTTACAAGGATTCCTCTATTTTTGGAATGTCTTGTGCACCATTTAAAATTGTGGATCCTAAGCACATGACTAACACTGCTTTGGAGGATGCCTTTTTGTACAAAACAAAAGTACATACATTTGTAGATGGTTACACGAATGTGGTAAGAAACGTAGAGCTACATAAACTAGGTTGCTGAACACTGGTGGACAGTAGAGAAAGGCAGTCATGGGTGTGAAGGAAGGGAAGGAATTTTAAAAAGTACCCACAATAAATGCAGATTGTATAGCATGATCTAATCTGTGGTGAGTTATTTAAACATACACATACACACATCAGTGTGTGTGTGGAGAGAGACAGAGAGAAACAGAGAGACAGAGAGACCGAGAGAGAAAGAGATAAAAGGATGGCCATCAAAATATCATTTATGGTTATCACAGGTGCATGAATTTCAAATTATTGTACTTGATATAACCAGGATAAAGATGTTTTGTTATCAAAAAAGGGTTCAAAATTATGAAGTACAAATGTATGGATGTACTTTTACAATACATGTTCAATGAATGCCAAGTCAGAGGGTCTTCATATTCTTTTTTGTGAAGTGTAAATAAGGTGGAGAATGAAACCCATAACACTTGCCTGACACATAGACTAATGATCACTACTATTATTATTCTAGAAGTTTAGAGGTCACCTGTTGACAACTGTTTGTCTAAAAGGATAACCTTGGGACCTAGTGTAAAGGGAAGTTCACAGAATCACTAATGGCTCTAAAGCCACTTTTACGCAGAGGAAAAACAGTATTGGCTGATTTCCTCAATACAGTTACAGTAAGAAGAGATGACATCATTTTGAATTGAGTTGAAGCAAAAACATTTGCTTCTGACTTTCCAAACAGAAGGTCTCTGGTACTCTTGTCATCTTGATAAAAACGTTGACAGTGTAAGCTAATTACCATACTTTTTTTTTTTTTTTCAGGTAGACTGTCAAGCCACCCGATCTGTAAGTGGGCTTTGTGTGATATCTCCCTACTACCAGCATCAGGTCTGGAGAAGCCTTTCCAGTCTCACAGGGTGCCTTGGTATTCAAACCCCACCACAAAGGAAAGCAAATCACCCTGTTACTGCTGAATCTTTAGCGGCCGGCTAAAGATTCTTCAAAGCCACAAGAGCTAATAGATGGTAATAGATTCCAGGAGAATTTAGAAATCCCTGTGGTTAAAATACTTTTTAAAATGTATCCAGTCTTTCTAGCTGGGGAAAGCTAATCTCATCTTCTCTCACGGTACAGTGCAACCCAGATCCCTTAATCTTCCTCAGATTTGTGCATAATACCGTCTGAGTTGAAGTAGTGCTGTATCCAAAAAAGCAGCTCCCTAACACACCTCTGGGTCTGCAGCCTGCCAGCTGCCCGCACAGTGAGAGCAGGACCATGCTCACAAGGTTCACCTCCTTCCTGGTGAGGCTGCCCTGCCGACCCTCTCTCCTCTAGGCCCAGTAACTCCGTGGGCCTTAATTCTTGATAATCTGGTTATTTAGCACCTTCTAATATCCTGACAGAGCCAAGATGAGGCTATTTATTTTTAAAATGTATGTTTCTGTAGTTGTGAGGAAGAGATACACTTATCTTTACACAGTAAAGACTTCTGAATTCATCTGCTCACCATAATCATTTATGTCCAGACTGACTTCATTAGCCTTGCTGCTGAAAATGCTACAAAAACAAGAATGGGTTTTAAATGGAAACTCTTCAAGCTAAATCAGCCCTCAAAATATCTCTTTACAAGTAACACTGAAAGGCTGTAGACGCATAATGTATTCAGAACTCTGATTATAATTACCATGAAAAAGGGCTTTTATAGTTATCACTGAATCATCCTAACTTTGGAAGTAAGAAAGGACTTATGTCCTTTACCTGAATTAGGTAAGTATATCGAAAGAACACAGACCATACACTTTTTATCATGCACCTGAGCCACTGTGCAAGGATTATTCTTTCTAGTGGGGCCCTCCATGAAGCAATATCCTTTCATTTGACAGAGAATTTTCCTTGGGGATCAAATTTGGACCTAAAGGATGTCAAAAGAATAAGTATTCACTACCTTTGTATAGCTGCAAAAAAAAAAAAGACATAACACCTCTGTATGGCAGCATCTTGCTTATATAAATGGGGGTAATACTCACTACTGTGCAATCACAGCTTCCCTTTTCCTCATGAGGATTGAAAATCACCACATCAATTACCTAGGAGTTGAGAAAAAAGCTGAGACATGCTGAACAGTCAGAAATTCCTCCCTCCTCTTATTTTCAGTCCAAATGACCTTCTGGAAATTGTTTTCTACAACCACATAGATTATGCCTTTACATCCACACTTATACACCCGCACACTATGCTCTGACTGTCCTAGAGTGAGCTATTCGTAGCTAAGTTCTAACCTGTCCGACATCACACCCTCTGCTATGGACTAAATTGTGCCCCCCAGAAATTCATATCTTGAAACCCCAACCCCTAAGTGATGGTGTTTGGAGATGGGGCCTTTGGGAGGAAATTGGATTTAGACGAGGTCATGAGGGTGGGGCTCTCTGATGGGATTAGTGTCCTTATAAGGAGAGACATTACAGAGCTTGTTCTCTACTCTCTCCCATGTGAGGACACAGCAAGAAGGTTGCCACCTTCAAGCCAGGAAGAGAGCCCTCACCAGGAACCAAATCAGCCGGCATCTTGATCTTAGACTTCTCAGCCTCAAGAACTTTGAGAAATTTCTGCTGTTTAAGTCACCCAGTCAATGGTGTTTTCTCATGATAGTGCTGACTAAAACATCGTCCTTCTATGACTTCCCTCTGCTCAGTTCCTTGACTCCAGTCAGTGAAACCATTTGCCCTGTTGAAGGCAAATTCCTTGTTCCTACTTACCCACAAACAAGTCAGGGTATTTATAACCACATTTCCTTCTATTCAATATACCTCCCTCTTTCTCCCACTGAAAGCATAGTGTGTCATGGGGAGAGAACACAAGGCCACATGTGGCTGATCACACACTCCTGAGTGGCCTCTGAAAGTCATTTCTGTGAAACTAGGATCAAATATTTGCCCTTATAAGAATAAAATCAAATAATGTACCTGGAAACATTTTATAAGTAGTGAAGGGCCATATAAATGTAAATGTAATCATGCTATCTTAGCTCCTTGTGTAGAATCTGACCTCAATGCAGAGAGCCAATAATAGCTCCAGTAGTAAAGTAAGTTAAAAAAATAAAACCATACAAAGATTCATAGTAGTCCATGCCATCCCCTAAGTCAAGTTACTTCAGGGCAAGAAGTTTTTTCCACAATTAGAAAAAATTAAAGGTTCCAAATAAGAGAAAGCTCAAAGACAGTTTTGAGAACTTTCTATACCAGACGACAGATATTAATTCAATGACGTTGAGGAAGAGATTCCCCCACTAAACTGTGAGATTCTCAAGGGTCAAGTTTTACTCACATTTAAAACTCCACAGTCCAATTTAGTGTCTGGCAAGAAAGAATCAATCAACTAATCAATAAACAAATATGGTGCCACACTCAAGAGAATGCTGGGAAGTGTTTTTTCCTGTTGACAACGGGTTACGGCTGACAATGGGTTACTATTGACCACCTCAAGGATTCTTCTTGGTAAATACATAGCAGTATAACACAGTGGAAAGCTTTGGCTTTGAAATCAGATGTACCTGTACAATGACACTGATTCTACCACTCACCTTGGGCATGTGTCTCAATTTTTTCTTCTGTACTATGGGGATACTAATGCTCACCGTACAGTTTTGTTGTGAATGTTAGAAGAAATACACATAAAGCACTCGGAGCATTGTCCAATACAGTATATGTGCTCAATAAACAAAAGTTGTGATTATTGATGAATATCTCCAGAGAGGAATCTATGTATAAATCGACTTATATCTACTACATCATGTCACAACCTTTTCCTCTTTTATAGACCACATCTAGCAATACTTCCATTCAATTAGTATCTATACTGCTCTGTGACTTAATGGATTGTAATATTTTGTGCTAGACATCAACAATCCATAGTACTTAGAAGACAGAATTGGCTTTTATAAGACCTTCAATCTTGAGATTTAAAACATAAGCTAGGTTATGTACCCTGATATCCTGGGCCAAGCAATAGAGAGGCTGAGGGGGTGGGCACTGCTACAACAATTCCAAGTAGTGATGTCCCAAGAAATTTTCCAGAAAGTCAAAAAAGTAGGCTATCTCTAAGTAGGGCAGAGGACCACTAAGCGAGGTGAAATGAATGAGCCAATGTGAAAATCTGCCCTAAAATGGAACCACAGGATGTGCTGGATGAGTGGAAGATAGGAACAGAGGACATGCTAGGCCTCCCTAAATTTCCTTCACAGCTACATATGTGTGTGCGTCTCCCAAGGGACAAGGGTATCCCCCCTCTCTTTCCAAAGAATGGACAAGCAATTATTCATACTAGAGATTAAGTAAGAAGATGCTAAGAGTAAGAAGTCAGAAGGCCAGACTAAGCAGTGGAGCTGCAAGACTAAAGGTTTTCAAAATTGGCCATAGTTTCTTTCAGATCCTTAATATAGAATGTTTTAAAAATTACTCAGGGTCCAAAATATGAGTGAACTATCTGAATAGACTATCTTCTGACAAGGAATTCAAAGCAAAATAATTATAATCAATTTCATTTAATTAACCAGCAGCATACAATGCTTTCCAGAGTGTTTACACATATATAATTCTATTTGAGAAAGTGCTAGGAGATTAAATGCTAAGTGGTCAAGAGCCAGGGATAGATGGGAATCCAGTAGCATTATCCCAAGAGAGCGAGCCGCCATGCTAGCCACACAAATGCACCCATGCTGCCCTGGAACGCATCTTCTCCACCACAGCATCAGGGAGAGGGCTTGGGGCTCCTGTCCGAACAGGACATAGGCAGTCAGGAGCAGGGGGAGGGACTAATTGGAAATATGAAGCTGGTCCACCTCCACTCAAGGCCTGTCTCAGGGAGAGATCAACTTTGCATTGAACAAAGGATTTTACAGACCAAAAATAAAGATACCAAACCAAAGCCCCATTGCAGTGACAGGTCAAAATCTTTAATCCAGGTGACCTTCCTTGCTGTTCAAATGCAGCCATTGTGATGAAAATATGCTGGGATTCAGTTTGTAAACCAAGAAGCAGACACATACAGATGTTCCCTGAGGCTGTTCATTAATGCATGGGGCCATTTTGGCTTCTCTAGTTCTAATTTGTATATTTCTTTAATTTGGTTCTCATCCTCTAAATGCCGAATTTGGTCATTCTCCCTGAAGCTAGCTTCATGCCTAGTTGAGACTATAACATTTTTATGTCTTAAGATTTTAACTTCCTCGGGTATCTTGATTTCAGTAAACCCAGGAAAACATTAGCAAATCAATTCACAGAAACAGAGTACCCACCCCATCCCCCACCCTGTATAACAAGCCTGGTCTCTCTCAATTATACACCAGTGTTTCTGCCACAAAAGAGCTTCCTAGGAGGTTAGGGAGATTGTTTTCAGAATGGAAGTTAAAAAAAGTGGTCGATCAAATGTCACGAAGCAATACAATTTCATAAGTCTTTAAAAGCTAAGGCTTAGGGTATTTTTTTACCTCCTGGCCACTCTCCCCTCTGCCTAAAATCATGGCATAATTGACCTTTAAATCCTTTACTGTAACTTGATCTGACAATGCCCACTATACAGCTTTAACAAAGTGTGCAGTACACTACTAACCGATTCTGTTGGACAAGGAACTTTCTAGAACTTTCCCAATCCTTCCAGGAAAGATAAGAGACAATGTGCTTAGCATTAAGAAAGGTTAAGTGCATCAGGTTGTTGCAAATTTTTAATCTTCCTTTTAATGTAAGCCATAGTATCATTAACTTGAATGTTACTGAAAACAGGTTTAGTTGAGTAGCTCATAAAACAACAACATAAAGGAGAAAAAGCATTTGACTTCAGTGAAGCCAAGAATATGTGAAGGACAGATTTCAAATGTAGCTAATCATCTCATAAAAAGAAACCCAAGCATTCAGGCAAGAATTACATGACTCTCCCTCCCTCCTCTCTCCCATCACACCCCTGATTCCTCCCCATCCCCTCACCCCTGCTGTTGAGCTATGAAAATTCCATGGGCATTAAACAATTATCAGATATGTTCTCACGACACATCAGTTTTGTGTGAGGACTTCCTTATGTGTGGCTTTCCTTAACTCAGGAAGATGAAGCCCAGTACTTCTCAACTTTCTCTTAACTACCCCCAGTTACAGAGTAGAGCAAATGCCTATGCAAAGGAGATTGAGATTCAGCCCAAAGTAGAAAACAGAAAATTCCCTGATGCCTCATGCTTTTTTTTAAGTCAATGGCATTCTACTCCATAATATACTCATCTGTTTTCAGATAAAGCAATATGTTTTCTGAATTCATGCAGAATGAAAGCTTCAGGAAGCTGCAGCAGGTTAATCCTCTGTGTATTGTGGCACACTGTGAGCATCGATTTACAGTATCCTCAATTTCCATAGAAAGTCACTTAAACCTTTTATCTCTTTTGTTTTAGTAGATCAGCTTTAGAAAAAAAATAAGGTGCGAGAAAGGTAGTTCAACATATGTAATTATTTTAATAAAGTGGAAGTCATTATTTAGGAACATTTAGGAGAGAAAGAATTTCAGTCTTACTCTTTTCCCTGTTTTCCAGTCCATCCTCCATCCGAACTGTAGTGGAATGCAGCAGCTAGAAATTTTGCTACTTTCCCATTGCCTTTTGGGGGTCCAAGTAGGAAGCTTATCTAAATGGTTTAGGGAGGTTAATTCCCCTCAACACCTGCGAACACCCAACCGAGACCTAGATGAAATTCCTATATCTTTAGCTTGAAAGATTGGTTCAGGCTAAAGGGCATATTAATCTTTTCAAACCAAAGCCAGAGAACTTCCCAGCACTTTTGCCCCAAAGCTCTTTCCCTTATATTGTTTATACGTAGTTTATATAGTTTATATATAGGTTTATATACAGTTTATATATAATATATATATAAAGAAGTCAGTGGCCATCTAACTTCTAACATGTGAAGAAGGCCTAAGAATTAAGCCAATTTATATAAAAGAGGAGCTGAAAGAAAATCTAGAGGAAGAATGACACAGAAACTTGTGGAAGGTCAGAGAGACTGACATTTGTAAAGGGAGAGAGTAAAACACGAAGAGTTAGAACAGAATCCTGATGACACCCCTTTAATCCCTAGATTCCACCGTACCTGAAACCAGAGTACCCCTCTGACCTCCCACTTACATAAAAGGAAAAGAATCCTATTTTGGCATAAAGTATTTTCAGTTAGGTTCAGTCATTTATAACTGAATACCTTCTAAAATAAAAATATGAATATGTGATTCTCCTTCAATGCTCCCTATCAAATATTTAGAGGGAATCCAAAATCCGTAGTATAGCATCAAGGTCATCTGCAATCCAGACCCTACTTTCCAGGGGTCAGTGGTGACTAGTGAATGAGCATTGGTTTGGTGTACTACATGCAAAGAAAATTCAGAAGATGCTCCAAGTCTTGAAAAAAAAAAAGATGTCTTCCCATTTCCTCAATTTATTTCATTGTTTACAGTACTTAAGGCTCTCTCTACAGTCTCTCATTTACCCACTATTCCCTGTTCCCTTTCCAGGGAGTGTCTCATCCTCATTATCTGCCCAGTGAATGTTCATCCTTCTATCTCAGCCGATGCAGGTTCCCTCTTGAGAATTCTTCCTTGGTCTATTCCCACTGAGTTGCTCACTTCTTCCCGACTTCCTTAATGCTGCTCTCAGGGCATACAGTGCTGTTGCCACCATCTGCAGGCCTGTGTCCACACCCGACCAGGAAGTCCTCCATCCTGTGACCTGTCCTATTCATCTTTGCATCACCAGCATCTAACATAGTACCTCCCATTCACACAGTAAATCGTATGTGAATATTTATTAAATAAATGATAGAATGAATCAGTGAAAGTAACCTATACGGTCAGTGCTACTCGAATAAAGGGCAAGATGAGAAAGAGAATAGGATTAGATTCCAGTTTGCTTCCTTCCACCTGCAACCAAACCAATGACTGCTATGACTCCAAATGATTTGGTCTGAGACAGAAGCATGAGGAGGATTCAATTCACAGGACCAGAAGTATTAAAACATTTTCTTCCCTCTCCTGCTAGCCACACTCAATCCTAATATCTGTCCTGGATTCTACTCATTTCGAAAAACCATTTTGTTCAGATGCTAACCTGGAAACTGAGAATTAATACAAAACTACAGAACCTCAAACTAAAAGAGGAGTTGGCTTTCTGGAAAGAGCATGTCAGTGTTGCTAGAGGGACGTGTCACTGTCACGCTGGGTGCACTGAGATCTTCCCATTTAGTCCTGTCGATTACCACTGCAGTCCCTAGCCTTTCCAGGAAATACACAGTCCTGTAGTTATGATGGGGGTGGGACAAAGTGCTATGTTTTCATAACTAGGGAGCAGGAAGGCTGGTGGATCAGCCTTCGTTTTTGTGACTACATGCAAAGGTGATTGGAAGAAACTCCAAATCTTCATAAACATATCTTCCAATGTTCTCAATTTATTTCATTGTTTATACTCAACAGGTAGCCAGCATGGCTGCAATTAGCCATACAGAGCGGGGGCATTGCATTTGGTCTACCAGAACCTCCCATTCAGTGCTGACTACAGTGCACCCTACATCCATTCTCTCCTTTTTCAGAAATTCCATTAGCCTTCAGATTTGTTCTAAAATGCCTATTTTCTGAGTCATTGCTCTTTGCTAAACGAGAAGGCATGGTCCTTCACTGCCAGTGTCATCCTGCACTAACTGCCTCCTTGTTTTCGGCAGTGAGAAAATGTGGTAAGCAAGCCCCGCAGTTTCTACCTAGAAAGGAGGTATTCAGATGCCCACTCTGAATGTGATAATAAAGGACCTCTTTCTGCCCTACAAGGCTACATGCTGCAATCAGGCTTCTCTGGGAGAAAACGGTTTCTAGCAGCTGAAGGCAAGAGGATGAAATAAGAGAGAAGCAGAAAATCAGAACCTACCATGTCAATAAGAATTATTAAAATTTAAAATACACGATATATGAAAAATCTGAAAACCATTTTACAAAGAGGGGCAAATTCCTAGGCAGCTATAATAGAAACAAAAATACTCTAAATCTAAGTGCAATCGGAAACGAAACCTATTACCCTGCCATTACTGTTCTGAAGATTCTCCTTTCCTTATAATTATAACTAAGTTCAGGTTAGTCTTCATTCTTCAAGAAGGGGTAACTTCCCTCATATGCTATTTATCTTTTTACAGAAGATTCAAAAAGTTAAAATATATGGCTTAGGTTTTAAGGACATTTTCATTTTGGAAAACATAGGCAATTATAATGGTTAATTACAGGTTTGGGGGGAAATTCTTGGTCTTTTGCCAAGATGTACTCATCCAGTTACACCCGGGAAATAGTGGCGTGGGGAGTAGTAATGATGTTCTAGAACTAGGTGCTGCCTTAAATGTCCAGCTCCTGGAAAGAGAGCACCCGCCTCACCCCAGTCTCCAAAGCAAATAGTTCTCGTGCTCTCTCGCGTGCTCTCGCTCGCTCTCTCGCTCGCTCTCTCTCTCTCTCGCTCTCTCTCT
>NW_024354875.1:15067796-15476475 GCF_902729225.1 Pteropus medius | reverse complement strand
CTCTCCCGCTCTCTCTCTCTCCCTCTCTCAAGACAAATATGCTTTTGTTTTTTTCAGTACCAAAGACAGTCAACCCTCACCCCCTCCCCCTTTCCCAGAGCTGTTATGTTCTGGAAAGACCACAAGCAAACGAGGCTTGATTTTTCTCTGCTAATCATGGGAAAGGAAAAATTTCAGTGCCTGTACAGAACCAGTCTAATTGCTTTTACTGAATTCACTGGCCACCAATTGCCTAGCTGAGAAGACCAGTTTAAGTCCCTAAATCTTGACAAAAAGGTCACCAAGCTAGCCCTGGGCAGACATGACTGATATTAGGACTCTATTGCTAGTTATTCAAAGTGCTGATTTCTTCTGCAAACTAGGGCTTGTCTCTGGCTAATACTGCTAAACTCAGATAAATCCATTGTGTTCTTGCCGGGTTTGTCCTCTTGGGGGCTTAGTAGAAGATGTGCCTTTCAGATGCTTCTGCTCCAAATGCTGCATCAAGGGAGAGTCCATGAGATCAGCTGGCTGCATTTATGCACAGTGAATAAAAGGAGGCACTTGTGACTCATCCTCATTTATTCCCACCGCCACCTAAAACTTCAGGAGCCTTCAAGATAAAGCAGGGATCAAAAGTGAAGCAAAGGGAAGAGAGAGAAAATGAAAAGATGGGTCCCATTAAACCACTTGAAGGTAGAGAGATGCTGTATTTGCCCCTGGACAGAGCCTTGTGAAGAGTGAGGAAGTCCCACTGTCTAGTCACAAAAATCCATGGTGATACCTCAAGACAAGCTGTTTCCTTTGTGCTATTTTCTCTGTGGTGCCAGTTGCAATGCCAACACCAGCACCCAACTGTGGCAAGTGTCATGTCAAGTGGAATGTTTCCCTGACTAGCGCCGGTGAAGAGGACCAGTGCTGGGCCTATACACAGGAACAAAGCAGATGATGGAGATTTCACACTCTGTCACAGAGCACTTGGAGGGGACACATCCCTCAGTATTGCCTTCTCAATTCTCATGACAAACTCAGTCATCCAAGAATTTCTATAGAGGATGCCACTTTGAGTTTTCTAGTCATGGGCAAATGTCCAGGAGTTCGTGATCAGAATACTTTGTCTTCAGTTTATGTCACAAATGGAAATGTCTGCACCCTCAACATGTAAAATCGTGCTATATATATAGCCTATTTCCTTAGTAAATAAAATATGAACATCTTAAAATTGAGATGCTGTCAAAAAATAAAAACTCCAATATGGATGCTTAGATTGATTAGTTTACACATTTGATCAACTGGTCAGTCAACAAATATTTGACGGATTTCTGCTGTGTGCTAGACTGTGCAGTGGGAATACAAGTAGGAATAAGACAGAGTCTCTACCCCTGAGAATATTATAGTGTAAAGAAAATGATAATTCAATGTGATGTTTGCTACAATATGGATTTTTTGCAGAGCACTATAGGACCATAAAGGAAGAGTCCATGGCTGTCTATAGGAGTTGGAGAAGGCTTTACAAAAGAAATGGCACTTAATTCAAATCCATAAGGATGAATACATGTCTTATAGTTGGAGAAAGAAGTGTGGGTCATAGCAAGCACACCATAAATGGGAAAACTAAGTTGTATTATTTACTGGTCTATATAATTAGTTACTAGAGTGCCATCACCACTGTTATCTAAAAACAAATGCCTCAATGCTTTACACTGAAAAGTTATAAATTTGCTCAAAGTACAGTCAGTTCATCGAATTTTACCAAACTGATTCTTCTCTATGGTATCGACACAGTTCATGAAAGGCTGTGATCTATACTGACTAAGATAAATGTTTCTCTCAGTCTAATTTCCATGTACTGCTTCCTTTAGTCATCGGTTATTTGGGGTCTCTTTAGGTTGAACTAACTTTAATCTTTGGACTGTATGTGTAGCAACAGATATGATCATCAAATCTCTCTGATGTTAAATTAACAGATGTCGAGTTTAAATTTGTAGCACTTTGATAAAAAGATTAAGGGAAGGCTCATGAAAGCAATAGCCTTACTGAAAAACTGAATTTTAACAATAATTAACAAGGCCAAAGATGTGGTTGAGTTCAGCCTAATAAGAAATGAGCATAGTACTAAACGAATATTCATATTAGATCCAAAAGCACATTTACTGGCCTACTAAAACCTGAGGCATTAGTCAAGGTGAGTCAGCTGGTACAGAAAACCTTTAATATTTTCATATAATTTAAAAAGCACTTACTGAGCTTGGGATAACAGATTAGAAGTAGAATAGTAGTGATGGCTGCGTAACATTGTAGATGGAATGAATACCACTGAATTGTATACTATAAAATGGTAAAAATGGTCAATGTTATGTTATGTGTATTTTACCACAATAAAAAATATCCAAAACAGACTCACTGGAATATTGTCTTTATAAACCAGATATTGACATGCAGAGTTATTTATTCTTATCATTTTCTTTGGAGAATATTTTAAAAGATCATCAAAGACTAGTTATTGCTTTCTAGCCAGGAAAAACAATGTGTAAAGTATTAACAATATAAGAAAACCTAGTCAGTCCCCAATATTTTCATAACTTTCTCTTAAATTAACAAAGTAACAGCATTAAAACAGGCTATCAATTTAACTATCTATTTAGTCTACACTATTCTATAGACATTTAGAAATTATTTCAGTTCTTATCGTTGTTATGTATGACCAAAATTTGTGCATAGTTAAGTTGTTCTGACACTAAATCTTATATAAGATATGAATCAAGCAGTTGAAAGATTTAGACACTCCAGTGATTTATGATATAGTCAGTAACATCAAATGGATATGCTAACTGATGTCAATGTGAGTTTTACAAAATGTGATTTAGAGCCGCAGAATCAGGTCTAAAAGAGGATAAAAAGAAGTAAGCAAATATTCAAAAAATAGAGTCTGTTGAAGAGTTCATTTTTAGAGATGGCATTCTGAGGAGAAGATGTAATAGTTGAAATTGATCAAACCACTCCTGGTAAGTAGAACAGGAACATAATTCTAGGAATTATATATAAGAATAGGAAATAACAACATAACAGATAACAATAGGAAAATAATCAATTCTACCTTAGAAATTCTAATCATACCTAAGGGGAAATGAGAGAGATTTTACCTCAATGTTTCTTCTCTAATATAGCACAATTAGCATCATATGAGATGTAACTGCAGAGTAAGAATAATTTCATACCTTATTTCCTATTTATAATTCTTTGCACTTAAGGAAATTATAACTTCTCCATGTTTAAAAAAGTATTTTTTAAGATATATTTATGATCTGGAAAGCAGCCAGAATTTCCATTAACAAGGCTATATTTTTCCTCTTAAGTCAATTTCATTTTTAAGTTTTGCAAGGATTTTCTCACCATTAAACTTGCTCTACACTGGACTAGGACTGAAGATGATAAACTCAATACTTATTAGTTATGGACAAAGAATGTTTAATCTGTTTTTTCTCTAGGACTATCCAGGGCAATAAAACACAAAAAGGATAAATAGAAATTAGATGAAGTACTTTCATGCCCCAAAATCATCATTAATTAGCAATCATTTAAAAAGAGAGAGAGAGAATGCTGTACAACTGAAACTAATATATTATTGTATGACAACTATAATTGAAAAAAACTCATTGAATTGTACACTGTAAATATAGCAACTAATTCTCTACTATATTTCAATAAAGCTGTAAAAAAAAAAAAGAACAGAGAGAGAGAGAAATTTAATAGAGAAAAAGAATTTTAGACTGTCACTCAGAAGACCTGGATTTGAGTCTCACACTTCGACTTTTAGAAAAGCCAAATCTCTGCCACTCCATAGTGTTGTTGGAACAATCAACATATGAGAAAGCATTTGGTGAATGAAACAGCAATGACAAATACACATTAATACTGACAATAAAACCCACCAGTAGCATTAGAAATTAGTCCACAGTATTAGACATTAGTCAACTCATGCTCCTGTTCTCTTGGATGACAATGTTATATCTTCCTTAGCTTTTCTCCTCAAATGTCTCCATTCTCTACTCCAATGTCACTGTCTCTTGATGACCTGTTTACTCACTTCTCTGAGAAATCTGAAGAAATCAGAAAACAACTTCCACATGCTCTCACTACCACCTCTATCCACCTGCTGGAATGTGCACCCAAACACTTTCCCTCCCTTCTGCTACAAAGATGAAATGTCCATGCTCATGACATAGGGCAGGATCTGTGCAAATCAAAATAACCACTCATCAAAAACAAGAACCAACTTCAAAATATTGATAATGTGTTTCTCTTGGTTATGACAAATGTAATTTTTTATTTTCTGATTCATTTTAATTTTTGTACACAACAGTAGTTTTATAATCAGAAGGAAGCGAAATGACAAAAATTACCACTGAACATACAAAGAAAAAATCTTGAGAAAAAATATCTTTCAGGTAACTGAAAACAAAACTAGACTCCAAAATAATTACTGTTAATATATAGGTAGAATTTCTCTTTTTCAAAGAAGGCCAAATAATTTCACATGAAATATACTATATAATTAGAAATTATACGTTAAAAAAAAATCCAGGAACCACATTATATCTTTCAGATAACAGGCATTCAAAAAAATTTGTTAAAAAATGAATATTATAATAAGTTAAACTACTGCTGCTAAACTGACCACTTAAAAGCAAGAGAACCAAATTAAAGTGACAGGACAAGTACTATTATTAAAAACTTGATTACATTAAGCTCTCTTGACTCTTAACTATGAATTAGATATAGCTAGGAGAGTCACCCTCAAGAACATGTAAAACTAAGCATCATCACCTTTAAAAGGTGCATAGAAAAAAGAAGAGACAAATGTAGACATGGACTGTGTCTTACCAGATCCCCAGAGTCTGGCCCTGGGCCTGGAGCTAGGAGACAGTTAGCACACCTGTGATGAATAAACACAGAGGCTGAGGGAGACCCCAGGGCAAGAATAATGCCAAAGCCAGCAAACAAAGAAGAGATAGAAAGACTGGAAGGATCAGAGGGACCCTAACATGGTTTCTCTTGCTTTGCTTTTCTACACTTATATTATTACTGGGGCTGTAAGAGCCATTGTGCCTTTAAAAAGTCAGAGCCCACATCTAGGAGAAGTGTTCCTGTCTCTTGCAGCACCCCTTAAAGTCTGATAAAGCAGCTCCTGTGCACAGTGCTCACTGCAGCCGGGGACTTGTTCAGCAATTACACCTTTCTCAGGTCATTAAGCAAAGCAGGCAGATTTCTACAGTCTCCTTGCACCAAAACCTGCCAACAGATCCAAGAGACCACATTATTTAGCACATTTCCCAAAAAAAGAAGAAAAGAAAGCCATCCACTTTGCCACAGAAAACTCACTTGCTCAATTAAAAGTAGAAGAGATTTCATATTTCTTGTAGACAAAGCCCTAAAATGGGGGCCATTAATTTCCTTAGCAGCAGTGGCCTGAAACCCAGTTAAGACAGTGGAATCCTGCAATGGATGGCTCATATATGCATAACCATGTACAGTAGAAGTCTGATTTAATGCCATCTCCTGATACCAGCGTGACAAAGGAGATAGGAAGGTCCAGTGTTTTGGGAACTGGACTGGATAGTCTATATGACTGTCCTCTGGACAGTCTGTATGAAACCAAGATAGACACACAGCTTTGGACTTCTCTGTATTGAATTAAATGAATGTAGTCAGCACTGCATCTGTCACAGGCCAGATTCCAAAAGAGGGGACAGTAGCAATGGTTACATGGAGGCTCTGCTGTCAGTTCCTAAGGATTTCAAATCTCTATTCTGCTCCTTATGAGCTGTGTGATCTTGGATTAAGTTGTTTACCCAAATGAGATATTACATAGAAAGCCAGCAGGACATAGGTAGGACATGGTGAGTACCTGGCAATGTATTATAATTAGATTCTTTACATATGTACGAAATCTAATGTGCATACGTTTTTGCATTACATTTAAGAAATACAATTAATTGCATTTAATTCTCATAACAACCCTGCCAAGTAGTTATTATTAGTAGCATTTTTCAGATAGCGGTTCTTCAGACTAGAGTCTGTGTTCTTAACCATTCCTCGAGTGGGTTTTACTGATTAGAAGGGCCCCACCTAACTAAGCAGAAAAGTTCAGAGGCAATGGAGAAAAAAGCACTGGGGTCAGTGTGGGGTTGGGTGAGGGATGACTATCTCTGTTTATTTTAATAGTATTCAGATGAACTGCAGGGCATACAAATAGATTGCACAATGTGAGTTAACAGCCAAAAAGCTCTTCAATATTGCCAAATTAGAGAGAGCTGTTTCTTTTGTACCAGTTTGGGATTGCAAATATGAAGGGTATATCATCAGGGCTGTTTTCTCAAGGTAGACAAAGCAGACCCAGGGCAAACCACACATCCCAGCAGACACTGTTCAACTTCAGCTTCTGTTGTTTCAGCCCTGAGGCAGTTTCCACGCCAGCATGCAGCCCTTTTGTGTTTCGGCAGCTCCATCCTGAGCCTCCTTTGTTTAGGTGTGTTCACTATCTCCAGTTCAGCTGCCTCCTCTCCAGCTAAAATAACACTTGACTTATGTACTGAGAAAATGCTGCAATTGAAATTTTGCAGTGGTAGCGGGGTTTTTTTTGGAACTAGATGTCCAATTCTGTATGTTTTGCATATTTATGACATTGTTCGCATTAGTAATATCCTGTATAACTCTTTCGTATCTCAGTCCTAGGGCTTCCCTTCAACGCAGCCACATTCTCTTGTTGGAGTCCCCTCTTCCACCAGCCAAATCCAATTCTTTGCCTCTCTGCAATAATAAATAACAACAACAGCAATAATAATAATAATATGGTCCCTCAATGGCAATTTCAGGTGTCTTAGTATCAGTTATTAGCAATGAGCCTATAAGAAAGCATGGTAGAAGAGGCAGGGAAACACAAGAGTATTTAAAGAGTAAATAGCAGGAGAACTCCACTTTCCTGATATTGTTTAGAGAAAGATACTTTCTAAATTTTGTTTTAGGTCATTGGGACCTCAGTGTCAAAGAACACGTGTGAATTTTCTGGACTTTATTTTTACTTTCATCATGGCAAAATAGAAAGCAAGACCACATCTTCAGCAGGTGATCAAAAAGTAGTAGGCTTCTTTCTCATTATCAACTCAGTTTCAGAGGTGAAAAAACCCCTTGCTCAAGTTTCTCTGCACTCACACCAATATGTACTTCAAATAGCTCCATGACTCAGTCTCGCCAATTCCTAAAACAATT
Organism: Pteropus medius; assembly: GCF_902729225.1. NCBI lineage: Eukaryota > Metazoa > Chordata > Mammalia > Chiroptera > Pteropodidae > Pteropus > Pteropus medius. Next base: position 15,469,227 of record NW_024354875.1, on the reverse strand, counting down.
TAGTTTGATGCCACCTGTATGTCAAAATTCACAGTGCCATACATATGGTACTTACTTACAAGGTTCTTACGTGCTGATGAAAAATCCTCAAGAAATCAAGGCAAGTCTTGTTTTGGCCCCCTCAAAATAAATCTACACCCCACCTAAGAAGGATGTGCAAAGGCCCTGTGATTCTAATCTAAAGCAAACCCAGAGGTCTGTGGAACAGCCTTTCTGATGGATCATGGACACACCCCTAAGTCTCTCTAGATCTTTGAAGACGCAAGTTCACCCAGACCAAGACAGACATCCAACCTCCTCTGAAACTTTGGCACAGTGCCAGAACCAATTAAGCTCTGTAAATAGTGTGAGTGAGATAGTTTCCTTCACAACTTTCTCTCCTAGGTCATCCCAGCACATTTCTCTTACGTACAGAAAAAAAAACAAGCAAACTATATACATGCATATATATGTATGTATATATGTATATATATGCATATATACACATACATATACACATATGATTTCTAATATGACTTCTGTGAAATCAAATTTCATCTTAAAAATATTAACTACCTATAGTAAAAGGCAAATAAGTGCCACCTTTCCATTAAGCAGGGTGTTAATTCTTTCCCTCTTGACATCAGTATATCAAGAACCTCACTATAGATTTGACCTTGCAATTCTCAGCAGAACCTCCTAAGTGGAATGAGAATATGAAATTTATTACAGATCATTTCTCTTAAGAGCCTGAGACTCAGAAAGAAGGCAAGAGAAAGGAGACTATCAGGGACAGATTTTCCATTCAGTATAATATTATTCAACATTTAATATCCCTTGGGCATCCACTACTTGCTGGCTCTCGGTAATATTCAAATTGTTATCTTCATTTCCAAGACTTTGGAGGACACAAGTCCAAGGCCAGGTGTCACCATGACGCTCCAGAATGTCAGAGTCACACATCTACTCTATACTTTTCAACAGTATTGACCAAAGCAATGTAACACCTCACATTCACGAAACACTTTCTACACTGAAGACCTGAACATTATAATTTTTTTTCCTTTTTCTTTTTTGTTCAACTTGTGCATTTAGGTCAACAAAACGGTATATTTGACTTCTAAAATAATGTGACATGAACAGTGACTGCCCTGGTTTCTTCCCATTATCGGGATTTCTGGAAAAGGTTTAAGAAAAGATACTAGTCATTTAGCTCAGGCGGATACTTAGCCTCAATATCAGCTAGAGAAATTCTAAATTTTTCAAGAAAGTTCATTCAGTACTTTGCCCATTAAAGCAACATTGATCAAGTATCACGTAGTTCATTTCTGCATGGGAGTAAGAATGGACTGTGAAAATGCTCTCTTTAAATCCTACTGAGTAAAGTATGTGGACTTGAAAATAATTTCCCACAGCATTTTCTAAATTCAATTTCTCTGACTAAAGCAGCTAAGAAATTGGGACTCCTTTTACATTTTGCTATAGAATTAAACTTCAATTGAAATGTTATTGCACAATTAAATGTTACATAAAGGATTGATGTTTGGAATATACAGATAAAGCAACAAATACACTGCAAGGGAAAAAAAAAATCCATATTTGCTGCATTCTTTGTGGCTTCTACCACCATACCTCCACACAAATCATTCTTGCTGAGGTCACCAATGGCCTCCACATGACTAAATCTAATTGAAGGTTTCAGTCCTCAACTTACTTGACTTTCAGCACCATTCCGTTGACCTCTCTCTGCTTCTAGACACACTCTTCTCCTGGATGCCACAGCATTGCAGTCTCCTTCCTATCCTTCCACCTCTCCTACATGCTTTTTCAGCCTCTGGTTCTGACTCCTCCCCTGCTTGACTTCTACACAGGGCAATTCCCCAGGGCAGAGTCCCGGAATCTCTCCTCTTCCAATTCTATACTGTCTGCAAAGTGATCTCATGCATTCCCATTGCTCTACCACACCAAGAACTCTCAAATTTGTAACTTCGGCCCAGATCTATTTTCTGACTCCAGACTCATTTATTTAATTTTTTTTAAAGCTTTTTATTAAAGCACACCTAACAACAATATTATATTAGTTTCAGGTGTGTACTACAGTTTTTCAACATTTATATACCTAAAGAAGTGATCACCATAAGTCCAGCAACCATGTGATACCGTATAATGCTACCACAATATTATCGACTATATTCCCTATGCTGTACATTGCATTCTTATGACTTATTTGTTTTATACCTAAAAATCTGAACCTCTTATTCTCCTTCACCACCCTCCTTTTTAAAAATTTTCAATTATAGTTGACATTCAATACAGACTCATTTAATTACCTACTTGTCATCTCTCTAAGGGCTGGCTCACAGGCATCTGAAACTTAACATGTCTCCAGCTGAATTCTTGATCTCCAGGCAGTGGCCTTCCATTCACACTACTGCTCTCGAATCTTGAGAGTCATCCTCAACACCTCCTTCTCTCACAGCTCACTCTTCCCTCAATCTTCTTCTCTCCCCGACCATCATCTATCCAAGGCCTCACGGCCCCTTGCTGCACTGCATTAGCTTCCCAAGCCATTGTCATTGCTTTCACTTTTGCTCCTTTCTTCCTTTCTCCCGAAACAATCAGAGAGAGCTCTTCAAAGAACAAATCTGATCGTGTAACTCCCTACACAACATTAAAACCTTCCGAAGGTTTACACTGAGGATCTAAGACAAGGTTTACACTGAGGATCTATAACCTTGGAGAATGATGGTATAAACTTCTAGAAGTGAATATTTTTCTTTTTCACTGATGAACTTTTATATCTTGTATGCCCCTGTGTAACTTCCACTTAGAGCAATATATAGAACATTTCTAGCACTCCAGAAAACTCACGTCCCTGCCCTGCCCTGCCCTGCCCCCTCCAGAGGTAACCATGATGCTGGCTTTTATTACAATGGATTAATTTTGCCTGTCCTTGAACATCAAATGCTTCTGCAAATTAATGATCAGACCAGTTTTAAGACAATAACATCCTGAAGTTACCTGAAGCCAAGTGTTCAGCTCTAGAGTCTCAATTCCCCAAAACAAAAGAGTTCGTTAATTAACAAGTGAGAATGAAATCCACACTAGCCTTCCAGATTAAGTTGTCCCCATGAATTCTCCCTCAGTATTTAAGATGACACAGGGATTGCTATGCCTACTCATGGCCTTTGAGCCAGTCTGGATAACAAATCTGCTAGCAAATTCAGTCAGAGTAGTCTGAATTCGATTCAAAGACTACAGAGTGACAAAAATGTGACAGCATGAGCAAAGTGTACAGTTACAGCCTTAACAGAGGAGGAGGACTTTATCAGGCTTGTGGTCTTCCTATGGGGAGCTATGTTACAGTGTTAGGAATTAACAAGGACTAGTTGGGGTCAGGCAGCTTAAAGCCAGACAAAACCTCACCCGCACCCATTCACCATTATCACGTCACCCTGGAGGAAGGCTATCAAATCTCTATTTTCAAGGCACAGTCCCTAATTTTGTCCCTCTGTCCAGAATAAGGGCCAGTTCCAATAAACAACACCGGGAAGCCAAGCCTCTGGAATGCAGCAACCTCTTCTGAGAGCTTATTCTGTCACCTGAAATCCAAAGAAACCTCTCCCTAGGGTTTGACATTTCTGAAGCCTTTGGCAGTTGGGGAGCAGAAACAGTGGCTCAGGGACTCATATATACTAAGGGAGTATTTGGAGACTTGACCAAAGTTTGGAAGAATTGACAAAATAAGTCTTGCCAAGCATCCCTGCTACTAAGAGGATCTTGCACTCTGCACCTTTGGCACCACAGTTAAACATCTGCTGAACGTATCGCCTGGTGAGACCTGCTGATGCCAGCGAAGTGGCAGGCATGGGCTTTGATGGCATGATTCCTGGCACAAGGAAGGTGCTCAGAAAACATTGGTGAGTGTCCACCAAAGTGAAGGAATTCGCACAAACCACAGTTTCCCTTCCTAAACATGAAGGAGAAAAAGGATTGTCCTTCCTTCAGTTCAAAGAGATATGAGAGTGGAGGGAAGCAGAGGGTAAGAAAGTAATTTGGATAAAATCACCATCACCCATTCTCTTTTTGATGAGCTAAACCAGAGCACTTCCTAGAGGAAAAAAATATGTATTTCTTTAGACTATGGAATGACATATAACATAAACTTACTGTCTCTTCCTTTCTCTATTAAAATTTCCCTTGAACCTCTATGGTAGCAAATTTCATTTAGCCTGGCTTAAGATGCATGGGAAAACATTCCAGATCCTCTGGTAAATAAATCGATGGCTTGGGGAGCAAGTCCCAAGGAGGGTCAGACAGCCTCAGCCGCTATGTTCTTTAGCAGTGACTGCTGTGGAATTTGAATAAGCCCACCGAAGACAGGATCCCAGCTCTGCCCTGTCCTCCTAAAGTCAAGGGGCAGCTTGGTGAAGAGGAAATCAGCGGTAAAGAGACAGGAGAAAGACAAACTAAGTTTTTTAACTTGTACAGTTGTAACCAGACCTTGACCCCTATTTTTGTTAGTTGCACTCACATTTTTATGTTTGCTCCTCACGGAACGCCCTTGGGCTTACTTAGGAATGTACAGGCGTTAGCATGGACAGGAACACTAGGTTCAACTGGTGTCTTTGAGTCCTGGCTGCAGCTCTCCGAGTTAGTCCATGATGTATGGAATACCAAAGTCTTTTATCAGTGAAGACATTCACTACATTTAAGGAGTATGAGAAGAAGCTGGGGTTTTGTAGAATATGAATAATTTCTGGTACGAGGACCTACATTTAATTTTTTGGCAAATCATTCTCTCCCCCTACCCCCCATCCCCCACTATCTAAATTATCTACATCAACCCCTCTTTCCCTCCTACCTTGGCAGGAGCGATGCACCCCTTCCCATCTGGGCCCATCCCTCCACCATGACCCCTCCCACTTCCTCAAGAACCTCATCCCTAAAAACCCTCTTTGAGCTGTATCTTCTCAACTCCAATTTAATGGCTTTCTTCCTCTTCCTCCACTTAGAAAAATATTTATGCCTTTCCCACCTAAATATAAACCAACCAACCAGCAGAAGATTGCCCTCGTACTTTCGCAGATTTAGCTACTCGATCATCATCTCACTGTCCTCTTCCTCAGCTCTCTGGGGTCACTGGTACCTAACAGCATAGACCCTTCCTTCTCCCTGAAACTCTCTCCTTGTCTGGCCCTCCCGACCACTCCCTCTACTAGTCGTCTTTCCGTCTTTGGGGCAGAGGACAGTATATATGATTCTTACCACACCCCTCTTTCTCTAAAGGCTAACCCCAGCAGGAGAGGGTCCTTGTTAGCCATATCTGTACTGCATGGCCTCACAGCCACCTTCCAAAGACAGAAAAACTAAATTAACTCTCCCAGGAAACTATCTTGGGTTGAGAGGCAGCCAATCAGAATGATGATCTCTCTTCTGAGAAAGGTTTAAACTCGGGAGCTATGGGTTTTTTCACTTGCACAGAGCAGCAGAGAAAGATGGTGTTTAGATACAAAGAAGAAACAGCCTTGCTGGGACATGAGACACTAAGAGTGATAGAGTCCTGCTGTGCTCCTAGTGACTCTGTGGTCCCCGGTTCCAGAACCCTGAGTGACTCTGATACCTCATTAGCCTTCGAATAAATCCTAAAAACTTATTTTCCTGTTCGAGCTAACTTGCGTGGGTATCTGTGACCTACAACCACAGGAAGTTTGTTTACCACACCATATCCTTCTCCTCCACTCAGCTTTAACTACCACCTCTGGGCTGATAACTCTCAAGTTTAAATCACCGGGCCAGAACTCTTTTCTAAGCTACTGACCTGTATACCCTGGAACACCGTTCATTTCCACCTGGATGACCCACGAGCCCCTTAAAATAAATAATGATAAAACTGAAATCAAACCTATTGCTTTTACAACACTTTCTAGACTGATGAATCACCCCACCATCCACTCAGACACCTAAGTCAAAATCTAAGGCAAGCTTCCCTTCTCCCCATGCCTCATCCTTCCCAGTCAGTTCAGTCTCTGTGTCTTCATGGTTCTGCACCCTTAGGATTTCTTGAATACATCCTCTCCTCTCCATTCTGACTTCATTGGATTTTAGACCCCCATCCTTTCATTCTATTTAGCCTTGTCTCCTAGCCCCCCTCCAACGCTCGTCTATTTCTAAAATACAAATCTGGTTGAATTATCCCCTGACTCTTTCACAGTAAAGTCCAAACTCCTTGGAACAACATTCAAAATCTGTGATGATGAGTAGACTCCTGCCTACCTTGCCAGCCACATCTTTTGCCCTCTCCCAGTGGACCCCTAAATTCCATCCACACTGAACAACTTGTAGTTTCCTAAGGTCCCAAACTCTCCCCTGAGTCTGAGCCTTCACATCTGATGCCCCACCCTCTCTGCAAAGCCCTCCCACATTTCTTCAAAGGTTAACTAATTTAGCTCAGCATCACCTCTTCCAGGAAGCCTTCCTTGAATGTCACCTAATATCCAGCCACCTGCACCTTAAGTTTGGTTTGCAGTCTCTGTGCTCCCACAGTCCCTTCTGCATAACTTTTTCACAGGCCTTTGATGCCATTTCATAATCGTCCACTTCCATCTGTGTTTCGTCCATGAAACTCAGTTCCTTAAGGGAAGAAATGATGTCTTTCTTATATTTGTATTCACAGGGCCTGCCATTCAAAACAGGCTTTCTGGATATCTTGTTCTAGAGCACCCAGAAAAAAAAGAGAGAATCTCCAGAACACATTCTCTTTCTTGTTAGAGTGTTGAAAAGGAAAAGAAAAAGATGAGGGCGTGTTTTCTGCCATTGTTTTGATAGAGCTCTGAGCCTTTTGCTTTTTCTTGCTTAAGATAGCTGGAGGAGGTGGTTCTCAAACTATATTTACTTACAGAGTGGCCTTGTCATGCCCTGCACAGTGCTGGCTCAGGGCTGCAGAACCTGGTTCAGCAGAAAGTACTGGCCATCACCTAGCAAAGGCTCTGTAAATAGTTTAACTTAGAATAAACAGAGTCCCTTCCCCCAAAGAACATAAGACCCTAAAGGAATGGAGTCCTATATCTCTTTGGTATAGAAGTCTAAGGTGTCCCCTTCTGGATCAATGCCCTGAGCAATCTCATCTCCTTTAGTGCGAGCTGGCCACATGACTTATTTCTAACCAACAGAATATGGCAAAGGTGATAGGATGTCTTTATAGCAGATCTGTATCTCTTATTGACTTTAACGAAGCAAATTGCAAAGTTGGGAGGCCCACGCAATAGAACTGAGGACAGCCTTCAAAGCAGCTAGGAACTGAGGCCCTCAGTCCAAAAGTCCTCAAAAAACTGAATTATGCAACCACCGCCTGAGCTTAGAAGTGGATCCTTCCCTAGCTGAACCGTCACATAAGATCCCAGCCCTGGCTAATAATTGATTGCAGCCTTGTAAGATACCCTGAAACAAAAACCCATCCAAGCCATACACCAGAGACAACGTGAGATAGTAAATATTTATTGTTTTAAGCTGCCTCCTCGGAGCAGTGTGTTGTACAACAAAAGATAATACAATCTCCTTCATTCCTAGCTACCCAGAAACAAAACAAAACAACTTCTATTTTCAGTAGGTTGAAGAAGAAAGCCATCAACTAAATGTTTAACTAAAGATGACATGCCTTTTAAAAACAAGTTTTCAAATCATTTTAGTATTCTAAAATCTAGGTCTAAAAGAATCCACACAAGACACTGTGTAATATGAAGGATAAAACAAAAAAGAAGACAAGGTTAAAGTTTGTAAAGGGGCTCTGGAAAAAAGTGAAGGCTCTATTGGTTTATTTAACTTTTAAATCTTATTAAATTTGCTAGATGCATGTTAGCATTCACGGTTCATTTACTTTAATTCTGACTTCTATAAATAGGCACTCTATGAGCCCTGATAAATGACTTAAAATCTTGCTTGACTTCTATAAAGAAATTAACATGTTAATCTTAAAAATTCTACCCTTAGCAATGAATGAAAGCCTCATCTCTACTCCCTGCAAGCATACCACCCCAATTCCTGCACCCCACCCCCCAACCCTGTTCTTTCCTTTGGCTCAGCTTTATAAACTGGCTTCTGCTCAAATCATTTAGATCTGGTTCTCTTGCAAAAACAAACAGAAGCTACCTGGGGCCTTTGATTCCCACTCATTTACATTCTTTCCATGCCAAGGGTCAGAGGATGTCAGAGCTGGTGGCAGCCAGTCAAGCTCAGCATTATGCAGCCCTTATCTACCAATGCAGTGTTTTTCTGCCTCTGAACATGCCAGCATTACTTTCTCTAAAATTATAAATGGAAACACATGTAACAGCCACAAATCTGAAACTAATAAACCTAAAAGTTCAGCCCAGAGCTATGACAACAAGCAGACAAGAGCCCATACAAAACTCATTAAAAAAAAAAAAAAATTTTTTTTAAAGCAGGCAATGGGTGAAGGGGGAAACATAATCCACATGACCACCTATACATATATGAAAAACAAAGGCAAGTTTGAAATTTCAGGCGGTTCGATCCTGCAGAATATGTTTAAATAATTAATAATTCACACTAAAATACTTCGTCTTTGTAAGTAATTAGTTAGTTGGTTTGTAGCTTTCTAAACAGCCTTCAGCTAAAAACTTATGTCAGTTTTATATGTGTCCCACTAGCTATACATATATGCCAGTTACATCTGTACGTCCTACAACCCTTCTCTCTGCCTTGGTAACCAGAATTAAGTTCATCCAAGTTGGTTTGTCCATTAATGGCATTTTTGAGCCCCTCAAGAAGACCAAAGTTTGTTGTTAGGAGGCAAGAAAAAAAATCTTACACATAACAATAGTTTGTGGCCCTCCAAAACTCAATCCTCCTCAACAACATATTATTCTTTAGTGTTTAGTTTCTCTAAATTAGAAAGAATGTAAATTAAATCTAATTATTTTTTCCTAGGTGAGTGGGAGACAATAAAAAAAGTTGAGAAACACTACTCTAGATGCTTAGAATTCTAGATGAGCATATAGGGAAGAAAATGGCATAAGAAGGGCAGGGTAAAACCTGTAGTCACTAAATGAAATAACCCTAATAACAATCTAATAATTGTATCCATATGTGTATTAAAACAGGAGCGGGACTAGAAAAATCTCAAAGGTAGGTTATAACACAGCATTAGAAACCCTGACCTCGAAGTCAGAAGTCCTGTGCTGAGTCAGTTCCTAACACCTCATTACTGGTTGCGCTAACTTGGAGAAATGCTACTTACTATTTGAATTCTTTTTCCTTTTATGTAAAAAGAATGAAAATGCCAGATTTGCAAGGCTTTTGCAATAGTTAAATGAGATAGTAAAGTACTTCGCTGTTCAGCTGAAAGGCAACACCATGCAGCAGAATTATTTGAATGCTGGAAAGCGCTGCATGGACAGAGAGTTGTGTTAATAAGCCTATAGCTGACACTACTGTGAATAATTGTTTCAAAGTGGTGTTAGGCTGGAGTGTGAAGGGGCTTCTCATTAGGAGCAGCACGTATTATGTAAAAAAACACAACAAAACAGAACCAGACTGACTTAATGAGACTGATCGATCCTATTTTAAGGGGATAGTGGGAGATATTCCAACCACAGAGAAGTGATAAGGAAAAAACCTCCTTCTTTTTTTCATCACCTAAACCAGTGGTTCTTGAATCACCTGGGGCACTTTCAAAAACGGCTGGAAATGTGTGGACCTGGAATATTGTGAGAACTCCATAAATATTTACTGAATAAGTGAACACTGCTAAGGTTGCAGTGAGCTAAGCACCCTCATACATTACTGATAGGAGAGTAAATTAGCCTGATCTTTAGAGAAAGCAATGTGTTAATAGGTATCAAATTTTTCTTTGTTTAGTTCGGTTTTGTTTTTGTTTTAAGTTGATACCCTTAGTTGAATGATTCTATGTCTAAGAACCCATCCCAAGGAAATTATCAAAGAGAACAAAAATGTAAACATAAGGATGACTTTATGTTTGTATATTATACCATTGAGGATAGCTAGACTTACTTTGAACCTGAATAAAACACTGATGCTCTGTAGACACAATGTTATGGGTGGGAATATTTACAGATAAACAAAAGGAACAATAAACCAAAACAAGTTGCTGCAAAAAATTAGGTGTCATCTTACACAAAATCAGCCACCCTGCAGCTCATTAATATTTCAAAAAGTTGAGAACCTGCCAATCAGTTCAGGTCTGGTAGGGTCAAGCCTTAGCCTTCCACCATCCTGGTGATCTCCACTAATCTCAAAATAAAATAGAAGACAATTAGCAACCGAAGCATCTTAAAGGAACAAGTAATGTTGCCAGCTAAGGCAGCACAGGGAAAAAGAGAATAAAATTCACCTCACGGGCTTTCTTTTTAAACCTCCAATCTTCTTGAGTCAGGACTGCTCAGGATTTGCAACTCATCGCCAGCTGAAGATTCTCCACCACAAATGAGCATTTTCTAGAGATCAATTGTTTACTTATCCAGAAAAACCCCACTGAAAACCTGCACAAATCACTTTAAGTTCTACCTTCCTGTGGGCTACAAAATACAAATATTGTCCCAGGAGTGCAACAAGAAGGATTCACTTTTAAAAGAAAAAAAAAAAATGAAGTTCTACGCAAGAGACTAAATGGTGAGCTCTCAGGTTTTTAGTAACAATGGTCCAAAATATGAGAATGATAACCAAGAGAGCAGAAGAGTTTTTTTTATTAAATACATTCCTCAAGTACTATTAGGCATCTGCTTACCAAATGAGTCAGACATCATAGCTAATCAGCCAGATAACCCTGGTATGGGGGAATCTGTAGACGACATACAAGCAACCAAATATAAAAGGATAAATAGCATATATGTAGTGTCTGATACTCCTCAAAGCACTTTTCACACATGATTTATCATTCAATCCTCACATTGACTCCATAAGGTAAGCAGAAAAGGAAAGATTTGACCAGCACACAGATCTAGGTTAGCTGACTGGCCCACGCTTAGAGCCAATTGATTATTGAAGACATCAAGTTTCAAATCTAGGTCTTCCAGTTCTCACCATATCACATTAGGATAGCAGACGTAAATTCTACATATGTGATATGAGTAAATGAACAGACAAGATAGAATGGTAGAACCAAGACCCAGAAGCCATACTGCTCACCTCAAGTCCCAGTGCTATCACCTATAGGTAGTGCAATTTGGGGCAAATTATTAAAACCGTCTGTGTATCAGCTTCCTCACCTTCCGAGTGGGGATAATAACAGCATTTAGCCATAGGGTGATTATGAGGATCATGTATAAAGTGCTGAGCCCAGTGACGGGTATATAGCAAAAGGTTCAATAAATGTTAGCTACCATAATTATGAGGATCACTGATTAAGAGTCAGGAACAACTCTCTGCTTAATCAAGATACGATGCAAATATACTGAGCCCTGCCTGTCAGGTGTGTTTTAGGTGCTGTATTAGTTTCCTATTGCTACTATAACAAATTACCACAAACCGAGTGGCTTAAAATGACAGAGTTATGGAGGTCAGAAGTCTGAAATGGGTCTTACTGGGCAAAAATCAAGTGTCAGCAGAGCTGTGTTCCTTCTGGAGGCTCTAAAGAAGAATCCATTTCCTTGTCTTTTCTAGCTTCTAGTGGCCACCTGCATTCCTTGGCTCATGGTCCCTTCCTCTATCCGCAAAAGAGCATCATTTCAACCTCTGCTTCTGTTGATTATCTCTTCTCTCCCCCTTTCCCTCATCTTATCGTGTTCTCTACCCTGACCCTTCTGCCTCTCCCTAAAAGGACCCTGTGATTGCATTGGGCTCCCCAGGATAATCAGGATAATCACTCATCTCAGGATCCTCAATTAACCACAACTACAAAATCTCTTTTGTCATATAAAGTAACATTCACAGGTTCTAGGGATTAGGGCATGGACCTCTTTGGGGGGATCAATATTCAGTCTACCACAGGTGCCAAGGACACAAGAACATATCCGATACAAATGCTGAGTTTAAAGAGTTCACACACTATTGAATAAAATACATATAAAAGAAAAAGAAAACAAAGTCTAGTGGACATTAGTCTACAGACTCAGGACTATTAGAGAAGTATAAATGAAGTGCTCTGAGGTAGCAGGATGGATCCATTTAACTCAACCAAGAAAAGAAAGGCCTTATGAAAGTGACACATGCATAGAATTGGGCAATGATATGTACTTAAACTTGTGGTTGAAGGGTTCCCAGGAAAGCACATGGAAAAAGTTAGGAATATTGAATGGGCTGGTGTGATTAGAGCCTAGGGGACAAAGGAGGAAAAAATGGAAAGATGAAAATGTTGAAGAGGGACATTAAGGTCATATTTGAAGGGCTACAGCAGAGCAGGGTAACTTTACAGAAAGAAGTCATTGAAGACTGTTGAACCTGTCATTCAGATTTATGTTTTACAAAGAAAACTCCTGGGGCAGTGAGGAGAGTGAATTGCAGAAGGCAGAACCCAATTTAAAAACTACTTCAATAGTCTAGAGGGGGAAAAAAAGGAAATAAGAGTAAACAAAGGAAGGAATGCAGGAAACAAAAGCAAAGATGGATTTCAGACTCATTTCCAAAGTGAAATCGAAAGAACCAAGTGACCAAGTGAATACAAAAGGGAGAGAAAAGTAATACTGAAATGACTAGCTCAGGCAACTCGTGGATACTGATGCCATTAAGTGATCCAAAAAACAGAGAAAGGGGGTAGTTCATGGAGGGACATGTTTCTCATGCACTGATGAGAACCTCTAATGGGGCTAACTTTGTTTTGCCAAAAGGGAAAGCATGCAGAAATGATATCAACATGTCTGATAATCTGGAAAGATCTAATTTTGGAGTCAGAATACCTGGACTCTGGTCCTTGTCTGACATTTATTAGCTTTATGACTTTTAGACAAGTAGCTCAATCCCTTAGGGCCTTGGTTTCCCCATCTGTGAAATGAGAGGTTGCAGGTACTAGAAAATTATTAAATTTCCTTCTCAGTCTAACATTATATAGGTGAAATATTTAAATCATTATTTTCTCCCCAGTTTCAACCACTTCTCCCAGCCGCTCCTGACATTAGCTACAGACAGAAAATCCAACGGGTACTGATTTTTTTTTTTTTTTCCAAGAAAAAAGTTGGGGCTAGAGCTTGAAAGGGGAGGACAAGCGCACTAATAACCATTGCACACCTGCCATGTACCAGGTAGTATGCCAGCCATACTCCCCTTCCATTGTTTTCCAACTTGGCCTGGACACCCCTGTGCAGTCCTAGAAATGACCTGCCTCATAAAAATCAAAGGTATGAAGCCACAAATAATAGCTTCCAGTTTGTTCCAACTGCTGTTTTGTGTTCTGTCCCCAAATACTCCTTTCCCATTAGCTTTAAAATGTATTTGTGCCAACAGGGCAATGAATGAATTTTCTTATTGGGTATCGAAAAATTACATGGAGAATCATGAGATCCTAGCAATGGAGGAGGCACATAAATAATTTTTTAAATATTTTATTTAGAGAATAATAAGTTGAGATAGTACTCCAATGAAGTCCCCGATATTAAAAGACAATATAAGCCCCCACTTAAAACTGTTCAGTCACTTCTGCTAGGTTTACTTGTAATTCTCAGTGGATTTAGGAACTTAGCACAATCGTCTTGTGAGTTTTTCAAATTATCAATGTACCCCTTTCTTTCACCCCTCAAGGTTCTTATACTTCCCCAGGTTGAATCACAGGAGTATTCACCTTCCTCTTAAATTTATGAACAAATAACAAAAAGACTAAAAAATATTAATATGCAAAATAAAATCCATATTCCCTAGCTGGGTACACAATACATACACATACATATATACACATACATGTGCATGTGTGTATACAGTACATGTATGTATGCATATATAAGCATATATATACATATACATGTGTGTCTAACTTAAATTTATATGGTTAGGCTTCTATCCTACCTTCTTGTATCCCATTCTAGCTACACACACCCTTCTAGCCTTCACCCTAATCTTATTCAAACACATGGCTTCCTGCAATTGCTCATGCTGCTTTATGCTCTATGTCTTGGATCACCTTCTTCCTCCCTTATTCTTGTCCTCCCAAGGTATATTCATCTTGCTCAGAGGGCCCACATCAGCTATCATCTTCTTGCTAAAGCCTTCCCTGATCAGAACTGACCACTCCCTCCTTTGTGTCCACTGTACCTTCTATTGTGATCTCTATAATTCTTTATATCTTCTCTCATGATTTCTATAATTATTTATTGTATATTTGTTATATGTCTACAGCTCCCTACTAAGTTTCAACTTTCCAGAGGTAGAACAAGCCATAATTGATGCTCGTTAATTGAATGAATGAATATGATAACAGAAGAATAAGAAATATCAAGTGCATTGTTTGGTCTCTCTAAGGCAAAGATATATTCCTTTCTTCAAAATCCATTTATAGATCCAGAAAACAGTTTTTGTTTATCTACTATCAATAACTAAAAGGTAAGAACTTCTAAAGGTAGCGCTGTTTTTGAAATGTGATGTACTCCATGATTTAGGGGGCAAAGAATGAACCAAGCACACAACATCGTCAGCAAAACTTGTTTGATTAAAATGCTTAAAATTCTATTTAGTCTGCCATCATGTCAAAAAGAGTAGAAATTGAACTATCACCACCTTAAATTTCATGCTGCAGTGGGATTATAATTGGTAATACAAAAACAGTGGGGCATTTATTTTTGTTCCATCTAAAATAGCTACGGTCTTACCCTTCAGGGATATATTTATGACCATATGAGTCAAGAAGCCCAGAGAAACAGCTCTCAGAGAATACGATCAGCAGTGATGGCAGAAATAAAGTAAACACGTTAACATGTGCCAGGTGAGATTATTAATAATGTGTTCACCTAGGGAGCCACCCAGAAGCACACTAAAATGAACCCTGGGAAAGAGTGTCTGGTAACTGCGTATCCAAATCCTCCCTCAATCCGAGGAGACAATGCCTTTTCCAGCAAAAAGTGCTTACTCGGTGTCAATTATAATGCCAGCATCAGACTGTGATCGAGGCACTTAAAGTTAAAGCTCATAATGCTCTCTTTAATAGGAGAAAAATCTAATTCAATGGTTAAATGCCAATCAAGGTGGGATAAGTAGGCAGCAGCTGAAAATACAAGATTTAGAAAGCAACTGCAACTCCTTTGGGGATGCATCACTACTGAATGGCTGTCAGAAGCAGAACGTAAGTGAGTTAGCACCATTAACTTGTGGGGAAAAGAATGACTCCTATTGAAGCAAACACACATAGAAACGAGTATATTTTTGAAGTTACATTTTAAATGGGTTTGGAAAACTTTATTATACTAAAAAGTATCTGCAAATGAATTCGGATAATGAAAACAAATTGGGAAATGAAGGACAATCAAAAGTACCTTTTCTCCAACTATTATCCATGCTATACATCCATAAAGAATCTAATATCTCCTAAGGTAGTCATGAAATTTTAGACTCGTGACTGATCCATTCATCCTGAGAAAACATTTAGCCTTTCGAAAAGGGCATTATCTCCTGGGCCAAAGGCAGATTTGAGCTTCATCATTTGACCTTTTCATTTGCCATCTCCCGAGTGGCCACTTCTCCTTGCATTATGCAAAGGAAGATGAGTATCACTGGGGCTCAAGGGAAAAGATCAGAAAAGAGCTGCTCTAAATCACTGACCCGGGAACTCTCCTCCCATCTACACTATGTCTTGTCTCATATTCTTTAGCAAACCATGGAAAGTACTGGCGTGCAAGGCAGAAGTGAAGGGAAAAAAGAAAGTATCTGGAAGAGGCCAAGTAGGCATGGTTGGGAAGAGAGAAGTGATGTATACACGTACGCAGAAGGAGGACGTCTCAAATGAATCAGGCTTCTTCAGCCCACATTGATTCTCCTTTTCTTTATACACAAGAAAGGGGCCACCAATGACAAGTACAATGTGGTCCTACCCCCAGCCACAATTGATTGCTCCAAGTTGATATCTGCCTCATGCTGAGCCAATCAGCTCTCAGTCCCAGGACTGTTGACTCTGGGACCAAAGAGAGCGTAAGGCAGTCCTACATGGTGGCATAAACTATGAAATGTATTGCATCTCAGAAAAATTGAGGTCATCTTTCCCACCTTCTCTGTACATGGTCTGCAGTGAGAAAGAATGAAACAATAAGCTGAAAGAAACCAAGAGATGAGGAGCAAATAGGATCAACCCAAGTCTCCGCTAGTGAGGCCCACCTGTGGTCCTGGTCTTCCGGCAGTTTTACTGCCTGACTCTTCCTTCAATTACTCTATACTTAATCATGCAAGGGAGGGGTGGCACAGACTATCACCATAAAAATTTACTCTGAGTTAAGCACACCAACCCAGAGTGCAAAATCCAATTCTTACAGCGTCCAGAGAAAATAACTTAGGGACATGAAAAAAATTCCTTCTGCTCCATGCATGATAATTCTTTAAAAATAAATTTTTCTAAGCAAATTTGAGTTGGGTTTTTGTGGCTTATAAACAAGAATCTAAATACTTGATAAAGAAAAATTATGCCTGAGTATCATTGACTATTATAGAAGACTTAAAGGGATGACTAGTTAGAGAAGCAAAGGTCTCCATGACATTCCGCCATCTCAGTGCGCACAAATCCTTTCCTTTGCTTATAGTGGAGTTCTTTGGGAACTGATAACTCATATGTTTGGATGTAAGTATGTAAATATATATGCAGATTTATGACTGCCAGGACTTTCCTTAGCACCAGAGGTGGAAGTCAACATCTCGTCTCCCTGATTCAGTGCAATCACAAGATAATGTGAAATTGTTACGGGAGAATAACAAAAACAAATTTTCAGCCCTCAGAATATTTTTGAAAGTTTATAATTTTCTAAAACTAAATACGAGACTTTTAGAAAGCACATAAAATGCTAATGTGATAAACATTATATACAAAAGCATATAAAGTGTTTACATGGTATGATTGATTAGAAGACCAGGTCTCATGCAAGCAACTAGAATTGACACTTAAAGGCAGATTTAATTCTGATCATATCAATGTAAACTATATCTCTAGCAAAAGTGATGTCACCAAAAAAATGTATAATGATATTAACAAGTTGTTATATTTAGAGATAGAACACTGAGATTCATGCTAGTTTTCTTGGTCACATGTAGATAGATTGTGCTACCAGCCTGAAATCTTAAAAACATTCTGAATTAACATTTAATATAACTTTAAAAAGATTAAGCCAATTACCATAAATGATTTTTGTCCCAGAGGAAAAAATATAATTAATTTAGACAACTTTTGATTAAATAAATTCTAGTTCTCTTCACAGCAGCATTTCAACGACTACTTCATAACCCACAAGTACTCTATACTGCCACATGTCCATGGCTCCTCAAGCCTCTCAAATGCCGCAATTCTCAGGGCTCAAGAGCTTCCAAGGCAAAGAAATCTGTACATCCTGAATGAGTGGGCACAGAGGCACAATTTTTGGCTGGCCCTGCCATGATATAAGCCAATACTGTCAAGGACAGCTTCTTCTCCAGATTCTGCAGATCATTAATATTCCTGAACTTTTATTCAAACTTGAAGCAGATTGGCTTTTTTCATACAATTAAAGGTCAATTTCTATCCCAGCCTCCTTACACCACAAAGCGGACAGAAAAGGTGAGCACGGGTAGTTGAAGAACCCACTTTATGGTTTCCCAATAACGTAGATACATCTCTTAAACTGAACAAAGTAGCCAAAAAGAGCTGGCTGTAGCTCCATCTAGTCTCTTGTTCCACCAGGTGCCTCTAGTTTCAATGGCTTTGTCTTTCTTTTTAAAAATGCTATAGGAAAGAAGTTACCTAAATGGCCTGAGCTACCATAGGCGGCCTCCATAGTCACCATCATCACCGCCCACTTCGTAACTGCCTTAAGCACTAGTGTAACCTGTCCACAGAAATGCTGCACAGAGTGTGGAGGACAAAGGGAATGGTGAGGATCAGAAGAAAAGAAGCACAGGGTCTTGTGTGTACCTCTTTCTGACACCAGCCCCTATCCTTAGTTATAGCTTCTCATGCCAGACCTCAGGATAAACCGCTTTTTAAAAATAGCCAAGTACACTGCTAAGTGCAGCTTTTGCCCCCTGCACGGGAGGCAGAACCACCAAGCCTGGCTCCTCATTTAGCAGTAGTCTTTATCACAAGCCCCACGGCTCTCACTATCATCTGACAGGTTCCAAAATGTTTGATTTACAAGCTGGATAGTCAGAGAAAAGAGCCTTAAAGAGGTTTCAAGGTGAAGATTTTTTTTAATGAGCATATTTAGGTTGTTACAAGTCAAGTTCAAAATTCAAGTCACATATAAACAATTTTTATAGGGGGAGGAGTAACCTGATGTTCAAATTCATTTGCCTCCCATTTTGAAGTAATTCATCTTTAAAATTTCTGTGAAAATTCTACAGAGTTGCCCAGAAAATGGCACCAACCATCTGTAAGTAAAAACAAAAGCTCTCGATAGTATATATCACAGGTTCAAAGCATTTTGGCATCGGCAGATTGAACACGTTATTAAAAGAATTTAACTGCAAGAAGAGCTACCATAATTACACAGCAGCTGGTCTAATGTTGACAAAACAACTTTTAAAGGCTTTCAGAAGCCTTAAAGGCTAATCAATTAAAAAGGCATGAATAGTAATGTGCATCCCATCCTTAACATTGCAGGCTGCATCTCTGGCAAGTACAGTGAGGTTTTCATTTTCGAATAATCATTTCTTACATACTACGATGAAGCCAAACATGTGAATAAATTCTAAGTTGTGTCTAGGTGAGACCATTATACTTAAAATAACTCCATAAAACTCAATTATAAACATTGAACTTAATGAGCATTTCCATCCTAGCAAAGTTATTATCAAACTGCCAACGACTCATGCCAGAGTTTGTGCTTTACCAAGAGCAGGCAGAGAAGTGTTTTAGATTACTGTATACATTGGCCAACAATATGGTGGAGGCATAAAGAATGAATGAATAAATGAATGAATGAATGAATGAATGTTGGAATGAGTCTATGTACTGCATCCAAGAAACACTGATTTAATCCCCCTGATACTGGCTCAAGTGCTCCAGAAAACCCAAGATGAGCTGTCAGCTCAAGCTGCACTATCCGATACAATAGACACTAGCTCCATGTGGCTACTTAAATTTAAATAAATAAAACCAAAATCCAGTTTCTCAACTTTATTAGCCACATTTCAAGAACTTAGTAGCCACGTGTGGCTAGTGCCTACTATATTAGCCATGCAGATATAGAATATTTCTGTCTCTACAGAAGAGGCTAGAATGTTCTACTGGACAGTGCTTGAGGCCTCACCATTCTGCTCACTGATTGCTGCTCTCCAGCTAACACCCAGTGGGCTTGACCCATAAACCACTAAGGCTTGCTGGATCTGTACTCTGTACTCCCTTGAAACCCAAAGGAAAAATGCGGATATGGAAATGTCACACCTGGTTATGCCAAACAATTAACACCACACTGTTTTAAAGGTGTTCTTTAAGTAAAATGAACAAATAAATACATAATTTGCTCTTAACTCAGGGAGTTCTGCCAAAGTCCACAGCTTTTGCAACTCCAAGAACAATTTTTACAGAGAAAAAGAACAAAACTAGATTCTCCTCTAGATTCTAGTAAAAAGTAGGGGGAGAGGGAACAAGAGGCAAATTTCTCTAATCATTTATTCAGAAGTTGGCATCCCTTGCATTATTCTATGAAGTTCGTCTTTCCCTTAATATCGCTTTGCATCAAAAAAAAAAGGATACAGGGTTTTGGTTTTGTTTTTTTTCCTTTATAAAATATGACCCCAAAGTTCCAGGGAAAGCATACTTACGTGCTTTAAATTTATCACCAAGCGAGTAAAGTTATTCAACAATCTGCTTCTAGGTAACAGCATATCATTTTTTTTTTTTCAGGTTTACTGAAATTGCCACTTCTCTAAAATCTGAAAACAAGAGAAAGTTGCTAATAAATTTTAAATTTCCCGCATAGTTACTTGGAGAACATAAAATAATGAGAATTAAATTCAAATTCCAAGCTGTATTCTGAAAGATGAGATGACCTCCTGATAGTCTATAAAGTCTGTAAAACATCTGTTTTGATAACATATGTACTTAAAATTCCTCACATCAGTTTCAAGTTACTACAAATATAAGGCAGCACCAGCTGTAAGGATTTGGAGAAAAAGCTGTTAGCAAAGTGTCAGAAAATATTCAAGATTTTAATGGGACCCAAGTCTCACTACCATTTGCATATCATGATCCTAGGAAGTAGACTGAACAGAGACTGGAAATCCTTCCTCTTCCATGTGTGCGAAAATTCTACCGTGATTTTGGTGTGTTTTCCCTTACTATCTTCCTACTAAGAGGCTGTGCTGTGTTTAATTCTGGTACCTTTTAACCAAAATGTCCTCCCCTCATTATTGCTATCACTCCTAACAGTTCCCATCTGCAAGGACCAGTTCAATTCTCACACTTTCCGGGAAAGTTGCTTCATCTCTTCTAGCCTACAAATCCCTATTTCTCTCTGTGCCTATAGCAAATAATAAAGGACCTCACAACTGCAACTTGTCTTCAGTCTGCTCTGCCATGCTGTGGATCTGCTTCTGTTTCCTGGCTGTTACAGAGATAATAAAGCTCCCCAAATTATACCTTTAGTCCAGATTCCCCTGAACTCATATTCATATTCCCAACCACCTACTCCATATCTCCACTTGGAAGCCTAACAGGCATCTCAAATGTTAGGTGTCTGAAGCTGATCAGATCCTCTTCCAAATATGCCCCTACTCAGCATTCCCATCTCAGTGAATGATAACCCTACCCATCCACTTATCAGACCCCAACACTGGGAACCATCTTTGACTCCACTTTCTCGTTCATGCCCCACCTCTTGCCCTGTGGTAAATCCTATCTCCTCCACTCTTTTCCAAATAGACAAGAAATGTCCCTTTGCACCACTTCCACTGCAACCACCTGGATCTAAGCCAACATCACCTGGATTACCACAACAGCCTCTTCCAATTTTGCCCCCTCCTTCCTATTATTTATTCTCACAGTAGTCAGTGATCTTTTTAATCATGTTTTAACAGATCGTTCCTCAGTACAAATTCTTTCAATGGCTCCCCAGCTCACTCAAAAGGAAGAAAGAAAGGAAGTGGGGAGGAGGGGAAGGGGAGGGGAGGGGAGGAAGGAAGGAAGGAAGGAAGGAAGGAAGGAAGGAAGGAAGGAAGGGAGGAAGGGGAAGGAAGGAAGGAAGGAAGGAAGGAAGGAAGGAAGGAAGGAAAGAAGACAATATCTTTGCAATAGCCTCTAAGGCCCAATGTGATGAAAATAGCCTGCCTCCTTATGACTTTGACCTTTTACTACTCTCCCCTGGCTTATTCTACTCCTGCCACTGGTCTCCTTGCTGTTTTGAGAGCCACTGCAGCACCTTTGTATTTCTGCCTAGAAGGCTCTACCTGCAGAAGTCCGTCCCCATGGCACTCTCCCTTACCTGGTCCAGTGCTCATGTGTCACCTTCACAGTGGGGTCTTCTATGACCACCACACTTAAAGTTACCAACTGCCTCCCACCCAGCTCTGACATTCCGTCTCCCTCTTCCCCACTTCAGTTTCTCCATAGCATATATCACCATCTAATATACTGCATATTTCTTTATTTGCTCCCTTAGTTTCTGCCCCCATTCCTGTAGAACATAAGCTCTATGAGGGCAGGGCTTATCGTGAACCTTATTCACTGCTTTATCTCCAGAGGCTTTTGCCTGTTTCATTCACTATTGTGTTTCCACCTTGAAATGAAATTGGCACAAGCTGGCCCTCAAATATTTAAAGAGAGAGACAGAGAGAGAAGCCAATTCCAAGTTCCATAAAGACAGTTGCCATGTCTTACCCTTCCTTTTTATATCCCTGGGTAGGGCTCAGAAAAAAAGTACTTGGTGCCTGATTATTGGCATGTTTGCATTGACAAATGTAAAATATTAGGCCATTCAAATGGCTGGACATATTAAATGTAGATAGTGTTGATATAATATTAAAGGATATAACTATTTTTAAAATGCTTCAAAGCTATTCAAACTTAAGCTCATAATCTCTATTCAAGTATGAACAATTCTCAAAATCTCCAATCAGAGACAGTTTCTTAAGTGCTGCCAAAAAAATGACACAAATATATACTCAAAAGAAATGGGAAAGGAAACTTCAGTACTGTCATGTATTGAGTAAATGACAGCAAATAAAATCAATGTCAATGCCAAGTCACAAAATAAGTCATTTGGGTTCTTGTGCCAATAGGGTGATTATTAAAATGGGCAAGTGTTTTTAATAAATCAACTCCACTTTGCCAAGTGATAATGTTGGTGATGACCGAGACAACTCGTTAGGGAATTACGGAAATCAGGGGACTGCAACAGAGAAGGAAGGAGCCTTCTCCTCCCCTGTCTGAAAGGACAAGGCTGTGTACACTGTCGTCTCCCAAATAACTAGTCTTCAGCAAGGAAGACCTACTAGTTGATAAGTCTGAGAAGTAGCTGAGAAGTCTCAGTCTTCCTACACACCCAGAGCATTGCCTATAAAACATCAACAATGAAGTAAAAGACCAAATGCAAACTAGACTCTTTTTTCACAGGAAAAGGTTATGCAGAAAACTTTATGGAAATCCTTCATCCATAAATTACTGAGCAGTCCAAAGAAGGAAGGCTGTAATACGCCAAAACAAACCCTACCTAGTGGTTTCGCAGCACGTAGTCTCATGGTTCCCATAGTTCATTCCCACAGACAGCATCTCATTTCTCCATGAAAAGACTCAGGCCGCTTCCATAGTTCCCTGAGCTGCTGCAGTACAAAACCAACTATAGCTACATCTGCCCTGTTTTGTGAAATCTATATAAAAATTTCTAAGTAGAATTCTTTTGTTTGGGTATCTTTATAAAAACAGTAAAAGAAACATTAAATGCTAATTAACATCATGTTTGTAACATAAAAAATTTACTTTTAATCCTTAAAAATAGTGCTGTATGCCAGGTAATGGCTACATTGTTGGCATGGCAGTGGTAACAATTATAGGAAGCACCACTCCTTAACTAATCTGTTCATTTATTCAGCAAACACTGATTGACTAGGGAGAGTCCTTGCTTATCAAATATCTACTCTGTGACAGGGCTTATAGTGAGCAATGAATTAATGAATGCACTCTTCATATGTTTAGGGGAATAGAAAAGGTGGCCTCTAAAAATGAGAGAGTTGAATTCAAAAACTAGAACACATCATGGTTTGGAACAATTGCCAAGACAATTCAATGAGGTGAGGAACCACCAGATCTCTGATCAAGCCAAAATTATATTATGTCATTTATCAGAAAAAAAATAGTTATCACTTACTTGTTCACCAAAGTTCAAAATTCAATTTAGAGTTTAAAAATATAATTAAATATATACAACTAATTCCAATTTCTTTAACAAGACAAAAAAAAAAACTAAATAGGAATATTGATGTCTCATCAGAGATAAGCTTGAATTCAAATAACAGAACTTTTGATAAAGATTCTTAAAAATTTTAAATAAGGGTGGAGGATAGACAACCAAACCTTAGAAATGGAGCAACACGTAAATTTAATTGTAAAGGGAAATTAGTATCTGATGTTGGCTTTTGAATCCTAATGTTACCTAATAGATTATTTCTTAAAAACATATGAAGGAAGCCAAATTCATATCCCACTATAAATTGTCTATTGTAGATTACCTATAGGTTACCTATAGAGATTCAGAGTACTCTAATTTTAGAGAATTCACAAGGTGTAATGATTACATATGAAAAACAGCCAGTGTGAATCCTTACTCTTTCTTTCAAACTCAAGAGATTACAGATGACCACCCCATATGACCTCTGGAGGTTGAGCTAGTTCAGTAAAAGATGAAATCCAGACCTAGCCACGCTGTGCCCTGGATCTATCTATACTTGCCTCTCTATACTTGAGGGGATTCTTATATCCCCTCAACTTTCACTTGCCTGCTTGACCAATAATCTGCTGTTAACCATCTTGGATTCATTCACTAGCAAGTATGCGCTCCCCATCAGCAAGGCCTCCACTCCCTCCTCAGAACACTCCAGCTTTTACCACCTCTTGATTAAACAAAGGGTGAACCTGGCTGGAGCCAAATAGAAAATTCAAGATTGGTATTGGTGGGGCGAGGTATAATAAACATCTTCTGTAATCCTAGGAATAAAAGGAAGAATAGAGCACATTTTGTATATATTTAGCATTCATCTTTTCATCTTTATGTTACAGCTCTGTGATTAATTTTACTGCTTTGCTCAGAAATATCTGTCAGAATAAAATCTGGGTGTTTTATAAATTGTTCTTTTCTGAAATTATCCCCTCTTTTAATATAAACGTTTCAATATTTTTGTTAGGGTGTGTGGGTATTTGCGGGATTCATTATTTGTGGTTTGACTGTCTGTGACTTTTGGTAGTCTAAATATAAAAGTAAAGGCAGAAATGCAGAGCTTGCAGGTTTGCACTGCTTCAAGGTGCTCTTCTCTTCAAGTAGATGCAAAAATTTTCTAACAGAGCACATTCTGATCAAAAGGTTTACATACAACATACACAAAAAAATCTCTTTAAGAAGTAAAAAGCTAGCTAGAAAAGATTCAAGAGAGGTGAACTGTCTAATTGGAGAGTCACAGAACTTAAAACCCAAAAGGACCCTCGGATGTCAAGAAGTCCAATATTTGACGTTGCACACTGGACACTTGACCTCAGAATAAGCCTTCAAAATGGGTTCCACCGTCAAACGGGTTTGGGATTCACTGAATAGTACACCTTCTTCCAGATATTTAGATCGATCATTCAGGTACTACAAGTCCTGAAAAGTCTTGCAATTAAAAAATATTATTTAAACCATTGTTGCCCAAATATATTTGACTTTTTTATTTCCTTCCACAGCTCACAGAACAGTGTCTCTTCTTGGAGAACCTGCTATAGAAATGCTGATCTTGTACAATCATTTTATGAATGAGGAAACTGACGTTCAGAGAAGTTAACCAGCTTGGCCAAAATCTGATGATTAATTAGTAGATGATAATTCAGCAAATAACATGATGAGAGTTTAGGTTAAAAGTGGGAAATAAAAACAGCAAAGATCCCACTACGTTTCCAATCCATCCATACCTCACCATGACGCAGTTGCCTCTTCTGTGTCTGTCTCAATCCCCTTGGATTCTTATATCCCCTCAACTTTCACTTGCCTGCTTGACCAATAATCTGCTGTTAACCATCTTGGATTCATTCACTAGCAAGTATGCGCTCCCCATCAGTGAGGCCTCTTAACAGAATCTTTTAGACTCTAGAATTGAGACAAAAGGCTTACCAAGGAAGTGGCTTTAATGGAGGTATGGCAGGCACACAGCTGATAATTTTGGGCAGATAGAGCTTTGTGGTTCTCTTCAAATTTATTTCTGTTTATTTTAGGTGTTCTCCAGACAAGATCAGAATTGGACAGGATCAGAAAGTTTTCTTAAACCAGTTATAAAGTGGTGATCATTTTCTTATTTTAAGTCCTTTAACTGCTTTTCTGCACTCTTTTCCTTTCCGTTTTCCATGTTCAACCTCACTCAGTACACTGCTTCTCCTGGAGAGATCTGAAATCCTCACGTGCTGTCAGACTGCCCAGAAGCCATAGGAAATGAGTTTACCTGCCTCTGTTTATTCTGACAGGTATGTCTTCTGGGCGCTTCAGCACTCCATATTTCTTCAGTTTGAATGGTATAGCTGAAAATTACCTCTGTAGCAAAGGTCTCTCCTATATAGTTCCCAAGCCAAGAAGAAAGTACCATTACAAAGAGTACTTTTCTTTAAAGTACTATTCCATTATGCGCTATGTACTGCCCTTCATTTAGAACGCTGAGCCTCTGAATAACTCTGGTGAGAAAAATACCTTTTGTATCTTGTTGATCTCCATGTGTTTGGCTTGCCTACACCAAAGAATAACAATGTTGGCAACAGTAGAAGATGAACCCTGAGCTGTTTCTCAGAATTGGGTGGAGTTGGTGCTGAGCCAACCACATCTCACCTGGTGCTCCTTAAAACAACATTCGAAGGCAGCTGGCTGTGATTCTAATCCATGACAATGGAACAGGAAGAAGAACACTGGATATTAGAGATTAAACAGATCTAGCCTTGTGTAGTTCTCTGTTTAAAAAGTGCCAGCCCTAACTACATGTGGTAGTCTCTTCTATGAGACAGTTTAGAAAGTTTTTCAATAGCATAGAAGAATTTTGTATATCCTCCCCTATACATACCAAGTTTGATACATTGTCCTCCATTTTATTCTAATAGAATAAAGATCAAATACACGGAACATATGCTATATACCTAGCTAGGTAGCCACTATGTAACCTAGAGAAAATTAATACAGTTAAGGTAGTAAGAAATTACATATGAATAACTAAATCTGAGTGATGGGACGAGGAATGATTTTTTTTCCTGGAACTTTTGTTTGTTTATTTCTTAATAGAAATTGTCTATACACTTTTAAAAGCACAGTCCAGCTTAGTACGAAAGTATAAAGCAGCTAGCTTTGTATTTGCACCTTTGAAGATGGCATTGCTAACTTTCCCAAGTCCTAGGTCATGGTGATTAATGGCTTAGCTAGATGGTACTCCTAGGAAATGAAAGCAGGGAAGTGTCTCTGAGAAGGTCATAGCTCGTGGATATGTTCTTTGTGGATATCCAGAGACTCAAATCAGGTGGCAGTTGTCGTAAAATACAAAACTTATTCCTTCCATCAAAACCCGTCTTTTGTGATTCCCATTCACCCACCATATTCCCTGAACTTTACAGCTTTTTCTCTATGAAAATTATAATTCTATTCAATACATTTATTGAAGGATTACTCTGTGCAAGACAATATGTTCATGCTGGCATTCCAGAGAAATAAGATGCCATATCCATAATGAGCTAGAATATTAAAAAATATGTCAGTATAAAATACAGATATAAATAAAAGAGTAAAATTTATACTAATGAGGGAATCAAGATAAAAGGCTTCTTTGGAAAACTGACATTTCAAACTAGGCCTTGAAGAATAAAAAGATGGTCAATTGAGAAATAATGAATGGAAGGATACTGCTGGCCAAAGACAGTCTGACAAAGAACAAATCAGAATTGCTGCAAACGTTTCTGTGAATTCATTTGGTCGGGTGACTGGAAATACGAATTAAAAGAATTCCATAAAAGAAAATTCTTCTATGAAGTTATACTTAAAAGAAAAACTGTGCACTTCTAATACTATTCCTTTGATCTTGTATGGAAAGACGCTACATAAATAGAGAATCTTACTTTGTATTAAAGTCAGTATTTTTAAGCTGTAATATTTTTAGGACACTTGAAAGTAAGTTTTGTAACTTCAAGATGGAAAATTTCTAAGAAGTCAAACATTCTGCATGGAGAGTCAAGTCAAAGAACAGCATAGCAAGAAAACAAATTCAAGGGAGAGGCGTTAGATCTTTTAAATTATTATTGATCTTGTGTTCTTAGAAGCCAAGAATTCTGTCTACCCAACTTAGTTTTGTCTAAATACCAATATTATGACACACTTTCAGTTGCTCAAAACTATTTTAGTAGATCAGCATTAATGGCGGGAATTTAAAATTTAATTAGTGCAGCCTCTCGATTTTATAGTTCAAGCAAATGAAGCCCAGATGATGGGTGACTAATTTGCTAACGGTCAGCCAGCTAGTTAATGGTAACCAGTTAAACTGGAGGAAACAAAATAACTTGCCCAAGGTCACAGGGCTGGCAACTGATGGGACAAGAATCGCAACACAGGAGATGACAGGCTTTACTCTGCACTGCCTTTCCGCCACTGAAAAATTAACATAATCCCTCACAAACTGGTAGAGTCCCATAGATAAAGAGCCATACAAATAAAAAAGTAGAGAGTAATAAATGCTACTATTATAAGTGCAAGTAAGTGTATACATTACTTAAACTGCTTTAATGGTGTAAAGAAACTAGTATTTCTAGATGTCTTGATGGAAACTTAAATAATGTATATATTTGCTAATTTATTATACTGTTTGGTACTGAAAAAGGAAAAAATAAGAAGAGGATAATGCAATCTTTATTTCTCCTGCTTTTTAGGACATAAAAATATTAAGAAATATATTTTGAAAGTGCTCACCCCAAATTCTACCACTCAGACACATAATAGTATTGTTACTTAATCATTTAGAATGCTTAAAGATATTTGTTTTGATAATTCTAGTAACAATCATAATTTTTTTAAAAAATGGCATAGATAGTAGGATAATCTGGGGTTTATAAATTCTTACAGCTATGGCTTCTAAAAGGTCTATCAAAGATGAAGATTTCATACCCAATACTTTCATTTCACCTAAAAACCCCTTAATGTGGTAATCATTCATGCATACACCAAGATGCTTTTTGAACCTATTTTTAATTTTAGCCTGCATCCCCTCTCGTCAAAAGAGAGGGTAAGGATTAGCAGGTAGGAATGCAGGATAGAAAAAAGGGTATTATTGCATAGTCTTTGGGCTTATTGCTTTCTGTCTAAAATCGCTTGCTTTCAAATATCAACAAATGTGTTCTAGTTCCTTATTTTCATGAAAAATAATCCAAGTTTTCTCTATTTGTCACCGTGTACCTGAGAATTTGACTTATTGTATCTGTCCAGCCCTTCTTTTAGAGCAACCTGATAAGGGTAAAAATGTCAACTAGGTTACTAGTATGGTAAGTAATCACTAGTTATAACTATGACCCCTAATTGGTAAATTGAGAGAAAACTAAAATTACCTGATAAGGACATCATACTTGAGCCATTTCTGAGGGCCATGATTCTGGAAATGGGACACATAACTAATGAGATTTGGGAAGCTTTTGTCTATGGAGCTGTTACAAGAGATATCAGCTCGAGGCTTCTAAGCCAGAATGGTTCACACACCTGCCCAAAATAGATCTCGTCTCTTCACACCTGAGCTGTGCTACATGGACTGCTAGGACTGCTAAGTACTCCTACAAAGGAATGCCTGATGGCAAGCAGTGGTTCCTGTCCTATAGCCTCTGGTTACACTGGTGCCATGAGTGACCAATGGATGTCTTGGAGTCAGATTAGTTGAATATAAGAAGTATGCAGTACCCTTCATAATGTATAGACAAGGTTCCTATCCCATGACCCTTTATTTTTCCGAGCCAGAGTTCTTTCTTTTGTATTGTCATCAGATGATAGCTACCTCCCTGAAGTCCTCATTCACAATCTTGGGCATTGACTTAATCATTCGAGTGCTCTTATCTGGTTCCTTCATGTCTGCCTTATTTGAGGAATGACAGTAAGAGTTGCATGCAATAACATACATACCAGATTTTATGTAATAACAAGATAAAATCATCTGTCCTTCTGCTAAGGTTCTTTCTAACAATACTAAGTATGTTATTGCATATTTTAACCACAGCACCTTATTAAGCTGATATTGGAGAACAATAAGCAGTGACTTCCAGGTTTCTCCTAGGGATCTGGTGTTAATATTCAATTGTTAACATTTAATAATTTGTGGTTCATATTTCTAGCCTGCAAAGATCCTACTTACCCAGAGGCGCCAGAGCTCACAGGATCATATGCACTGGGGTCCAAAGCAGGGTAGGAAAGTACTGCACACAAGCCCAGGCCTGAGAGAAAAGTAAAATCCAGAGCCAAGGAAAGAAACAAAACCCCAGTACAAAAAAAAAAAGAACCACAAAACAAAGTGATATAAGAGATGGAAGCAAGTGGCAGGATCTGAATTAAAACTTGAGAATAAGCCAGAGGATCCTAAATGACCAAGGTAAGTCAGTTTCACGGCCCAGAAGTACAAGGAATGTCAGGATGACTTACAGATCACAATTAAATTAAGACTTGAGTCGTAGGACTTCGGAGGATAAAATGGTCCCTAGGATCCCTTCTTATTTCAAACCTCTGTGTGTCTATGGGAGCTTTCAGCTCTTTCATTCAATTCAAAACATTCAACAGTATGTACTGGGAGACAGCTACATGCCAGGCACCAAGGCAAGCATTGTGGAGTTAAAAAGGAGGTCTTTGACCTCATGGGGCTTACACACTAGAAGTGACTCAACAAGGCTTTCATTCACTTGGTTCTTCCTATCCTGATAGTAATGGCAAAAATGGAACCCCCTTCGATTTCCCAGTTCTCCCTATCTAAGGAAAGCACACTCTTTCCTAATACCAAATACAAAAATATATATATTTATGTACATATGATAATTACACATGCTGCCTTTTATATACAGGCTATTTGGGGGGAAACACAGGCAAAAATCTCCAAACACAGGTTTGCAGAAGACATAGACGTGATAATCAATGAGCTTTTCTTATGATTAGACCATATGAAATTTGAGATTATATTACATCTTATTTTCATACTTTTTCTTATTAGAGCAATATATGTTCATTGTAGAAAATCTGAAAAATATTGTAGTAAAAGAAGACGACAAAAACATTTGTAACTCCATAATACCTAGAGATAGTCATTGTTAATATGTTGATACATTTGCATGTAGAGGAACAGATAAGTAGAGAAGATTTATATAAACTTACTATACTATGCATTTTTTAAAATAGTATCATACTAATTAATATTTAATTTTATATCCTACTCTTCTGAATATTGACTTCATCTTGGTGGGCACACTTTTTTTAAAGAGCTGAGAGAATATTACCCAGTTCTGTTAACTGCTGACGGGAATAGAATTCAAAACCATCTCTTATAAATGTGGTTGCCATTGCTTTTCCCAAGTACACTTATCTTCAATATTCCATTTTGACTTTAATCTTCTATTATTTTTCTTCTCATTTAGGTTGTCTTTTAAGTTATTCCTATGGTTCAACTTTACCATCTTGGTTTTCATTTATGCATAAGAACTGTGCACCATTTGTAAACATTTATAAAATTAAATAAAACTACCCCTAAACTATTTCATGGAAGAGCCTATTTGTCCGCTCAAAGAAGTATCTATTTACCTCCACTCTTTGTTTCTTCTTTCTTGGTCCAACAAAAGGTCACGAATAAAGAAAGAACTGGGATTTAAAACCTGATTAGGTTTTTTGAAAGTTTAAAAATATCCCATTTTCTGCAGCCGTAAACATTTCCTCCTTTAACTCTCATACATTATTCCTCCTTTCTACAAAATAAGCTGTATTTGCTATAATCTGTGTTTGCTTTGAATACTTATCTCTCAATTGTCCACTGAGATGGGATCTGATTCGATGGGATCTGGTTCGATGGCTCCTGCCTGAAACCCTTCTCTTGACAGGAGCCCTCCGAAGATGCCAGCCAATGCCCCAGAGCTGTCACTTACACACCAAGTTTCTTCAACACACTTCATGATGGCTGTCTAGTCTTGGTGATTTTTCTTCACCTAGTCTGCTGATTCGGTCTAGAATATCCTGAGCACTTCCCATTTCCTGATTTTCTCCAATGTATTTATTGCTTGAGAAAGTCTGAGTGTGGAAATATTACTCAGCAAAAGCAGAAGCACAGAATTCATTTACATTGTATATTCTTTTTATCTCTGAGTATGTGTTTGGTATGATGTAAGCCAAGTGCTTCTACAATTCTCATTTCACAGTATTTAAGATTCTTTCATTATTGTTTTAGAAAACCATTGCAAGGATTTTTTCAAATTCATTTTTGGCCATCTCATGTTTAGTGTGCCTGGGATCTGTCACCCTTCATGGGTTCAATTTAATAACCTGACCCTTCAAATATTCCTTATTCATTGCATGTATCTAAGCATTCTTTTTAATTCCTTTATTTTTCCCTCTGTATTAAGTGTTTACAAAGAGTTTGAATACAAGAACTTTATTTTTCTTATCATAAGTTCCCATACAGAATTTCATATAGTTCCCACTTTCTTATGGGCAATTTGATTTGTTTAGATAATACTTTCCTTTTTTCCCCTTATATATCTTCATTGAATTCTTTTTGAGAACTGATTAGGTATCTCATTAGGTAGGTCTTTCTTCAGAGTCCCCTCTCCTGTTAGATATTGCATTGAATTAGATATTGAATTGAATTAAACTGAATTGAACTGAATTAAATTGAAATATATATTATTCGTCATTGTATGCTCCAATCTACATTGCATCTGCTAGGCACTCAGTGAAGATGTCCTGAATAAACGTATGATACCAACAGTTAACAATCACGGGGCATTTATTAGGTGTTATGTTCTATACTAAGCACTTTATATGCATCATATTATTAACTCTCAGGCACTAGACTGTAAATTTCATTGGCAAGGAGTTTGTCTATGCATCCCTAGCACCTAGAGCAGTACTAGCACACAGGAGGTGCTCACTAAATACTGCCACATAGATAAAGTGAAAAACTTCATGAGGTAGGTGCCATTATTATTATTCATGCTTTACTCATAAGGAAACTGAAGCACAGAGAGAGAGGTTCGATCACTTTCTGAAGTCCCACGGTTAGTATATGTGAAGCCAGGACATGAATATATGTAACCAGGATTCATCACTAATAAACTCAATACCTACCTACATTAATGCAAACAAAATTAATTCTATTTATCTTAATAAATAGTATGTAACATCACAAATAAATATTGTGAGCAACAATTTTTCAAGAAAAGATGTGAAATGATGGGTTAATAAATGCAGTAGTGCCCCCGCCCCTTATCTACAGTTCCACTTTTCTTAGTTTCAGTTATTCATAGTCAACCGCGGTTTGAAAATGTTAAATGGAAAATTCCATAAATAAACAATTCATAAGTTTTAAATTGTGCGCCATTTTGAGTAGCAGGATGAAATCTCTCACAGCCCTGCCCTGTCCCTGTCCAGGACATGAATCGTCCCTTTGTCCAGTCTACCCATGCTGTATATACTCCCTGCCCATTAGTCACTTAGTAGCCAGCTCGATTATCAGATGGACTGACTGTCTCCATATTGCAGTACTTGTACTCAGTAATCCTTATTTTACTTAATAGTGGCCTTAAAGCCATTCACATAACTTTTACTACAGTATACTCTTATAATTGTTCTATTTTATTCTTTATTAATCTCTTATTGTGCCTAATTTATAAATTGAACTTTATCATAGATATGTATTTACAGGAAAAAACATAGTACATATAGGGTTCAGTACTATCCGTGGTTTCAAGAATCCACTGGGGGCCTTGGAACTTACCCTGTGGATAAGGGGGGACTACTGTAATCATATAAGTTCCTCACTATCTATGTAAGTAAAAACCTGATTTCTCTTTAATCAATGTCTTCTGATGTGTTTGTACAAAATAGTTAATGAGGATTTCAGGACTTTTGATAAGTGAGTGCTTTTTATTTTCCAGAGTATTTCTGGGTTTAAGTAATCTGTTTTGTCGATTCTTTTTAAAATAAGAATGGCACTAATAATCATTTATTAGGGCTTCATTATAATCGTCTATAGAGTTTATAAGGATTCTGCTTATAAAGAGGGAGACTTACATGTTTCTCAAATATCTCTGCCACTTCATTTTCTTGAAACATTATCATTAGTACGTCATTCTTTAGGGTTTTGATTACTTCTATATTTAACAATTCATTAATAAAAATAATATACCCCTTTGAAAAGGACAGTTCCTTAAAATCAATATTAGCTGTCTCCTTAAATTTTTATCAGCCTACACCCTAGTGGGAGCTAAGTGATATTTAGAAAAGAGCAAAGCCTTTTGGGGCTGGTACATAATGGTTCCAAAGCCATGGTTGAATAGTACAAAGAGATGCAGAAATTAGAAACAGAGAAACGCCAAAGGTGTAGCCCCGCAGGAAGGAGGGAAGGGAGTAAGAAAGCAAGGGAGGGAAGAAATTGGGAAAAAAAGAAAAGAAAAGAAAAACTTGACTAGAACTCTGCTATTCACCTCGGAAAAGTCACTTAATCTCTGAGAACTTCAGTTGTTCCACCTATAAAATGGGGGTGATAAAAATGACTTCCTCACAGACACTTTAATAGATCTCAATATGCCATGTAAACTGTACAGCATGATGCAATATATGGCATGGTGTTTTACTTGACATTATTTGCCTGTAATCAGCCCATTTGTGTATGATATAAACATTCATTTACAAAGACTGTCAGCAGCTTCAAAATATAGACCCATGAATCATGGCTACCTTTTTTGACTGGAAGCATTTCTGATATTTTCAACCCAAGGAACCAATTCACAGTTTTTAACAGCCTTTGTGTGCCTACAAGCTCAGAAAGCTTACTGTGTGCTCCATGGACTAGAATTCTGTAAAACCTCTGTTTAAACAAGGAAGCCTCTTTTAAGTCCTGTTTCAGTCTGGTGCCTTTGGTCAAGGTAGAAACTAAAATTGAAAACAGATAGATGTTTTACATTTAAAGGGGTTTAACATAAATGTTATTAAGCCATTTCATGGACGATTGCACAAATATCTTTTGCAAACTTGGTACACGTGAGCACATACACAGTAACCATTAATGTCTTCTAGAGAAATAAGGTGCAGATCCAAAATTTTAAGCAGCTACCTCGAGTCCTCTCACTGGAAATAAAATGTAATGGCTTTAAGGGAATTGCTCTAATAATATCATGGCATCTGCAATGGCTGGCCAGAGCAGAGCAGAACTGAGTATATGTCATCATAAGTCAATTTAACAAGAAATAAGCTTCCCCCTGGAGAATCTAAACTCCCTAGCCTCCCACAAAGAAAATTGAATTTTGGAGGTCACACCTTGGGTAGGTTACCAGAGGGAGAAGCTTAACATTCTTGTCATAAGCTCAGGGAGTTTAATGTTATTCTACCAACAAATCGCTACCAAAGATCTGCTCCCCCCTCCACCCTCCACTCAAAAATTATAACAAATGCTTATAGTCCCCTAGGAAATGGAAAATGATTGTGACACTTAAGATGCCATGGACCACGCCGGATACAATCACGTTCAAACATCAAGTTTTGAATCGCGCAGTGAGGAGCAGGGTCGATAGTGAGGGCACGCACTGGGGAGGAGAGGAGAGCTGGTGAAACTGTGGTGGGGGTCAAAGCGAGTCAGAAAGACCAACAGAGAGCTTTAAGCTGAAACTGACTGTTTAGCCAAATGTAAACCAACCGAACTGCTGTTACTGGAGAGAAAAGCAAGTCTCCAAGTCAAGCCCAGGCGAAGCCCTAGCTCCGTGGGTGTACGGCGCCTCGATCAGTCGCGGGAGTGGGTGGTCGGATGGCCTGGCGCGTTCTCGCAATGACTGGAGGCGCCCCAGCTCACTGCACCTTGGGCAGCGGCTCCGGGTGGGCTCAGCCAGGCCACGGCCGCCGCCCAGCCCTCGCCCCCGTCCGCCCCGCAGCAACATGTGGGGCGCTTCCACTCTGTCGCCCGGGAACTCCCTCCAGCTGGAGTTCCTGGTGGACACACGCTTGACCCAAGAAAGATGCTGAATTACTCTTGGGAAAGATTCCTCTAGCGTTGAACTTGGCAGCTCCTGACATTTCCGAAATCCCACCCTCTGAGCGCCAGCACTACACACACGCACACGCACGCCCCTCTGGACCTGCCTAGGCTGCGCGCAGTGCTGATTGCCCGCTCCGGGATAAAACACCAGAGCGGGATGAAGAGGCTAGGATCCCACCTCCGCTGGCCCCTGGGGGCGAAAGGGTTGGGGGGAGTGCTATCCTAGCACTGGGTAGCTCCAGGGACTAAGCCCACGCCCGGGTTGGCCCTGGCCGCGCTTTAGTTCGGGCCGCTGGCACCAATTCAGTCTCCTTTTGTGCTCTCCCAGGAAGCCCGCCTCTACTCACCCCGGCTGCTCGCGGATTCCGGCCGCCAGCGGCAGCCCGCTGCCCCATCCCACGAACACTGCGGCGCCCCCAGAGTGTGCAATGCGGAGCCCCGCCAGCGCGCGGCCGGAGCCGGGGATGCGGGAGGGAGCGAAGGAGGGGGGAGGAAAGAGGGAGAGAGAGAAGGCAGCGGAGAAGGGAGGGGGCGGCGGGGGGCGCCCGCGCCACTCCCACTCGCGCCGGGCACTCGCTGCCGCCTGCTGCCTCCCGCGGCCAGCCCGACCTCGCCGGCCGCGGGACCAATCAGCGCGCCGGGGAGGGGGGGCGAGCCCTCCGCGGGATGCGCTCATTGGCCGGGCGCGCAGACCTAACTCCGAGAGGGGCGGCCTGAGTGCCAAGTCTGCAAACTCCCGGCCTCGGGAGCCAACAGCCCGGCACTCATGCTCTGGCTCGCTGAGTGTGTGAGTCGAGTCCCGCGGGCGGAATTTGAGACCTGCCGGTGAAGCCCGTTCCCAGTGAGCGTTCAAAAAGAGCACTGTTTTCTCAGGCTGCAGCGATTCCTTCCTGTGAGCGACCCTTTGCGCCTCTCGCCTCACTCTAGCTAGCAGCCGAGTGATGGAAAGCCTGGCAGTGGGAAATGGCTCCAGCCAAATCTTACTCCCCGCCAACCCCATGGCCGCGCGAGACCCGTTGCACTTAAGAACCGGGACTGAAAAGCAAGTCGAGCTCCGAACACAGGGCAGACCTAGACCTTTGCAATAGAGGATCCAGACTGCGGGCCTGACGAGGGAGGGGGAAAGAGTCTGCGAGGAAAGTCTTCGTGAGGAATTAAGAATCCGGTCGAGGGTTTTGGTGGGCATCATTCTACTACCTCTGCCAACATTTCCCCCAAGTAAAAGCCCCCACCCCCGGCTGCCTCTCAGGAGGTATTGATTTTTCTCTTCCCGTTGTCAATTATGTTGGACTCTCCTGGACTTTTCAATACAGAACATCAGAGTGGAAGCGGAGCATGACCCTACTCTCCTCCACCCTGAGCACCACCCGGCGCTGGCAGGAGATGGGGTGACCAGGGAAGGTCTGGAGGAAGAATTTCGCGGGTCCGCCTGGGAGCTGGGAGTTCGAGAACGCCCCAGTGGCTACCTTTATCCTTTGAGATCCTTCTCTCTCCTCCTTGGACTTTCTATTCTTAGAGCTTCTTTTCAGGCAGGCTTCCTCTAAATCTTCCTGCTTCTGCTCTTCCCCATAATCGACTCCCTCTCAACATGAAGATATCTTGGTTTTCTTTTTATAATTTCTATTATGTTTAGAAGGGCTTCGGATAACGTATCTTTGATTAACAGCTTCTGGCCTCAGAAAGTTTTCTCTTAGTTTACGTGCATAGGTTTACACAAGCTAAGGGCTCAAGTGGGCAAAAATAATCAGCACTCCTTTAGAACCTTAGGGCGTGCGAGGTGATCACTGCCGTGCTGTCTCCCTGCAGGGTTTGGCACGTTGAATAACTTGAACATGAATTAATCAAACTGAACCTGGAACTATCCCTCAGTGACTACGAATTAGAATATGGTACTAATGAAGGCATATCCTGGTTGTCACCTATTTAGTTTCCAGGGAAGAAATTCCTTCTTCTGAAATTCCTAATCCATGTACCTAGCTCACTTCATTTTTTTTTTTAATTGGCTCAGCTCATAGTTTAGTCAAAATTTAATATTTGGGTTCAAAACGAAGTTAAATATATTAATGGAATTCATGAGACTCTGAGTTTCCAGTGGAGACAGAATCCTTAGGATATGTTTCCAAAAATGTATTTTTTAAAAATGATACAAAGAATGCACTGGAAATGTCAGCAATGGTTATCTCTGTGTCATGGGATAATAGATTAATTTTTTACTTTCTTCTTTACTGTAGTCTCTAAAGAACATGTAACACTTAATCAGGAAAAAGTTTTTAAATAAGTTCTCTCCAAAGGTACAATACTCTTCAGGCATCAGAAGAGCTAAAATATTAAATCCTCCTTATACTTTACCTTTCACATCTTATCAATCACCAAATCCCTTGAATTCTGTCTTCTAGAATAGCTTTCAGATCTGTCCCTCCTCAGCATCCATACTATCGCTGCCACATATTTATCATTTCTTACCCAGGTTTCAGCAACCGCCTTAACTGTTCTGCTACCCAGTCAGCCACCATGCTGCCGTATCTCTTTAAGGCTGACAAAGATTAAATTTCATTCCTTTACCATATATTTGACCCCCTTTACCCTTTTCTATTCCCCCCCTCACCCTTTTTCCTCTGGTAACCATTAAAATGTTTAACTTTGGGTTGTGAACACACAATGCAACATACATATGATATATTGCTGAATTGTACACTTGAAACCTATATAATTTTATTAACTGATGCACCCCCAATAAGTTTAATAAATTTAATTTTTTAAAAAAAAGAATGGCAAAGGTGAACATGTCACTTAAAGGCTTAAAATCTTTCAGTCCCCTCAGCTCCACTGCTATGAAGTTCAAACCTAGCCCGGTTGGCAAGGCCTTTACTTCCCAGCCTGACCCCAGCCTTCCATGTTGGCCTCATCTCCTGCCTTTACGCTTCCCTGCAGCAGGACGATCCTGCCCCACTACAGCTTTTTGTTCTTCATACACGTGTTGTGTGACTTCACATGTCCACGGTTAAGACTGCACAGCACTGGAATGCCACCTTCTTCACTAGCCTTAACAGCAAG
The DNA here is from genome assembly GCF_902729225.1 of Pteropus medius. NCBI lineage: Eukaryota > Metazoa > Chordata > Mammalia > Chiroptera > Pteropodidae > Pteropus > Pteropus medius. The sequence continues at coordinate 15,430,671 of NW_024354875.1, read as the reverse complement.
TCTCTACCTCTGCTTCAAGATTCATCCAGATATTATCTTTTTCTATGAAGTCTTCAAAATCAACAGGGGCAAAATTAGCAACTCTTCCTCTCTACTCCAATAACAAGCACTTTATTTATTCAACAACTATTAATCCAACTCCTATTATGTGCCAGCCAATATAAAGAAAACATTTAGTATTTATATTCCTGGAGCACACCACGAGAGAGACAAACATTAAATGGAGTCACACAAATAAATAATTGTAAACTGAGATAAGTGTGATGAAACCACTACATGTGCAAAAAGAAGCATGATTTACTTTGAATATAGGCCAACCATAGTCTTTTCCATGTTATATTATAACCCATTGATTTATTTGTTGAAAGTTCTGTCTCTGATCACATTCTTCTGTGTGCCCCTGTCTAGAACACAGCATCTGATTCATATCAGGTGCTCAGTAAAACTTTTAAAGGAAATAAATAGGTGAATAAATAAATGGATATTTGAAACATTCATGAAGCATTTTATTTCATGTATTTACATGCTACTATTGTACAAACTATAAAACATTTTAGTTCTATGTTTTGAAAATTAATATCATTAGATCCTTGTCTCATCTTTCATAACTCTAATTAGGTTCTTCCAGCATAAATTATCTAATTTCTTTTGTTTGATATCATATTTAGGAACTATAGCTAATGTACTATTTGTAGATAATTTGTTTTTGCTAGGAGAAATTTATTCCTTTGTTTTTTATAAATTTGGTTTTTAACATATAAAAATCCAACTTTAAGATACAAAGCTAAAAGATACAAAGCATAATCCATAAAAGAATATATATAATGGACTTTATCGAAATTCAAAATGTTTGCTCTGCAAACAACACTGTTGAGAGAATGAAAACATAAACATAGACTGAGAGAAAATATTCAAATCATATATCTGACACAAGACTTGTAGCCAATATATATAAAGAAAATGATAATACCAAATGCTGATGAGAATGCAGAGCAGCTGGAACTCTCATACATTGCTGGTGGGAATGCAAAATGGAATAGTCACTATAAAAATAGTTTCACAGCTTTTATAAAGTTCAATATACACTTAACCATGTGACCCATTATTCCCAATTCTAGATATTTGCCCAAGTGAAATAAAAGATCTATGTTCACTAATAACAAAAATATTAACAAATATTTATAGCAATTTAATAGCTAAAATCTTGAAATAGCCCCAAAATCTCTCAACTGAAGAAAAAATAAACTAACTGAGTACATCCATAGAATGAAATACTACTCAGTAAAAGAAATGGACTGTTGATAAAAACATTATGTATCTCAATGTATTATGCTCAGTGAAAGGAAACGGACTCAAAAAGCCAAATGCATACAGTGGTTAAGAATGGCAGAAAAGCACAATGAAAGAATTCAAGGTTTTTTATGATGAGGGAGCCACAATTTGAGATCTGGATGATCCATATTTACATAATGCAATTGTTTAAACCCTTGTTATTTCAAGTTTCCTGTAATGCATAGCTAAACCTCATTTTACCCAATATAATGAGTGCATCAATTAATCAATTAATGAAAATTCGACTAAATGTAGTCTTCATGAAAGAAGAAGCTGTGACTATCTTATTTACTGAAATATCACCAGTGCCTCACACAATGCAGTACACAAAGTGGGTGTTCAATAAATAACAGTTAAATGAATAAACGTAAGAATGAAGATAAAGTTGGGATTTTATAGGAATGTAACAAAATTTTCTATTTAGATAAGTGTTTTCCCCTTCAAAGTAGCTACTTTGGCACATTACATTTTTTGTTCTAGTGATACTGCTCCTATTTCAACATATATTCCCTTTCCCCTTTCTGCTTATTAAAATATTGTCCTTTCTTTAAGTAAAATTGTTTTCTTTAAATAAATTATTTAACTTTCCCTCGATGAGGAAAAAATAAATTTAACATGTTTTGACATTTTACTCATTTTTCAATATCCCACATAATACTTAATTTATCTTCATTTCCTCTATCAAAATATCAGAAATTTATATAAGGGGCATGTGGTAAAAATAAAAATTCAGATTGTATGCAAAGCTTTAGAGATTATGGCTCAAAAACCATCACATTTCCAGATGTATCACTAAAAGTAATTTTCATTTATTGGACACTGATGGTTGACATTAAGCTCTTGAAATATTAAAATATTTCTGCTCTAACCAGTTTGCACAGTCAAGTGACTTTTAAAAAATCATTTACAGCTAAGCTGTTCTTATGGAATTTATTATAAGAACTCAATTTTCTCTACCAGTTTTTGTACTAGGAAACGGTAATCCTGCATGCCAACAGAGACCACCCCCTCAGCTGTGTTAAGACATCATTCAGCTTTATACCTTGTTTCTATCAGGGAGCATGTTTTGTATAAACACAAATACCATCTTACTTGGAATTGACACTGTAATTCTTCATATAAGTAAGGCTATCTGTTAATAACCATCTGACAATGAAAATGAAGTTAAGGAGAGAAGGTCGAGGGACATGGACAGATATATGTAAGATAAATAAGATAGTGTAAAAAATCAATCCAAAAGTTCTAAAAGTTTCATTACTTTTTTTTTCCCAGTTTCTATCACTCTACCTGTGATAATGACATATTGGTTAAATTTTTGCCTCTGAACTCAGTTCTGTACTCATTCAAGAAAGATGAAATAGATAAGAATTCAAGAGGTTGTGTTTCCTTAATCTCACCAACGTCCCTCATCCCCATTGCTGATACCTATAATACAATCAACAAATTTCTTCAGACAGATGGCAATGAGGTTTAATCTGGAACCCAGTGTTAATCTGAACCACGGTCATGCTGCCTAGAACACTGCTGACGAGAATCATGAGGCTGATCTGATGGCTCGGTTAGCAAACGTTGGTGAAGGAGGCAATAATTTCAGTTTCAGAAATGTGCAGATGAGGTGGTTGTAACATTCAAATAAGTTACACAGTGGGTAGTTGGATATGCAGGTCCAAAGCTCAATAGATATATATATATATTTTTAAGGCTTAAGTATGCAGGTTAAACTTCCATCACCCTCCACTTGTGCGCATAGCTGACATTGTGAACCAGTCATGTGCTTGCTCCTTCTGAGCCCTAGCTTGGCCTCAACACCCTTCTAAGTTTGCTTCTCCTCAGAGCTACCAACCAACAGATAATCGTTGTAAGAAAAGATGAAAAACAATTTCATTACAAATTGTAGGATTAATCCTGGTTTAGCACTCTGTGGGGTAGTACAACAGGACAGTAGCTAAAGAAGTTTTTATCTTGCAAGGGTATTATTCAAGTGATAAACCATGTGATCTAGGTTGGGTAGAAAGAAAAAATCAAGGATGGACTTTAAAATAGTTTTTTTCACATCAATCCCAAGAATTGAAACCAACATAATTCCCTGCCCTTGTGTTCACTAATTCTGGTACCGGGCATACTTTTCTCTCCCTATGTCAAATATTACCAAGGCCAAACAAAAATAGCCTAGCTCCTTGCTCCAGGGAATACCTGCTCCTGGAAAACAAGATGGTGAGCCTATTAAACTGCTTTTGAATTTCGAGTCTAACTTCTCATCCACTCTAACTTCAAGACTCTCACTCTTTGTGCCTACCAAAAGTTTATGTCATAAACTCTGCTCATTCCAACTAGTAGCTGATTTTAAAGACTTGCCTTGAAATCCCAGCCCAGGCTTTAAAAATTTCATACATACCTGTAGAAATAAATGAAGGGAACCCAGATGAGAACAGAGGCTATTTATTTAGAGCTTGCTACATAGCAAGGGAGTGAGTCGTCAGCTGCATTTGGCAGAGTAAGCATAGGCAGAAGAGTAATAAAGCTTACAGTTAAAAATAAATAAAAAATTTTAAAAGAGGGTTTCTGGTATGCTCTGATTGGAAGTTGTTGTCATGCAGAAGCTGGAGGGCTGCCAGAAGCAGGGCATCCAATGTGATCAGTTTTAGGAGCATATTTGGCTTACTCTGTTTGGTCCAAAGTTGGGGAAAAGGGTAAAAATTAGGGGAGCTGTCAGTCATTGACCAATCCTGACTGTTTTGGGCCAGTCGGCACAGAGGTTGTGGTTTGGCTTCTTGGGCTGAGTGCTGCAGAGGCTGTGAGTCAGCTTCTACTGTTACATATGGTCTGGCCATTTGCATGTCTATTTGCATGTTCAGTCTCTCATTCCTTTTCTAACTTTCCAATTTTGAGTCTCTACTGAGACTCTATCCAGGAGGTATTGTCTGTATTGCAGTAGAGCAAATAAATTTATATTTGCTTGGCCAACAGATTTTCTGATGGTCTTTTGAAGAGTCACCAGTGAACAGTTCACACCTAGTACTACATTCTGGATGTTGTCATCACTACCTGTCTATCTATTTTTCCCAATGAGAGATTACTTCCAAGAAGAAAACAAGATTCTCTAAGAAGATCATATAATTCTCTAGCAACATATCTTTGCTCAGTGCCCTCTGTGCAGACTCTGACTGTTCCACCTTGGGAGATCCTTGAATGTCACAGGCTCTTGGGGCCCAGCTGCCAGGATCCCAGCAGCAAGTCCTTCCTCTTTGGGAAGGCATAAGGCATAGTCTTGCAAGTCTAACACAAAAGACCCCTTTGCCAACATTCTGCATGTCTGACAGATTAGGTAAATGTAGATGTGTCATAGGACTGACACTGCGAAAGTGCATGGAATAATCAAATCTGGAAGTGTTAAAGTTCCCTGGAATTCTGTGTTAAAGGAATAGCTGACAGAGCAAATTTATTCATTTACTAAATATCTGTTAAACAAAGGTATACACTAGAAGCTAGAAAGACAATGATGTGTAAAACAAAAACATAGCTGATGCCATGTCTCATTGAGTTTTCAGTCTAGCGAGGGACCAAGTCATTGATCAAATAATTGAACAAATAAATATGAAATATGAGAGTGTTAACAGGGGAATCTGGGAGGTCTCAGAAGGTATGCCTAAGGGATTAAACACTAAACTTACTTTATCATATAATATGTCCATACAGAATATATTTATAACAAGACATTTAAAAACTCAGCAAAAAAGCATTAGTAGGTCTCTGCTTCCAGCTAAACTAGAACAACAGGGACTGAATTTATCCTCCCACTAGAAACAAGCAAAAAATATACAACAACTGTATGAAACAATGATTTGCAAAATACCGAACAACAGAACAAAAGACAGTGATCCTTGAGGGACAGAAAACATTAACCACAACATATTTATTTATTTGCCAGGTTCCCTACTGTTGGGAATGGGAGTTACAAATGTGGAAAAAGGGAAGCACAGAATAGACTCTGAGATGTTAATATAAACTAGTTTTTAAATTTAGATATAGAAAAGGTACATATACATGGTTGTTTTACATATAGACATAGATACAGATATAAATATCAATATAGATAGAGACTTTCCCCCAATTCTGTTCACTGAGAGGGCCTGGAAGCAATCACATCACAGTACAATGAGCACCCCTAGTATCAGATCTCGGTTTCTAAATTCCATCCTGCACAAAGTGCTCAGGGCTCCTTAGAAAAAATGGCCGATTCCTGGGCTGGGGCATGGAAAGTACTAGATGAGCCTATTGTGATAGAAAGTACAAAAAATCTCAAAGAATAAGGGAGACATGTCAAAAGGACACAAGAGCTAGCTTAAAGGGGCTGCCACTGGCCAAACCTGGAACAATGTGAACATTAATATAAATAACAACAGCAAAAGACGATATAACCTGTCGATTAAAATAAGAATAAATAATAAGTAATAATAGATATAATTCTATATAAATAATAAAATAATAAATAATAAATAAGTAAGGAAGTCTTAGTTCAAACCTCCAACTCTCCCACCTTGAATTGGGCAAGTAATTTAACTACTCTGAACTTTAATTTCTTCCCCTGTAAACCAGTGCTTAAAACAGTGCCTATACCATTAGGATGATTGTAAGGATTAAATGAGATAATAGATGTGAGAAGTACTTTGGAACCAAAGCACCTAAATACATATTTACATGTTATTCCTAGGACCTGTATGCGATGTCCTTGTTTATAGTAGTGTGCTAAGAATATAAATCTGCAAGTGGGCTGCTGCTAGAATACTTCACCATAGCCCTGGAAAGAGGGGCGGGACAGTGTGCCTGTGTGTAGGTGGGCGGGGCATTGGGAATTGCCATGCTACTAAAGCAACAATATAATGGAAAGCCCTGAGATGAAGGCAGCGGCTCTGAAAGCTAAAAGTTAAGAGCAAATTAAGAACATGCTCATTCAGTAATTAACATGCAAGCGTTGTTAACTGTGGTTTTGTAAACCACATTCCAACCTATAAACTTCATATCCAACCTACATAATGGTACTTTAGGAGAATGAGCTAAATTATCCTAAGGAGATGGCAGCTATGAAGCCTTTTCCTGCAGAGGCCAAACGAGGTAAATAGATGTGAAGTGTCTTCTTCAAAATAACAACATTTGTCACATTTCTCTCCTAATCAGTTCAAAAGGATGACCTCTATCCTGCAGTTAACATCATTTTCTTTTGATATTAAGAAACACGAAGAAAATGTACAATCGAGCTCCTTTATACTTACAACCCCTATACTAACATTTACTTTAAAATTTAAAAAAAAGAAAATAGAGGAGAAACTACATAAAGTGTTCGCATAAAGATTCCCCAAATGGAAAATATTATAGATGTTTCTGTTCCCTGGAAGAGATAACAATAAGAGTTCCTTAGGCAGTACATAGGAAGGGCTGGATCACACTGCAGGCCTCAGAGGTACACAGGTGCCCCCGCCCCTCCAACCCCTCCAGGACTGGAAAATGCTTGTCAAATGCCCAACACTCTTAAGGGGCAGGCAGGGTGCCTTCTCCCTACTCTGATTCTTACATCCCTGAAATCCTTTTCTCTGTCTCACTGGCTTCTTGCCCTACCATTCGTTTCTTGCCCTTTCATCTCAAATGCCTTTTTCTGTCTTTGAGATAAACCTTCTATCTCAATTCCGTGGAGCTTCATAAGGTTTGATGAAATTAAGAAAAAGTCATTTGCCACATTTTTAGAGGGACATGCCAGGAGCTATTGCTACTCTGTGGAAGAGTCTGTAGAGGTGAGGGGCTAGGCCCCAATTTCCAGGAAGCATGTACCAGGAAGGGTTATGTGTGAGGCTTGGCAAGTGGGAGAGAGTGAAGAGCAGGGCCTATGAGATGATAAAAGACTGGGCTGTGTGCGATGTCAGCTCTCCTGTGCCACTTCCAAACCTGTAGGTATCCCGGATGAGACAGGTCATCTCATCCTTGCTCACTTTGATGACGACCAGGAAACTTAGTTTAATGGTCTCGGGGTACTTGTGATGTAGTGCATCTTCTCTGCTATTGCCAGTTCATGGGTTCCACACTTTTTAATGATAGTCAGGCATATCTCCAGCTATCAAAATGGGGTGCAGGTGGGGTTGTGCCTCTAATCTTGTCTCATCTAGAGCTTCCAAAATCCATGTGTTTGTCAGGGTGAGAGTATGGATAGGGCCACTGTAAAACCAGTAACTCTCAGAAAAAAATTGTAGGGCTTTGATAGTTTTATTTAAATTCCCTACTCAAGGATTAGGGAGCTCACAAGTGAGTTAGTATGGAAAGTTGGAAATTTTGCTTAATCAATCCCTGATCTCACATGTGGAAGTACTTTAAGACTTAGCCTTTCAAATGACAGCGACCCTATGGATGTCTTCTTTGTCTCTTTCTTTAACACCATTCTTTCCCTGAAGCTCTTTAAGAAAAGGATGTTCAGTTCATAAAATCCTCATTGTATCCAGAAAACTTGGTCACCTTGGCCTTCTGAAGGTAGCTCATTGAAGCTCCCTTTGGTTCACTTATTGCAGGTTCCTGCTAAAGTACAATTCTCAAAAGGTTAAAAAAAAATGACTCCAATGGAAACATAAAATGAATATGTGTCTAATATCTTATTCAACTCATTAGTTCATAAGGAAGATACAGGTATTAAAAGTAACCCAAAGAGCATTTGAGAAGTGGGCATGTGTGTGTGTGCATGCAATTTAATAAAGAAATATTCGGATAAGGTTGCTCAGTAAAAAAACTGGTTCATGAACCGTAAAACATAAACTTAAGAGTTATCTTTTCCACTGGACAGAAAATTTTCATGTTTCTACCAAACAAAAATCTATAAGTTAACATGAGACCTTTAATCAATAATAAACACTAAATGCAACTAAGCACATTTTCCTAGAAAATCTTTGGCTGGCTTTGCCCCTGTGTGGCACTGAAAGGATATGCCACCCATCTTTTCCCCTTATTTCCAAGTTTTAGATAATTTTTGTGATATTTCTTAGAAGATGTGCAGCAGTCCTGTGAGCAATGGGAAAATGGATATTTTGATACATTCCAGTTCTCCTACCAGAAAGGGTTGTGGCTGGCTTCCTCAGTCAATACAACTCTCCAAGATGAAGTGAGCTTTTCTCAGAAATAGTATATTCTTAGAACCAGAGTTTAGACCAAGTTTTGCCTAAAGCCAAGGGACAGGTGGAAGCCAAGAAACTTGTGGTCGAATGTGTTTTAAAAATTATAAGTTGGGGAGAATATAGAGAAAATTGATGCTTATTTCACCAATTTGCCTAAGCCACTCAAAGAATTAAACAAATTACTTTTACAAACCTAAATGAAAACTCTAATGGCCTTGAAATGAAGGCAACTTAAAGAAAGAATATAATTCACATACTAAGGAGATACTAGAAACTATTAAAGTGGCAGATTCCCACATGTGGTCATCACAGAATAAGTCATTCCTCACATCAGTGGGGGATAAGCTCCTTGACTTAAGGTGTAGGAGTTCATCTTGCTGTGTTTTAGAATCCATTTCCTGCCTTATTGTTTTATGGCAGTGAAATGTCTCTTGATCATGTTCAAGTGTGTTTCTCACTGTCTGATTTCCGAATCATGTCCCAACTGCTTGGCCCTGCTACTTGGGCCAAGTATACATTTTGAGCATAACTACTAAATCTTTTTTCCAGATCAGTATAATAAAGGAGTGATGATGTACAATAAAAATAAAAATAATAATAATAAAAAAAAAAATGACGAGGCCTAGAAAAATCCAGAAATTAACATAAATTCCTGGAAGAGTGGCAAGTTAACTATGCTATCGTAAAAGCTCTTCAAAAAGTCATTGCACAGAGTCCCAACACTAGGTCCAGAGGCCAATAGAGCAAAGTAGCAGATATTCCAAGTCTTTCTATGAGATCACTCATTCTATTTTTCTGAACAGATGAAAATGCTTTCACAGTGCCTCCTATTCTCACTTTCCCCCTTGCAATATATGCAAAAATAAATTGAAAACAGAGCAGGGCAAAACAGTGACAGCTTGTCTCTGCTCCTCTTGGCAACAGCAAGGGCAGCTAAGGGGAGGGCTGGCAAGAGGAATCATCTGAAAGCCTGCTCACTCACATGTCCACTTGACGGCTACCCTCTGTGACCTCAGCTGGGTCTATAGCACCTACACCTGAGGGGCTGCTTGGCTTCCTCATAGGCTGGTGGCTGGCTACCAAGGGTGAGTGTCCCAGAGAGCCAGGGGGAAGCCTTTTGTGACATACTGCCTTTTGTGACTTAGCTTCAGGAGTCACACAGCATCACTTTTGCCAAAATTTACTGGTTCAAGGACTATCACTAAATTCCACTATTTGATGAGAAAAGTGTTAAAGAATTTAATGTATTTTAAAACCACAACAATGATGCCTTATTATTAATCTTTTCATTTACTGTATGATTTTCTAACAATAGTGGTAGTGCTGAGACCTCAATCTGCAACTCATATTTTTCAGTTTGAGGAAGTATAATTGATTTCAAATTTTATCATCATCTACTTTCTGTTATTTCTTATGCTATGCTTACTAGATTTTGGACCTCCTAAATCTATCCCTGATTTTCATATCTCTTTCTCCTGTTTTCGATCTCTGTCTTTGTTCTAAGTTCAGAGAAATTTCTTCAACTTTATTTTCCAATTCTTTTCTCATATTTCAAAATTTCTGCTAACCTATTTTTCATTTCTAAGAGCTCTTTAGTATTCTTTTCTGATTTTATGGTAGCCTGTTTTTGTTACACAGAAAAAACATTTCTCATTTCTCTAAGGATATCTATTAATTTAGCTTTTTGTTTTAAAAAAATTCATTTATATACACTTAGAATAATTTGATGGTCACACCCTCCCCCCATGTACTCAACACCTCGCTTCTCTAAAGCACTAAAAGGTAAGCAAAAGCAAAAACTGTCATGCTGAAAATCTATGTTCCGAAGCTGAGATATCAGCCCTTTTTCCCTGCTCAGAAATCAGAAGCCCAGTAGACAGGTTACCCCGTACTGGTTTCCTAGGGCTTCCATAACAAAGTTCCCCACATTAGTTGGCTTAAAACAACAGAAACTTATTCTCTCACAGAGGGTTGAAGTCCAAAATCAAGACATCCTTCTGGAGGGGCTCTGAGGAAGTGATTGTTCCGTGCTTCTCTTCTAACTTCTGGTGGTTGCCAGCAATCCTTGCCATTCCTTGGCGTGTAGATGTGTCAGTCCAGTCTCCGCCTCCATGGTCACATGGCGTTCTCCCTGTGTGTCTTCTATTTCCTCTGTTTTCTCTTTTAGAAAGACAGGATGCTGGATTTGGATTCACCTTAATCTGGTATTGCCTCATCGTAACTAACTACAAAGACCTTGTTTTCAAGTGAGGTCACATACTGGGGCCCCGATGGTCAGACTTCAACGTTTTTTGTTTTGTTTTTTTTTTCAGGACACAATTCAACCTCTAACACTGTCTGTTGTAGGAGACTGGACAGTGGGCTTCGCTGAACTCCTCCAAGACCCTTGTTTCTCTCAAGTCGCACCGGCCCCCTATCTTTCAAGTTTTCCCTTTTTAGAATCTAAATCTTCCAGTAAAGATATTCACAGTACTGTTTCCTGTGACTATACTCACACACATTAATATATTACACCTTTGAATATTCACTTGGAAAAAAACATTAGAGCATTTCCTAGTGCTCCACTCCCAACTCACACAAGTTTTTAAAATCTGCCAATCAGTTTTAAGTCCATTTTATAGGGATTAAGGAATGTAGTAACTTTCTAATTTGTCTTTATAAGCCTAAACTGAAACTTGAGAGGAAACCTAGAGTATAAGATAACATTTCAATCACTTAGCAAATCACATTTTTGTTAACTATCCCTCATTTTCTCACACAGATATATGGGCACATGCCCTATCATGAATTTCTTTAATGATAGTCTTTGCCACTCTAGACCAAGAATTGCATGTGTGTGTCTGTGAGTACGTGGTAGCAGTAGTAACCTCAGACAGATTTCACATCTTTCTCTCCATTTTTTAATTAAAATTCGGGTACCATTGGGTGGGTAGAGGCATGAGTAAATAGCCTTTCAAATATGAGCCAAATTTCTACTATTGTGTCATGAATGAGCCCTGTGTCTATTGGGAAGTACTGGGTGGCTGAAGTGCTTGACTATATTTCTTCTGCAGATGTCACACCTTGTCACCAGCCACCCCCACCTTGGTGAGAAAACCCTGCAGGCACTTGTTCCTTTTGAGTAAATGCCACCCTCCAAAGAGCCTTTCTACAGGATAAAACATGTTTCTCACAAAGTCCATTCCTGATTCAATGAGGGGACACATGAAGAACATTTTTCTCAGAGGTAAATAAATGAGCTAAAGTGCAGAGAATACAAAGTTTTGCATTTTTTCCTCCACTGGCTGCCTCTTATCAAAGCGAAGATTCTTATTGCTAAATCATTAACTGATGGTGTTCGTTAGTTAATTTACTGGAGTGAAAAAAAAAAGGAGGGAGAAATAATATGTGTTTTGGTTGACAGATACAGGAGCTTTTCTATTAAACAGAGTAAAAGAACCTGGAAAAAGATAATTTTCTATATTTCTTCACTCTCTGCCTGGGGCAGTGCAGCCCCTGTCTTTGAACAAGGTCACATGCATTGTGCGTGCCCAAGGCTTTTAAGAGCATTGAAAGATTCCTGGAGGGCGTGTATCCCCAGTAACAAATGGCTCTGTGGGGGAGGAGAAGGGACCCCACACAGGCTGCCTCTTTATCTCCCAAAAGTAGAGGCCCTGCAGGCTCTTAACTAGCTGGGCTGGGTTAACACCTGCTGCAGAAAGAATGTAGCAGCTCTCTGGTCACAGGTAGCTGACTCTCAGATAGGCAAGGCTGTAGACCTTTTGCAGGGAGAATGTCTCTCTTTCTATATCACTGGGAAATAGATAGTAGACAACTGTACAATGCCTTTCAGGTTGAAAGGTCAATAGGCACTAACGCTCAAAACATGTAACAGGAAAAGAAAAATCCTGAAATTGTCAAATATGTACATTTTTGTAAATTGTGTATAGCTGTCCATTTTTATATTTCAGCATTACATTTGAATATATATAAATATTTTTATTAAGTGTCATAGTGCACTCAATGGAGGAATTAAGGAAATTTGAGGTGGTTGGAGTTAATCAATCTGATAATTGATATTTATTAAGGCTTTCTGAGTTTGGCTGCCAGAGAATGTGTTGTTTGGGGAATAATTTAATGATACATCATGGTCCCGGCTTTTGAGCAGTTAACAGATTATCGCAGAGAACAGGACATGCACACACATAGCATTTCCAACAAATCAATAAGCACTTGTAGAACATACCAGAAATGTTAATAGAAGACCTAATGCTCAGGCTCTGTCAAATAGAGGAATAATAGGAGTCAATTATGGTAGAGGATGTGGATCTTACGCCTGAGACTTGTGGTTGGAAGAAATATAATTTATTTACCATTTCAAATGAATTAATTCACCTTTTATAATGATCAAAAGCAGTGAAGTCAACCACCTTTCTGCTCTGAACACTTGGCAATGAGAGATTAAATACTTAAAAGGCAGGGAGAGAGAGAGAAGGAAGAAAAAAGTTAGGAAAGAAAACCAGGAAGACCCAACCAGACTCTGGTACAAGATAAAATTTCTATAGACTAGAAACAAAAGGAAGACATAAACCGTCAGTTGTCTGGGCTCTGGGGTAGCCATTGGTGACTGGGAGTTTGGTCACTGTGGGACAAGGAGTTCTAAATGTGAATGAGACTTGGAGCAGAGCCAGGCTTCCTGCTTGATGCCAGAGGCAGACAGGGCTCTCCACTCTACTGGGACTATGGCTCAGATCAAGCTGTGAGCTCGGGGAGACAAAGGGCAAAGACAAAAGTGTTACTACCAGGAACTGAGCCAACTGCCTTCACTCTGTAAATGGAACTGGCATATCCCTTAATGGCCTCTAGGGGCAGTACATCCCAAGCTCAATTGTAAAACCTGGCTCTGGTTTAAGAGTAGTGGAAGGACTGGGCTGGGTAGATAGAACCACCAAACTCTGAGAGATGGAAATGTTTGGAAGGGGTAGTCAAATTAGCTTGCAAACCAAAATTTCAAAACATAGGAAGAAGGACTAATTTCTGGAAGGACGGCCAAGAAACAAAAGACTTGGAAGAATACTCCAAATGAAAAGATGCCAGCATAAAGCTTTTGAAGTTATTCAAAGAGCTACATAAAGACATTTATGATTAAAGAAGTAAATTATGGAACAGAAATAGGTAGAAATAAAATGAAAATGAAACAAATTAAATCAGTTCCTGAGTTCCTGCATTCCTAGAAGGGCTGGGAATCCAACCTTGGTAACGATCAGACTCCTTCACCTACAAAGAAAGCAACCAAAAATCCTTGAGGCTTCTATAACATTATAAGATGAATGGAAGATCTCTATCATCAGTATATCCTAGTCATAGCTAATAAGCTCATTGTCCAGGTCCTACAGTACCCCATGATGACTTGGTTACTTGAGTTACAGGGAGCAGGGATCATGCTGAACCTGAGAGCCCTTCTGTCTAAGGCTGAGCCTTCCTAACTTACATCCCCTCAGAAGTCTTGTTACTGAACAGCATGCCACCAAGGAGGAGGACACTGGTCCTACATCACTCTCAGAAAAGTCCTATCACTCTGAAGTTTAAACTGCACAGGTTCTCAGGCTCTATCCAGAAATTTTGATTCCCTAGGTCTGGGTCAGGTCATAGAAATTAGTGTTTCTAACAAGCTCCCTTGTGATTCCTGTGCTGCAGACCCAGCATTTTGTAAACGCTGATATTGTTTACAGTCCTCATTTTTAGGTGATGAAACCAGGAAGAACCAGAGAGAACAATGCTTCCACAGAGCTGTTGCCAGAATAAAATCTAATCTTTTCTTCTGCTTATTTTGGGTTTAATTCCCTCTTCCTTTTCTAGTTTCTTAAGTAGAAGCTAAAGTCATTAACTTGAGATCTTAGATATTTTTTTTAATTCTAATACAGGGGTTTAGTGCTATAAATTTCCTCTCAAACATTGCTTTAGTAACATTCCACAAATTCTAATATTTTCTGTTTTTATTTTCATTCAGGTCCAAACACTTTCTAATTTCCCTTCGTAATTCTTCTTTGTCCCATGGGTAATGTAGAAGCATGTTACTTATTTTCCAAATATTTGGAGATGGTCCAGATTATGATCCTATTGATTTTTATTATAATTCCTCTGTGGTCAGAGAACACACTGTGTATGATTTGAATCCTTTTTAATTTACTGAGATTTGTTTTATAGCCCTGAATATGGTCTCTTCTTGGCAAACGTCCTGTGTGCCCTTGAAAAGAATGTGTATTCTGCTGTAGATGGATAGAATATTCTATAAGTATCAATCAGGTCGAGTGGATCTGGAGTGGTGGTAAAGTTTACTTGATCTATCAATTATTGAGAGAAGGATGGTGAAATCTGCAACTATTTTGTGAGTTTGTCTATTTCTTCTTGTAGTTTTATCAGTTTTGGCTTCATATATTTTGAGGCTCTGTTATTAGGTGTATAAATGCTTAGGATTGATATATTCTCTTGTTGAATTGACACTTTTATTGTCATAAAATGGACTTTTTTATACTGCAAGTCTACTGGTAGTCTACAACTAAATTCTACCTTTTTATATATGAGGGGAAATCCTTTATTTTTGAAAGATTTTTTTTTATCATGTATAGAATTTTAGGCGGATAATTTTTCTTTTAGTACTTTTAGGATATTTCTCTGCTGTTTTTTTCATTTGCATTGTTTCCCACGAGAAATCTGTCGTCATCCTTCTTGTTCCTCTGTATATAATGTGTCATTATTTCTTGGCTATTTCTAGGATTTTATCTTTTTCACCGATCTTGAGCATTTTGATTATTATGTGCCTTAGTGTTTCTATTTCTGTTTCTGTTTCTCATGCTTTTAATTCTCTGAACTCCTTGCATCTGTGGCTTTATAGTTTTCACAAAATTTGAAAAATTTTCAGCTATTAACCCTTCAAATATTTTTACTGTCTCCTTCTTCTGCCCCTGCAGGGATTACAATTACACACATATTAGACTAAAGTTTTTCCATAACCCACTGAAACTCTGTTCATTACTTTAATTCTTTCTTTTGCTCCTCTATGTTTCATTTAGGATAGTTTCTATTCCTATGTCTTCAGATTCATTACTCTTTTCTTCTGTAATGTCTGAGCTGACATTAGTTCTACCCAGTATATTTTTCACCTCAGACATTGTTTTCATCTCTAGAAGTTCAATTTGCATCTTCCTTATATCTTTCACTTCTTTAACAATCCATAGTTTTTTCTCTAGCATTTTGAACATGTGGATTATAGTTATAATAACTGCTTTAATGTCTTTATCTGCAAATTCTAAAATCTGTGTCAGTTCTGGATTGTTTTGACAGATTTTTTTTTCCTTCCCTATTGTGCTTATTTGCATTCTGGTCATTTTTTATTGGGTACCAGAAATCGGAATTTCATTTTGTTTGTGCCAGATATTTTGTTTTTTAAAGAAATATTCTTGAACTTTGCTCTGTGATGCAATTAAGTTACCTGGGAACAGTTTGATCCTATTTTTACTTTTAAGCTTTGTTAGGTGAGACCAAAGTGGGGTTTGGTCTAGGGCTAACTTTTCCCACAAGGCAACTGACTGGTGAGAATAGGCACTGTTCCCAGCCTTTTATGATTCTTACTGATTATTCCCTCTAATACTTTCAGATGACTCCCTTGCCTCAAGTAGTTTTCTCACATGCATGCATTGATCATTACTGAGCTGAATACTGGAGGGAAAATTTCAGATCTCTAGTTTACTGTCTGTGCAGCCGTTTCCTCTCCAGTAGTCTGGCCTCTCCTGACTCAACTCAGGAAGACTGTCAAGGTCTGCCAGTGTTCTCCCTCCCTGTGCCAAATCTGAAAACATTTCTCTAGGCAATAAGCTAGGGCAATTGTTGGGTTCACTTCATTTGCTTTCTCACTCAGGTATCACTGCCCTTCATTGACTGATGTTCAATGTCTTAAAAATGCTTTGGAAATGACTGAAGTTTAGAAAACATCTGTTTACTCCAAATCATTCACTACAAAACAGAAGTAACTGAGGCCTACATGGAGCAAGCAATGCAGTGAAGCCTACCGATTCCTTAGTGTGAGAAGTAAAACAAAATTCAATTTCCCTGTCACGACGTCCAGTATTTTTGCCAATATTTTACTGTTTCAAGCTACCCTAGATCTGTCGATTAAAAAGGAAAAAATTTATATTCTTATAAAATATACCCGATCATATAATAATGCCTTCGCATTTGAAAGCCATAAAAAATAGTCACTATCTTGATTTATTTGTACCATTATAAAAATTTTTTTTCAATCTCTTATAGATACGTTAGGGACAAAATTGC
This sequence comes from Pteropus medius, assembly GCF_902729225.1. Classification (NCBI taxonomy): domain Eukaryota; kingdom Metazoa; phylum Chordata; class Mammalia; order Chiroptera; family Pteropodidae; genus Pteropus; species Pteropus medius. The sequence goes on along the minus strand of NW_024354875.1, from coordinate 15,413,881 downwards.
TCACATTCATTTCACTGAAATAAAATACATTTATAGTTCATCTGGAAAGGAAAGGGCTGTGTCATGTTAAGTGATAGAATCTGACACTGGCTTAAGGTCACCTCCCCTTATGAACTCTGCTGCTTTTATGAGGAGCAGGAGGACAAGTCAGTTGCCATAGAAAGCATATCTCTGATCACTAGTTCTTCATCTGGGCAGGTCCTTCAATTCATTAGGCGCCACAGGTACAATCACCTAGACTCATCAAGGTTTCCAAGAGCCTGTGGAAATATCTGAGATGTGGAAAAAAGAAATTGGTTCCAAATATAGAAAAGAAAAATCACAAAATTAAAACTACTATTTTTAAAAATGCAACCTGGGAAACTTTGACTGCAACACAGCTCTTATATTTCTATATACACTTAATTAAATGTGGCTTGTCAGTTTATTTTAATATGCTTGATATGAGGTGAGTGCTCAGATCCATTAAAGGTCTTTAAAATGCCCATATTCAGTTATAGAAATTCCAGAGAAGTAGTGCTGCTGGTAATCTTTGCTTAGAAATATTGGTGAATTCCACTAAATGCATGTTGAGTTAAGGTTTTATTTTTTCCATTTTACCAAATGGGGCTATGGCTCAGGTAATTCCTAACTGGCTTGCATTTTTGTTTGTTAAATTTGCTTTGCCTGATCAAACAAGATCAGAGAAATCTACATCTCAATGGGAGTAGGTCTTTTTTCAGTGATCTTCTTTGAATACTTGTTAACAGATCCGAATTGCCCCACGGCTTCTGGAATGCAATAGTATTTATATTTCCTAATTTTTCTAAATAAAATTAAATCTGTTTCTAACACTCCTCCCCCAAGGTTGATGAGAAGTTTGCTAAGCATGGCTTGAATGCCACTCTTGGATCTTATAAAAACTCCAAGCTTATGTCATTCAGAAAAATGGAGGATAACCTAATTGGGGTACAGTTTCAATCTTATTTCACAGGCCTTTAAGGATAAAAAAGAAAAAAAAAAAAACTAGTCCTGCTTACCATCCCTTGAACAATCTATCATACCTTCACCAAGCTCAGATAAGGGAAATTTGCTGGGGCCCCCAAATCTATGCTGCTTGTTCCACAGCACAGTCATTTCGATATGAGGTTCTGCTCTCTCTATAACATTGCCTTGCAGCTACCTCATTCCTTTGTCCAGTTTCAGGAAAACTAACCACACCCCAGGGGCAGGTTTTATCTTCTTCTATCCACGAATGCCAATTTCCCATCTTGTTCTTTCAGACAAGGCAGCCCATTCCTTTGATGAATCTGGAGCAGTGTTTCGTGTAGTGTGATCCAAAGAACGCTGGTAGTCCCTGGTAGCCCATCAAATTATCTGCATGTGCTTTAACAATTTCAGATGAAAAAAAACATCTAAGTAACTTTGTTCCCATCCAGCTCTCAAATTGGAAGAGTAAGATGAATTACGACTTTTACAGAAATCCCATTCGATCTTTTATAACAAACCCAAGCTTACCAAGAAGCCCCTGATCAAAGAGGTGACAAAGGGAATGACATAGTCTTAAGAAAAGACTAGTAGAAGCGGTCAGTTCTTGGTGATCTTGTTGGTAGCACTGAGCACTAACTAATGAGAACCTTCTAAAGTTCTGGAAGATCTCCTGAAGCATTGTCACTCAGATTGTTATCTTTGTTTTCTTCAACTTCCTCCAAGAAATAGAGTGCAAAACAGCTGAAAAAGAATCCATCTCAGGGCTTTGAGTATGTGAGATGAAGAGTCTAGCGTTATGCAACTTAAATTAGAAACATGGTTGATGATAAAGGAATAGTCTACTATTCCATGCAATAGTCTACTCTTTTTAAAAGATCCCTGTCACTAGTCCTCTTGAACATCATTAGACGGTAAATGCTAGGAAATGTTTTTAAGAGAGAAGAATTAATGTAGTCATTGGGATAAAAGCTATCTTGTAAAAGCTTAAATTACCACTCCTTTGCCCGTGGAAAACCTTCCTGGTAACACTCAAATTCAGCCTAACACATCAATGAAGTAAGAGTATATATTTTTCTTCCAGATATTAGGATAACCAATAGGATCTAATATCAAGAATCATAAATTACTCTTGGAGCAATACAATACAACCAAGAAAAAGATTTTTAAATGCTGCCTAAGAGCTGCTTCCTTGGAGGTTCCCCAACAAAGCTCCTATAGTGGTCTCTCTGTAATCGCTTTTACTTTTTAATCTATACTATGCAATTAACACCTCATTTTACCCCAACTCTGTCCTCTATAGTACTTGACTCTTTAGCACTTTATTTTGTCAGTATAAAATATACTTAATTATCACATTGTCTTCTCACTAAATGTTATTTGAGATTATTTTGTTTCCTTCGCTAAATTTTAAACTTCTTGTGAACAAAGAGTATTAAAACTCTTCAGCACATCATAATAACTAAAATAGGCCTAAGAACCTAATAGCTACACAATTATACAATAGATAATTAATTGACTTTCAGGCTTAAACCACACATCAAAAAAAAAAAAAGAAACTGGATTATTTCTTAGGTTTTTTTTCCCCCCTCCAAATTAGATATAGCCTCAGAGGTACTGTAAAATATTAGATCATTTGTTAGAAATCTACTTTTGTTTTCTTTCAAAAGTCCTTTTAGAAAACGCTGCTCAAGGAAGCACAATACCCCGAGAGACAGTGACATCATAGGAGAGCAAAGCTAAAATGGACTTTCTCACAGAAATGGAATTATTTTAATTCTAATTTAAATTCTTAAGTTGAATTTATTGGATTAAGAAGAATGGAATCATTTCTCAGGACTGTTTGGAAGAGTTAAATTTGAGGGCAGGAAGGAGACTAAAGGTACAAAGAACATGACCCAGGTCAAAGGTCTTCCCAGGAAAGAGGTGTCACCACTCTGCCTGATAAAACCCTTACTGTCTGTCACTACCTTCGAAGACCAGAAGTACACAGCCCAGCGCAGGACCCTGGTCCTATCTGCCCTATGATTAGAGACAAGATCGCTGAACTGCAGGCAGATGACCTGAGTTGCTGACTGAATCTGTCGGGCTCCTGTCTCATTGTCTTAGTATCTTTTTGTGAATAACCAGTTCCCTTCCTTCTCTTCCTGTCTGGTTTGCATCACTGACAAATTTCACTTTTTCTCTCTTGAGAAAGATATTTTTCCTGGGCCCTGCCCATGTGAAGAGCACATTTCACTTCAAGATGAGCTGGAATGTAGCCTTCATCATAAAACAATTGTAAGTGGTTGAGATAAAAGACCCAACAAAGCAGCTGGAAGTAGGCAAAGGCAATGAGAATGTGTGCCTTCTTATGGAGCAATACTCCCCATCCATCAGCTGAAAAGGAAAATCTGGGACATGGCTTAAAGTTTTCATTAGAATGCAACAGGGCTTCAGGAAGTCGGATTTGAACCAATGAGATATTTTTCTTACAGTTCTTTTTCTCCAAATAACCTTGCTGAGGGCCTCAAAGTTTCTGCCTGACCAAATTCAGTGAAGCTGCTTTTCTCCTCCTCTTTTTGATTGAACCCGGAGCTTTGGGAAGGGCAACCAAGTTAAGCCGAAATGAAATTGCCAAACTTACGGGTCTTCAAGTAAATGAGATTTTCTCTACTGCTTACCAACCGTCACCAGGTCAGATGGGTTTTTCTGCTTGAGGTCCTTTGATGCATTAATTTCTCTGCTGTCTCACGGTATCCCCCTGAAAGCAACCCCAGCAGCCATACAAACACAAAAAGAAAATACATAGCATAACTCGTGCACAAAAGGAAGGTGAGAAATAAAAAGTGCAGAGAGGGCAGGAAGAAAGGTCTTTAGAGAAACATGTTGTTTGCTTGGTTTTCAGTTCAGAGGGCAATTCACACCTCACTCTCATCAGAACTACCAGGAAATGGCATGGGGTCTGGGTCAGCTAGAAATTCTAAAAAGGAGCTGCATAGTCTCTTTTCTTGATTCATCTAGTACAGTGACTTTTTTTAAAAAGGCCTTTTTAAAGCCATGAAACCACAATATATAAAGCAGCTAACAGTGGAGCTGCACCGGCTGAGTTAGAATCTCATCAGCAGGGCTTCCTCTCTGCACGATAGCAGCCATTACAGCCTCCAAGCAGGTTTAGGGGGCCAGGCGTGAAAGTCGCCACTCTGGAGGGTTTTAGTGATCCAGCAAGTGGCAACACAAGGATTTAGTTGCTCTGAACACAGAAGGCTATCATCTAAGTTATAGAGCAAGAAGACATACTTCCTAACATAGTCACATACAGTTTATTATTCACTCTGGTTTCCTGGGCTAAAAAGTAGTGTCATTTTTAACAGATACCACAAGACTTGTCACTTACCATCTAACTGCCTCATCTGCTTTCCTGCAAAAAACATTTCAACAGTTGTTTATCGAGCATCTTTCATGTCCAAGGCATCGTCTCTTCATTAAAAGGTATAAATAAGGGTAGTAGTAATAATAATAATACTAATTAATAATAGCAAACATATAGCATTTCCTAAGTGCCAGGCAATGCTCTAAGTTCTTTATATGTATTAATATGTATGAAGTCATTCAATCATCTAAATAACATTCTAGGAAAGATATCATTATTATTTCCAATTTACAGATGTGGAAACTGAGGCACACAGAGTTTAAGTATTTTGATCAAATTAAATATTTAGCAAGTGGCAGAGCTGAGATCTGGACCCAGACATTCTGGCTCCTGAATCTGAGCTTTTACAATATTTCCTTTATGTGTGCTGTCTTTGGGGTTTATTAGCATTCATTCATTCATCTTATTATCTATACTGAAAAAAAAAGAACTTTCTACTCCTAGAACTTTCAAAGTCCTTCCTTTTGGAACTTAATAGAGGACTGTGGACAATGAATACATGAAAAATGCTAATGACCACATCTCTCCCTCCCAAATCATTCATTGAATACCTATTTTTTGTTAGGTACTTTATGTCGCCAATAACATTAATTAAAATGAATATCTAGGTAGATTTTTTTAAATTAAGGCTTTATTTTTTAGAGTAGTTTTAGGTTCACAGAAAAATTAAGGGGAAGATACACAGAGGTTTCCCATATTCCCCCGTCCCCACACATGCATAGCCTCTGGAGTAGACATTTGTAATCAGTGAAAAAACTGAGGGTTAGAGGAATTAATTTGCTCACAGACCTATAACTAATGAGGATAAGTTGTGACCCACACTCATATCACTTAAGGAATAAGGCCTGTTTTTAGCACTTCTCTTATGTTGTCAATTTTGGTTAAGATTGGGAAGTGGTCCAAGTTGCTCATTATCAGTGCCATGGATCCCTTTCTCTGAATTCCCTTTCTTGTACTCTTTATGTCTCCAGATGATCCTTACACCTGTGTATATATTTTTCAAGGACATCTATAGCTTTTCACTCACTGACCATTAGTCGTCTAAAGCCTGAAATGTAGAAGTAGGGCAGATGCAGCTCTCGCTATTGCATGTGACATGGTAGGTTAGGGACTTAGCACTCCTAGCCCTGTGGTTTTCCACTGCTTCATCCTGAACTCTGAGCTCTAGCCTGCTTGGAAACATGCAAATGTCTGAATATTTATGATCTCTTTCACTCAACAAAATGTTCCACAGAGCTTTGATAATTTGACTGAAGCGGACAGGAAACGACAAAGGCAGGTCACACCAGAAGAACTGAGCCAGTTATGAAGCTGGGCAAGAATAACAAATCTGCCTCAGTTTAAGTTGGTTTTCACTTCTTTTTCCTACTAGCAAATAAGAAGTGCAAATAACATACATGAGATTAAAGAGCAGAATGAGTTTTTCTTTCTGTGAAAATAAGTGGTCTAACTGGCATTAGGACTCTCCTGTGTTGGAAGCCCTGTGCCCACATGCTTGCAGACTTATTATACAGCAGTGCCCTGGGGTAGACCAAGTATACGTGGAAGGGTCAACCTATTACCATGTAAGGAATTTCTCGTAGCACCATCCTTCTTTTGAGTTCTATCACTTACGGTGTCACTGGGCCTACTGCAGGCCTGGCCATGGCCTACTACACTGTCAAATAAAATCATGTTATGTGTGTAGGATTAAAAAATGTTATCCCTTCCAGATGTCACTGGGTGTCTCATCTGGGTTGGGTGCAAAACTGTTTGGGTAGACGTGGGATTAAACAACACCGCTCTCTAAAAATATTTTGGGTTTTCTGGACAGAAAACCTCCTGTCGTAGATGTTCAGTGACTTTCTTAATTATCCTAGAGTACCTGAAAATATTTAAAATAAATTCTCACTAATTCTCTTTGATTTTGATAGATCCCTGTAGACCCATGCCAAAGAACTTGAATCCTATGTACAAGTAGGCCTCAGGTATTACAGTCTCATTGGATGGGCTAGACATCCTCAAAAAGAAGCAAGCTACAGGAAATGGAAATTGAACCTTGGGAGAAAAATCACCTTGAGGGACGAAGCCTGCCAAGTGTGGCCAACTGAACAAGAGGGGCTGACATTTTGGTTCTGGGTGGGAGTCAAGGCTCTCACATGCCCACCCAAATATAGTCCATCTTGACCCCAGAACACAAGAAGGAGAGAGTTGGAGAAGAAAGAGCTTCGTCCTTTGAGGCCTCACAACAGCTCTGATATAGGAAGCACTTCTGAAAGATCTGGTCAGGCAAAGCAGAAAGTACATCCCCAATGAACAACGGGGAAGAGAAATGATGGCGATTGGTGAGTTAGAGGAATCAGGAGCTGTGCGAACAGGAACCTGTGGGCAGCATGGAGGTTAGTGAAGGGCAAGGTCAGCAGTATAATCCTAGCTCCCTGTGGTGGTTAGATACAGTCAGTCCAGAGGAGAACTGGCAGAATATGGGCAGCGGCAAGGGCAATGCTCAGGGGGTGGCCAAGCGACAGCAGAAAGATGAAAGTGGACGAAGTAAAGGTAGAGGAATTGCAAAGCTGCAAACAGTGACCCTGACCATCTGTGAGACAAATTCTACCTGGAACTCCAGGAGGAGCGACTCCATTTTGGACCCTTAAATCCTAGAGGAGTAAGGAGGGAACTAGGGCCATTCGCACATTTAGAGATTTTCTACTGCTGAGAGAGAGAAACTCATAGGAGGAGATCAGACATCTTGCCAGTTAGGCAGGTAGGGGCTTTGGAGCATTGAGATTTGAGCTACAAATGTAGCACACATACAATCATCACTGCAAGAAACCTGGGACTTACAAATTAGATATATAGCATTTGAATCTTAGTCCAAATAAATATACAATCTCCGTTATTCGGAAGGGAGTGCTGATAGAGTTATGTTTCAGTAGTAGATAGATCTTTGGGGCCTTTTTAATTCATACTCTTCCATCTTCCTTCATTTGTCAAACATTTATTGACATCGACTGTATGCCAGACATGGGACAGGGATTGAGAAAACAAAAAAATATATATGAAAAAAATATACATGGTATAGTCTCTGATCTCACTAACCTCACAGTTTAGTGGGGGAGCTGGACTATTAAATAATGAATGTGATGATCAGTGGGTGTCACAGGAGAGATAGGGCTGTGTGCAGGTAAATAGAAAAGGCAAGACTTGAGGGAAGTTAAAGAAGGCATCATAGAGGGCAAGCTACCTAGGTCTAAATAAATAGGTGACAACGAGTTTGCTAGGACAGCAAATAGGAGGAAGTCCATTGGATCTGTAGGGGCAAATGGAGAATCCCTAGCATAATCTCTAAGGTCCTTCTCTCTGCTCTGCAGTCTAGAAGTTTAACTTCTATGGAATGCATCCTCCCTTGTTCTCTTTCAGTTTTGAATTGCTAAAAAGGATGTACCAGCAGGAGGTCAGAGAACATGCAGAGAAAGAAAGTTTATTCCACCAGCTCCCCTCTCTGCTCCCTTCAACAGCAGCTGTGTTCCTCTATCTGAGACTACACACTCTCCTAAATTCCAGTGAGAAGAGGGCACAGTTACCAGGAGGGGCAAGTTTGCAGCTTCCTGCTGTTTCTGGCCCCAGGGTAGTTACCTTCCGTTACTGCCCACACCTCTGTATGAGAGTCTTTTGAACTGTCTTCCATCACCTTTTTGAGTGCACCATCTGTTCTCCATTGGGACCCAACATGATGTAGCATTCTAAGCATAGGGGATAGCGTATGCAAAGGAGGTATGAAATGACACAGCTCATTTCAGGAACTGCCATTAATTCAAATGGCTAGAGGCGGAGCTCGAGGGGCAGAGACAGGAGCTGCAGCAAGGGAGGCTGCCAGAAGCCAGGTTGCGTGGAGCCTCCTATGCTAGCAGTAAGAGACCTTATCTCAAAGGTTCTGCTGATACCACTGGGGTCTACGTATTTGGCTTTTCTGGCAATTTCCTCAGAATTCCTCAAAATCTCATATTATAACGGCCTTTTATTAAAGGCATTTCCCTCCCAATGAATCACCGCAGAAAGCTTTCAAATAGTCTAGTTGAGAGGTAATAGAACTCCCTCTGTGTTCTGCCGAGAAGCCCCACGGATTATTAGGATTGAAAAAACAGGCCTTACTTGAAGGAAGTAGTTTTTTTCTCTCTGATGTGGAAAATCCTTAAGCAAATCAGCTACTGAAAGATGATCCAAAATTAACTGCTCTCCTGGAATTAAACATAGTTATTATTTCACTTTACCTTTCCTTTAAACAACCACTGAATTAGCTTGGGAACATGAGCCAGGCAAGAGTGATTACAAACCCAGAGAATAAGAGGTCTCCGTATGTTCCATATTCCTTCTCCAACTCAGAACTAGTGCTAGCTGTGACTAGAAGGAAAACCAAATAGAAGACAGTTCTTTATTACTGAGCACAGTACATTTAACAAAATAGAATACTGTTGGTGAACTGATTGCTCTAAAACAGATATTTAGATAAAGTCTCTAGCCGCCCTGGATGAGACAGGTATTATAAATTAGCTGAGCTGACACCCATTCCCAGGCCCTTCTCAACCTCTATCATTGATGTAGGAAAGTTAAATACTCGTTTTATTCACTTCCCTTGCCAAATAGATATGTGATGAGATTCTAGTTAACTCAATGTAAGTGGAAGTCTGCTAAGGGGCTTCTGGGAAACTTTTTGCATTTCTGATTTAAAAGGGACACTTACAGTTGTCATTATCCTATCTTCCTTTCTTCCTAACTTTAACATCTGGAGCAGCAGTAGTCATCTTATAAGCAGGAGGCAATAACTTTGAGGACAAAAAGGATACATAGTGATTGAGTACAAGATAGCATTGCTGAGTAATTTAAAGAATAGCAATTGTTCCAACTCTAGATTTCTTGTTACCTTAGATGCTATTTAGGCTACTATTTGTTGAGTAATCTGTTCTTACACCTAAATGCAGTCTTAACTAAAACACAGAAATCACAGAAAACCCATTCCTTTCATTTCTAGAATCATGATTTTTAAAATAATAGCATGTGCTCGTATAATGAGCCAGTATTTTTTTTCCAGAATGACCCTCACGTGTCTCTTCACGGAAATTAATGCTGCTATCTCAGCTGACAGACATTTGACAGGAACAGTAAGTCCACTTTCATTGTTGTCCAACTTAGATTTCATGGTCATCATTACAAACAGTTTTTAAAAGACCTTCCCCTCTCCAACTCCTACTCCATCTGTCATATTCAATTGGCAAAACCCCAACAACAACAACCCCAAAACCCCAAACATCTCCCTTCTCCTTGTGGGCACCTAAGCTGTTAAATGTTGTAAACTGATACCACGTTTAGTTCATAGTTGCAAATCTCAAATGGGCCCTCAACCCTGATCAAAAATCTAACTACATTTCTCTAAGGCTTACTTATTCACTCTTGGAGATGGTTTTTATGCTTTCTTTTCTCTTCTGATATTTCCTGTTCAGATTTCTTCTCCCTCATTTTTATAATTTACTGAGAAACTAGAAATTATCAGATAGTAATCTCTTCCTGCCTCTGCAGCTCATCTTCTCTGGCCTCCCTCCTATTAAAACTGAAAAAAAAAAAAAGTTATTGCTTTAATTAAAAGCATAGTCCTTTAGCTCTACCCTTGCTATTCAAAGTGGTCTTTGTACCAGTAGCACCAGCATCACCTGGGAAACTGTTAGATATGCAGACTCTCAGGCCGCACCCCAGACTTGCTGAATCAGAATCTGCCATTTAACAAGCTCCCTGGGGTTGTGTATGCAAGTGTACACTAACATTTGCAAAGCAGTACTCTTTATCCCTTCTTAGGAACTTTGTTCCCTTTGTCGTTCTCATTTTCCTGAGTCATCATTTGCTTTCTCTCTGCTGATACAATAGCTTCCTGAGCACAGTGATGGTGCCTGCTTTATTCCCAACATAAATCCGTGCCTTTCACAGTGCACAGGGCACAGAGTAGATGCATAATAAACAAGTTCACCCATCAAATTATCTCCATTCTTCCAAAAAAAAAAAGAACTGTTTATCATTTCACACCAATAACGACTTAAATATAATGAAACAGAGTACCATAGAAAAAACTTTTAAAATTGGGACAAGTAGAAGTTGGAGAACATGTTTTACAAGTTCCAAGAAATTTTATGCTTTTTAAGAGGTAGATGAGTGCTTTAATCTCTAGGGAAGGTAGTTCTCTTGATTTGGGAGAATGTTAGAAGGAGCCCTTTATTTTCACACTTAAAAAAGCAAGTCCCAACCAAGTTTTATTTGGGTGAACTCTGAAGTCATCAATCACCTAAAGGCAGATGTTTTAGTCTGGACACTAAGGTCTCCAGATGATCTGAACCACCAAGGACAATCACAGCAGAGTGATGTCTCTGCCAACATCATCGCTCTCCCCTTTTTGTGGGCTGGGAAATAGTGTTCTACCAGGCAGACTCTATACTGAACTTTGCCTGCCATTGTTTCCTATTCTTTGGAAGCTGTGTATATAAAATCTCACTAAAGTGGACAACGGAGGCTACTATTATCAAGAACTTACTACTAGTCAGGTACTGGGTTTCAAACTGATACATATTGTCTCAATTAATCTTTCGGCCTGTGAGGTAAGTACTATCTTTGCCTCCATTTTACATTTGAAGAAAATGGTAGCTCATAGTGGTTAAGTTACTTTTGAAATATGATACAGCCACCTACCAGCAGAGTCAGAATTTGACCTTAATTCTAGGCCATGTTAGCAGGCGTGTTTTTATTAGGCAGCCTTAAGTGAAGTGGCATATGTTAAGGGGTGAGCTTCACTTCTTGCTGGGAAAAAGGCACTAGACGAAGCAATTCAATAGGACTGGACGGGACAGGTGCTGATCCATGTAAGGCATCACTGAAGGCTGACAGCGCTGGTGCTGGCCAATACCTGCTGAGTCCTTATCCCACTAGGGCCGGTGAGCAAGACCATACTCTTGTGGGTGGGATAGGCTTTCCCTACATGGAGAAGGCATTTCTACTGTCAACTATCAAAGAAATACGTCGATTTTGGAACAGGAAATAAGGTTTGGAGAGGTGGGCCTTAGATTTAGGGAACTAGAACGTGCATCCTTTCCCTGGGCCTTGGCTCTGAGAGCTGCACTTGGGGAACTTGAAGTGGCCTTGCCTCGGCCTCTACATTCAAGCTGGGAGCCAAGCAGTGACACCCGGGCCTGTGGACTGTGAGTATAGCCAATCTAAACACGGTTGTTAAATTATGCTCTGCTCACAGCTATGGTGTCCAGATTAAGAAAAACAGTCTTCTCTCAGGTTTGAGAAGGAATGACAAAAAGAAGAACAGCCCCATCCTTCACAAGGCCAAGTGTTTGATGCAGTGACCTGAGGGGAACAGAGTCCTGGGCTTTAAAAAAGTATCAGAAGCAGTGGTGAGGCAGCATGACGAGGGACAAAGTATGCTAAGAACTTCTTTGAGGAACCCATTTCTGAGCACTGGTGAGAACACTCTGCAGGATCTGATCTAACCGGGGACATTTTAGCTTCTTATCCTCACCTTCTGGATGACAAGAATCCAGCCACTCTCATTCATAATTTATTACTTAATATATGTGAAATTATATTTTTAGTTATAAGCTAGTGAGACCTTTTCTTGTTTAAGGTGACGTTCCTTATATGTCACCTTACATAAATGACTTATAACTGGCATTTTGTATTTGTATTTTAGTCAGAAATATTTCAGATGATGTGACAGAAACTCAACTTAAACTAGCTTATGCAGAAAAGAAAACTTATTGGCCCACATGCCTGAAAAGTGGTGGCTATAGGAGTCTAGAGCTCAACTATGTCTTAAGGACTCCATGCAGCCCTCTCTCTCCTTTGCTTTTCTCTGTGCTGACTTTGCTTTTCTCTCTGTGCTGGCTTCATTTTTAGGCATTCTCCCCCAGTTTGTGGCAAGGATAGTGTTTGCCTGTCTTAAATTTCAGCTAGAAATTTAAGACAGCTAGAAATCCCAAAGAAAACAAAAGAAAGGGCCAGTTTCCTGAAAACTCTCACAAAAATTTTAGGGAGAACTAATATTGGCTTGGCTTAGGTCACATGGCCACACCTGAACCAATCAGCATTCAGTTGAAAGGACTGGGGTATTTTATTTTTATTTTATTTTTATTTTATTTATTTATTTATTTTTTTACTCAGCAAACATTTATTGTGTACTCTCAAGGTGACCACGACTTAATCTCAGTCAAATTGGGGATCCCTTCTATTTTTTCTAGGTTCTCATTTAGTTCTGAGTGTTATTATAGACTAGATGTCTGCCTAGCTCTGAAAGCCATCTGCTCAAATTAGCGTCTTCTGAGGCATCCTTTGGCTTATTTAGAACTCAGCCATCAGTCCTCAGATATTACTAATAAGATGTCATTCATTCTTGATATCATGGTCCCTTGAGGCTGACTTCTGCTTTCCTTATTCCTCCTCCACCATTACTGAGAGCAGAGAGATCCTTCTGCAGCCCCTGGGGCCCAAGAAACTCTGTGAACTTGTCTGAGATTCCATTATTACTAGATATCTACATAACCTACAATCATTTCCTCTTTATCTTCTTACCCTTTTTTCTTGATGTCTACTTCAGAAGAAATGCACAGATTCCTTTTGCTCTAATCCCACAAAATTACTAAGGACTTTTACTAAAAAGCTATCTTAGAATGCTGTTTGCACTCAATGAAAGGACTAAGGTATTTTAGCCAGCCAGGGCTGGGTAACAGAGGAGGTGAGACCATGTGATCAGACAGTCTTACCAAATAGGGGAAAGGCAGCGAGCTCCTGAAAGAAAATAATGCTGAAATGATGAAAAGTAACTTATGTCCTTTTCAGTGAAGAGCACATAATCAGTTGATAATTTAATCAAAGGCCTTTACCAGTGGAAAATGGAAATGATATACAGATATGCAGACATAAGGGGTACAGAGGAATGACTAGAAAGAAGGAAAAATCTTAGGGGTAAAGAAGAAAAAGGATGATAAAAAGAAAAAAAGCGGAGGATAAAAATATGTTGATTCCAAAGTACCCAAAGAGCCGAGCACATAGTAAAAAATATACCGCAGAAAATGTAGGTACCAATGATTTCTGAAAGGTACAGAAATGATTCCCAAGTCTGAGGTCCTGGGATACACAGCCAAAGATGTCACCCCTTCAGCACGAAGGGAGAAATGAAGCCTTTTCACAGAATGAAATTTGAGATGAAAAGAGAAAAAGTATACATTAGAATTTCACAAATTTAAAATTTTCTTTTATTATTTCCTGAAAATTCAATTTCTATGCAATATATCCATATTTCAAAATATTCATAGGAGTTCTGGGAAATGGATATAGGTCAACAGTGGGCACTACCCCAAAAGCAGGCTACCAGTGAAATGTATAAATTATCAAACTGATGTAGTGATTTTCATGTAATATTCAGGTGGCCAAAGACACAAAGAAAAAAAAATTGTATGTTGGTGATGATCTTGGGACACAATCTGGTGAAATCTTACCAAAAGGTTTCAATTAGGCCTAAAACTGCTATCTCACCAGTCAGTCTCTGGAACAACAGCCTGGCTATGGAATCCTGTTACAGATAAAGATCTGGAATTAAGGCAGATTTCGTAGACCAGAAACTATCCAGTAGCAAGCATGTAAGTGTCTTCACTTCAGAAACTCTTAAAAATAAGAAAAAGAATAAAATAAGAGGGGCATACAGAGAACAAGAGAACAAGAAAAAGATTTTAGAGTATATTGCAACTGACACCTTATTTTGATAAAGAAACCTGAAGAATTTAATATAGCAACATGTGTTGAATTCTTTAAGGCACATAGTAGTCATAGGACTCTGTTGACATGTAATCACATAACAGAAAGGTGTTTACCATGGCTTTAGCTGAAAGGCCAACAGAAAGATGTATGTTATTTTCAACATTTCCATTCATCATCTTTTCTCTTCAATCCCCCCAGTCCTTCATCTATAGCCATTTTCTATAGCATCTACAGTGCTGGATTCTCCTTGGTCAGCAACTCTTTCAGCTGACACAATATCTAGCAATGTGAAAGAGTATAAAAAAAAATTAAAAAAAAGAAGTCTAGGTTAGGCAAGGAGTATCCATGGAGCTAGGTGTAAAATGGAAAAGCAAAAGGGAGACTACAGGTATCTCTCTCTCTCCATCTTTCTTGGCCAGCCCCTCAGGGAACTAATAAGTTCCATAAGAAATCATCTAAACAACTATTTTATTGAAACTTAAACACCAGCTGTCATCACTGCTATATCATTTTCTAGGCACCACTCATCTTTCAACTTCAAGAGCTAGGACACTATATCACTCGGTTCTAAAAACAAAATACTAATAAATACCACACCTTGCAGATTCATTTTAATCAGCCCTGTCTTGAAATAGCTGTTTACTAATTTTGCATAATATAATTAAATACCCAAACACTATATTTAAGAAACATTAAAAGTATCACTTATCCTGATGGGAGTTGGGAAATTCCAAATTTAGAAAGTCTCCAATCCCTGGTGTTGTGAAATAAGATTCTCCACGAGGATGGCAAATTGCAATAGGAATTAGAAAGTACAGTTCCCCTTCTATTAAATATTATGATACATGAAGAATACAAAAGGCAGGGGCTCAGGGAAGCTTAGAATCTGGTTCAACACTTCCTCCCTTAGTGAATCCAGTCCACAAAAACTGAATTTGGTATTAGTTTTCAGAAGTTTCTAGGATCAAGGCTTTGCAGAAAAAAGAAGGGAGAGGGGAGTAAAGCAAATTAATCATTTCTTTCACTTTCCAGACTACTCATTCCTTCTCTGTTATTTGATATCTCCCCACCCCTCCATCATCAGGTAGAAAATTCTGGGGCCATCCTTGATCTTTCTCTCTTCCCTAATGCATACCTATCTGGAGATACCTATCCATCGCACACGACTTCAATCTTAGTGAGGCCCATGTCATGCCTTATCTGGCCTATTGCAAGGGTCTGATCTTTCCTTCAATATCATTTTACTTAAGTCTTTGCTATCTATCAAGTCTATACTATCTAATTAGCTTCTAAAATGTTGTATTTCACTCTTAAAGCCCACCAACGTATCTCAAACTATTGTTGCTGGAATCAAATTTTCAGTCCTTAATACATTTTGAATGTTCCTCTGCTCAAATACTCCATCTCAGTCAAATTGATCTACTTCTTCTTCCCTAATAGCATAGGTAATTAACCTAGCACATAGTGTTTGGTACATATAAGAGAGAATAAGAAATATTAGCTCAGACTTTGGGGAATATACTTGTGGGAGATAGTAAGAATGGAAAAAAATAAAGCTATTACACCCCTAGACTTCGCCCGTGTCATTCATCCTACTTAATGCCCTCCCTTCTCTTTGGCACTTGTCAAAATCTGATCTTTCTTTTAGTAGGTCAAGTTCCACCTCTTCCATAAAGACTTTTCAATCCAGCCCATTATGGTTATTCTCTCTAAACTTGTATAGCATTTTCCTGTCAAAAGCAATATGTGGTTTCCTCCCAAGGGAGAGGAAGCTGGGGTATTTATCCACCAACTGATGCTCTAGGCATTTTGGCCTGTCCCGTGCATGGACCAAGAATGTTTTCAGCCAGGGAAAAGGCTCAGACAGAAAGCAACAGATCTTGCAGTAGAAAACTACAGGGTTTTATGTAAATACTCAGGAACATGGAAGGGAACATCCTTTCATGGTGTCAGGTGCAGGAAAGCTTCCCCAGTGAATTGCTTGTGTGTCAGATACACTCCTTCCTGCCCCCATGTCACAGCAGTTACTCTCTGCCCTCAAGATGTCAGTGTCTGTAAGTAACTCTAGTAACTCCTTTCTCTACCTGCTAGACCGCTGGCATGCAGAGCCCCGAATAACTAGGCAGCAGTGAATTTATATAATGTTCTGTGGAATATCAAGATTACTAAAATCCTTTTGAATTATTGTCTCAGAGAGCCAGACAGTTAACATGGCCCTGAGGCAGCTGCCCCATCTCAGGTGAATGGAAACTACAGCTGACCTTTGAATAATGCCGGGTTTGGGGTGATGACCTCCCTGCCGTCAAAAATCTGCATATAACTTTTGACTCCCCAAACATGTAGTCATCCCTTGGTATCTGCGGGGCATTGGTTCCAGGACCTGCTGCAGATAACAATATCTGCAGATACTCAAGTCCCCTATATAAAATGGCATTGGTCGATGCATACAGTCAGCCCTCCACATCCGTGAACTCCAGGCTGCAGAGCGGAGACAGTACAGGTATTTATTGAAACAAAAATCCATATATAAGTGAACCCACAAAGTTCAAACCATGTTGTTCAGGGGTCAACTGTACCTTTGATTCCTACTTCTTAAAGTAGCCTGAAATGTTTATGTGCGAGTAAATGGTCACATATCAACTGCAGGAGGCTAAGCTATGATGTTCTAGTAATGATACTATGTTCAGCACAGTTGCTGTCATCGAGGCTACTATTTGATTAAGTTTATAGTGGTCCTCCATAATTTGCCACGATCTACCTGGAGTTTTCAAGGATTTGGTTTACTAAATGCAGAAACCATCATGGGAAACATGTAGAATACCTTGGGTTTATGCTCTGTCTGAAGCTTACCTACAAAAATTTTAAAATCTTAATGGAGATGGTAAGAATGAAAAACAAAGCTTCTTTCATCAGGGTAAAGTTGGAGACTTCGATCCAATCTTCAGCATACTATTGTTTTGCTCTGGGAAAACCACCAGAATTGACCACTGATTCATGCAAATCATAGATACCATTACTAGAAATGAGAGTTTTGAGATTCTCTGGCTATATGTTGCTAAACTGTTAAAAAGTTACCTATGTCAGAAGCAGAGAACACTGAAGAGATATGGGGCTAGGACCTAAAAGTGTGAAGTGAGAATGGGGCAAGCCTAGATTCTAATCACTTAGGAAGAGTAACGGTGGTCACCTCTGGACCAGGCCAGGTAAAGCTTGATCTTGAATGCTGATGTCCTACACATGATGTTACAACTGAATAACTCAGACTTTAGGGAATATACTTGTGGGTTCTGATATCATTTTTCTGGTGGAGATAAAAAGCCAGGGTTGGGGCTTTCCCTGGTGGAACTTGTCATTTCCACTCTCAGTCATCCTGAGAAGAGTCAGCAACTAGGACAAGATAAAGATTAAAGAGACAGGCTTTCAAGGAACTAATACTTTGAGAAGGAGATAAGCATATAAACAAGTGATTATTAAAATAAATAATTATAAGCCAAACGAGAAAACCGAATCATCATTATTTCTATGTCAAGTTTAGCTGCCCAAACAGGTTTAGCCTAAAATCCTATGAACCAGTTCCACAGAAAGGAAACACACAACCCATATCAAGGACCCACACAACTAGAAAGCAGCAATTTTATCCTGCAAAATAATGTTTAAAGTGATAGAAATTATGCCAAGAAGAAATGGGCTAAGGTCTAGGATAAAGAAATGAGCAAAAGAGATCAAAACAGAAACAGTGGTTATGTTAAGTTTACTCTTCAAAAAAATCTTTGCTGGAAAAGACCAACTGTCATTGACGGTCACGTATTTATATCAATGCTGCTGGAGGCTTTCTGAGGTGTTAAATAAGTACCCAGGGTATTCTGTTTGTTTCCAGGGTATTCTGTTGGTTTCTGCATTTAATATACCAGTGAAGTTCTTGAAAACTCCAGGTAAATAATGGCAAATTATGAAGGACCACCATAAACCTAATCAAATAGCAACCTTGATGACAGCAACTATACTGGATGCAGTGTCTTTACTCAATAATACCAGGCACTTGTTTGGAGGGACAAGTCTATGATTGGTGCTTCCTAGTCATAATCCTCTCTTCCTGCTCTTGAGATGCAGTGGGGGCCTCCACAAGGCATTGCATTTCTATAGCCCAGTCATCAGAATGGGAAATTTTCTCTCCACATATTTTAGGAAACTTTATTTTGCAACATTATTTGATTTGCTTTATCCTATATCCATTGATTTCTAAGGTGAAAATACCTACTAAAGCTAGTTAGAAAACCAACAGTTCACACAGTGACATAATCGCCCCCATCAATAGAGCATATGCTCTTAAGCCCAAAGGACTCTTATTATTCTACCACCACTGGACAGATCCTAATTACCACCAAGTCTTTTGTAATAAAAACTAAGTATATTAGTCCCATCTTAATATCACATAAAAAGATGCTAAACATTACACCTGGGGATTTGCTACCTTCTTTTCACAAATGTATCCCTCTCTCCCTTTGTTCACAGTGCTGCCAAATGTTATCCTTTAGTCTGAAGCTAATGGATAATACCTCCACTTTGTC
Organism: Pteropus medius; assembly: GCF_902729225.1. Lineage (NCBI taxonomy): Eukaryota > Metazoa > Chordata > Mammalia > Chiroptera > Pteropodidae > Pteropus > Pteropus medius. The sequence goes on along the minus strand of NW_024354875.1, from coordinate 15,395,158 downwards.
TACCCTCAGCAGCTATGGCCATCATCTAAATGAATATATGAATTAAATTAAGGTGTAATGAGTGTCTACAGTGTCCTGAACTATATTAAAAGCGAGAAGTGATGGCTCTGAGGATAAGTTCCTATTTCCTTTGAAGTTCAGAATCTGTGTGAGGCATAGATTAAAACCATCTAGTACATTGTTCCTCTACCAGCTGTGAACTAGAAAGATGGATAACTCATAAGAGTACTTTACTTTGGTTCTGAGATTTATTTTTGTACTACCTTGTACAGGTATGGATGAAATTCTGAGAATTCATAAAACTTTATTTAAAAAAAACAAAACACACAATGTGAAGCTATGACTCTGCCAGGAAGGTGTTCAATTGCCTCTTGGCAGCCCATTCCAGGCTGAGGAGGCCATCAGTAGTCAGGGGCTCCCAGAAAACAGAAGGCATGCTCTGGAGGGATTGTGGAGAGACTGCGATGAAAGGACTCTTCAGACAGAGGCTTGGATATGATTAAGGAAACTTGCAGGCAAAGTTGAAAATCCCAAGGATAGCACCAGGAGAAGTCATTAACACCCTGAGAACTGACAGGAGGAGGGAGGGAACATATCATTGAAGCCTGGATGAGCTGAAAGTATCAACTGAAGTCCAGTGAGGAGGAGCAATTGTCATGGAGGGATGCAGCCACTGACAGAACTGCAAGGCAAAGCAGACAGAGAGGGGAAGAAATACTCTAAATCTCTCTTCCTGCCCTTTGATCTCTTTAATTGCCTCACATTGGCCCAATCCAACCAGAAATCAGAGGTCAATGAAGCCTAGATGATGTAGCCTGTACAGTCAGGATAAAGGAAGGTGGAGAATGGATTTGGGGAAGGGTAAAAGTGAATGACCAGCACAATCTCCATCTAGACCAAGACCAAATGCCAACTTATATTGAATTGTCTTTTCTTGGTTTAAGATAGTATTTCCCAAAATATATTCCAGATGGGAGCTGTACGTATGTGAGAGTTGGGAAGTCTGTGCATAAATTCATTTGGGACACACCGGATTAACACATTTAAACAGGCTTCACAACTCCAGGAATTTTCAAAGCTGCAATATGCTATGTTTCATTTTTTTTCAATAATTGTTGAAAACACTGATGAGCCAGGCACTGAGCTGGATGTTGGGGGTACAATGATGAATAGGACAGATAACTACACTTGTGGTACTTACAATCACATGGAGGGTAAACAATAAACAGTAAACAAACAAAAAATCTAATTACAAAGTGTTTATTATGACATTCTCAAATGAGGATAAAGCATGCAGCATGTCCCAAATGAAAATTATTTAGCTTCAGAAATTTTCATTTCCTGAAATTTTTTACAGAGTGAAGGGCTCTCTTTGAGAAACGCCACTTTACGGTGTTTTTGTTTTTGTTTTTGACTATTAGTTACATAATTTGGCCTGGAAATTTCCATAATTAAATACCTAATACCTAGTTTTTGATAACAGCTTTTCATTCTGCCGGCCATCCACAGTCAGAGAGTAAATCTGATATTTATGGAAAATGGGTAATCAGAATATAACATGGAAAAGGAGGAGCAATATCTTAATTGACAAAGCCATTTAAAGCAACTCAGCATTTTTCTTGCAGTATACATTTTTTCTTGGAATCTACCTTGTAAGGCAAGGTGATATTGTTATTGTTAATAAACACACCAGGTTTTAAGGCAAAGGCTACAGCAGCTTGACAAAGATGAGACAAAAAGCGTAAAGTAACTTTCAGGAAAAATTTGTTCATAATACACATTTACCTGACTTTCTGTTAGAGAAAAAGGTTTTGGTAAGAAAATGTGTAGGCAATCGTCATAGATGCTGTTTGGTGTCCCACCTCGATGCCCTTTCCTGGGCTGCTGCATGCCACCCGGGCTGCTGTGAGTGTGGCCTGCTAAGGGCTCACAGCTGCCCCTCTCATGCCTCCCTTACCCGCACCACCAAGGGGCAGTGGTTTATGCCAGGACATGAGCTCCAAGGCTCAACTTTACCAGAGGCCACATTCTGGCTGACTTTCTCCCACTTCGTTCCCACCCTAATAAATTTTTCCCAAAGAGCACTTCCATAGCTGTGATCCATCTTTACCAAGCTTCACAGAAAATGGGAACCATAAGAGATTTTTTAAAAATCACACAGCAAGTTGATGACAGAGCAGGAAAGACATCCTTTGCCTCTTTACTCCTCTGTGCACTGGTCTTCCCATTGTACCTTGTTGAGATCTAGCTACATTAGCTAATTTAATAATTTCCCATTTTGATTCATTTTCAGAAAGAATATATATATATATATATATATATATATATAGAGAGAGAGAGAGAGAGAGAGAGAGAGAGAGAGCTTACTATATGATTTAACTCTGTTATCCACATCTATAGAAGCTAAGCTGTTTAGATAACTAGGCATCATTATCCTACTGGGACCATTGATCCAAATTAGGTATCAATATCTGTGAAGATAATTAAAAATGTAAGCTTGCAAGACAAGCACTCTAGTGAGCTCTTTAAAGAGATAAGAAAGATTGTAATGCTAAAAGAGCTCTTTCCATATATTAACTGTTGTTAGAATAACATTTACATTGCACATTATGGTTGATAATACACTGTCATCAAAATTTCATTTATCTTCACAGTAACCCCGTGACCCGAGTAAATATAGGGGTGCCTGTTTCCTAAATGAAGAAACTGAAATTCAGGGATATTGAGGGACTTCCTAAATGTCTAATAGTTGCATTGTGAAGATTGGACAAAGAGTTGTGGGTTTTTTTATTAGCAAATTTGGAGCCTTTCTACTCTATTGGCTGTTTTATCCACTTTATCACATTTTGTCATTTCTTAAATTATTAGAGAGCATAACATCAGTTTATGGGAGGTTAGTCATCACCAAATTCTGTAGTGTTATTTATATTTTAGACCACAGATCTTGTAGACATTCTACAAGGTAACTAAATAGGCTGCATAATTAAAAATTTACCCTATTTCTATGAAGTGGACAGGTCAAGATTTTGCTCTCCGCTCATTATAAATTTGACTTGTGGTTCTGTACAATTAATGTCCATTGATTTCTCAGAAAACTGTGCACTCACTACATAGAGGGTTTGGTTTTTAGAAAAACCAAACAGTACATCATTATTGATTATGTATTGCCTTTCCTTAAGAGCTGTTGAAAATGTGAATACTCTTCTAAATGAGTACTCAGACATAACACTTTAATTCATTTCCCAAACCCAGCAGTCTCCTAGCCAACTACAGCATAGTTTACTTTACTAATCAATGTTCTTTTCCAACCAAAAAAAAAAAAAAAAAAAAAAAAAAAAGTCAAACAAGAAATATTGCCCCAAGCATTAGCTTTTATACTTGGAGCAAATATATGGTTTCAGATTAGTGGGAAAGAATAGAAACCATCTCTTCTCTGTGGCTTAGAAGACTATACTCTCCATTTACCTTATCTCCTTGAGTTTATGCAGTTAAAAGTGGCAACGGGAATACCGATGAGCCAGAGAGGGAACACAGAGCTATTGAGGGGCTCAGGCATATCTTGGAAATTATCATTCCAAATGCCTTATGTGCTTATTTCTAACTCTGGGCATGCATGAAAGAGCCAAGCAAAGTCATGTAATTGCTGTACTCTATGGGTACCAGAGGGAAATTAGCGATCACAATTATTTACTTAAATATAAATGGGAAACTCCAGAAACCTCGAGGTCACACTGAAACAACTCTGGACTTGGATTAAATTTACAAATTAATGGGAAAGAGCGAGCAGTAAGGCCATCGGGGTACATTAAGTAGTCTCACCATAATTAAAGACTCACTTGTAGCCAAATGACATTTCCCATGACTCTGAGAAGGGAGCGGGTTTATCCAGTCTAGCAAAGCTAAAGATCAGGTTCCAGGTTCCTGACACACAGTTCTATGCCTTTAAAGACACAGGTTTCCTTTGGTATTATGGATGGAACTAATTGTCATAGGTAGTCATTTTAATTACTTTTTAATATCCAATAGTCATGTTATCAGAGGGTTTGAATACCATCCCATGCCTGGCATGGCGCTTCAAGCATCACACAGAGAAGGTATCGTGTACAGTTAGCTCTAATGAGCAGAGAGAGCTTAACTCTACAAGCTGCAAACAAACATGCCTTGCAAGTCAATCAAGTCCCTCAGAGTTGGAGATCTGTTAGATTCTGGGAAGGTACAACTCTCTTTGGAAAGTTATTATAATAACAAGATGAAGAAAGTTTTGGAATGGAACAAGAAACAAACGTGGATCCCCAGTCAACAAAGGAATGATTTAAGCCGATGGATGGGCTAAGATCATTGTCATTGTCTAGCTATTTCATTACTGCTGGCTTGGGTCACTGTGTTGGCTACGACTTTCCCCAGAGATGGGTCTTCACACAAGGAAATAGATGGCTTTGCTCTCTGGCCTCCATGAAACTAGACTTAGGCTACTAGTTCTCAAATATGGAGACACCAGAGAGCTTATCTTCATGAAAAGTGTAAAAATAAGTAAAGCAGAGAAGTGAAGTGATATGGAGAAAAAGGTTTTAAAGTATTTTCTTTTAAGACATCTAATGAAATTAGCTGGCAGAAATGAAGGGTGTTTTTGTTTTTTGTTTTTTTTAGAGGTTGTTTTTTCTTTTTCCACTTTATCTGTATAATTGTTTCTGAGTCTATCTGCCAGGTCTTGGTAGTGACAAATCGGACATTCAGACCCCTCCTCAGAGTACAGAGGGATCTCATTATAACCCAAAGTTGATAGAGCTGGCAGCAGCTCGTTTGACCATGACCAAGGCCACACATTCCCTCAGCTATTCTGACTTAGAAGGAACAATAGCAGCACCACAGAGCCGTAATAACAATTTCACTGCATTTTTCCACATGACATTTAAAAGGCATAACTGCGTTAAGAAGTTGGACGATGGGGAAACTGAGGAAGAGCTGAAGAATTATTGGCCCCAAATCAGAGAACTGATAGAGTGAACTGTTCCAAGTGCAGTGGCACATTCTTGTCCGCAGAAGTGTTTGGGATTAATCACCCACAAAGATGCTCACTGTTCAATTAAACTGATTCTCAGCAAACACCTGAGAATAGTAATGAATGTGAATCTCTCTCTGACTTACCAGCATCCTCCTTTATCATGGATTTCTACTTCATACTTTTTATTTATACGTTATCCAATTGATTACAAATACTTAGAGAATTGGGAATATCTGAAAGATTTGAATTTTTAAAGTTTCTTATTCCCAAGCGTTGTTAAATCTATCATCCCAGTATAAGTCAATCAGACTAATAGATAAGACTAGGATCCAAATACCCATGTTATTGGTACACCAGAAAAACCTATTTTTTCTGATATAACAAAATATTTTGTATTTTATTAATATTTTATATTGCATTAATTTTTTAAAAACTAGAAATATTTAAAATCTAAGTGGATTGTTGAACATGCAATGCTAGCCTATTTGCTGGCGAAGAGAAAGATGATATTAAGGCACCACTTTGGTTGCTTAAGTCTTTTATTCACCAGACAGCGCATGACATACATTTCTGATACATTGCCTCAAGCTCAAGCTCTGTGACCACCTCCCTAAGAAGATAGGATCAGAAGCCTCTCACTCCTTCCAAAATCTTCTGTAGCTCTTTATATCAAAGCTTTAAAGAGTACACAAATTAAGCTACACGCAGAGTAACACTTTGAAGAAAAGAAATTGAGGTTCCACGCTAATATTATTCCAGCACTCTTATTCTAAAGAAACCCATTGTATCCTTTAATAGATTAAAAAAAAAAGAAAGAAAGAAACTACTCATTTCAAAAAAGTAAAGTTGGATCATTTGTATTTGTCTTCACGAATTCAATGACTGATAGGCAGATTTTTTTCCCCCAAATGAATGTTCTTTTTGTTTTCCGAAATGAATTCATCTGTTCTAAATGTACTGCTTTATTTTCAATTATTCCAAGACCTGAGAGCATTAATTATCCCAGCAGCAAGTCAAACTAAAACACTGGTTACAGGCATTTAAACTGTGACCCTAAGTAGTAGTTGCCCTTCATAATGATTCATTTTATTTTTTTCCCTCTAGAGGTCTCATCTTTCAACCCTACCCAGACAACCTATAATTCTGCTCCTTTGCCCTCTCTAAAATTGCCTGAGTGCTGTCTGCCTTCAAGGGAGATTTACTGCTCTAATGGCAGAAGCGGTGAAGGTCAGCTGAAAACTTGGGGTCTATCTGCCTGGGGACAGGGGATTCCTAAATAATTTCGACAGTCCCCGAAAATAATGATTGGTTTCAGTAACCTGATGACAGGCAAAACTACTACTCCATTATGGCAAGGAAGTTTGTTTCTTCACTGGGAAAAATTTATTTGCTGAATTTCTGTGTATAATAACAACTGTGGGACAGAGTGAACATGACTGGCTATGTAACACTATAAATAAGCCAGTAAAAACAGTAACAATTGTGGCATTTGTGGGGTGAGTGTCTTTGCCATTTAAGTGTACGCTGTGTTTGGTTCTCATTCCACATCTTTCACTTGCTTTCCTCAGGGGAATGCAATGCAGACATCTATATTTTGTTGTTCATTATGAAACCTCTTCAGATCCAGCTTCCTAATTTATCTTAAAAGATTTATGAGATGATTCTGGCTAAGTTCTTTTGAGGGTTTGGTCTCAAACTATGTTAATATCCATAAACTTTGTGAGCTAGAAATTGAGTCTTATTGTTAAAGTCATTCTCCATTACCTGAGCTGGTTTACCTGTGGCTACTCACTACTTGCTACTTGCCTGTGAGTCAGTCCATCAAAGATCAGAGGGAGGTGAGGTTGCGGGGTAAGGTACCAGAGTTTGGGGTTGTGGGCCTGTAACTCAGTGCTCTTCCAATGGCATTACTAAGGCAGATGTTGACAGCCATTCATTCAATAGTTACAAAATTCGTTTATGATTAACTTCTTAGTATTTTCAAGAGCATTCCCCCTATTAATTACACATTTAAATTCTGAAAATAAAACTTGTCAAAGATATGAGACTGTATTTGTGGGCATCCAAAGGTATTTGTCTACAAAGTGGTCTTCTTAATCAATTTTCAATCTCAAGTAGATAAAAAGTAGAAAGAAAAGCATGCCAATAGAATAGTGCAAAGCTTTGGAATATCAAAGAGTTGCATTCTTAAGACCTGGCTTATTTTTTTGTAGCTGGCATCATGAAGAGGATTATTCAAATAATAGGCATTTGGAATTTCTTCAAATCAGTACCATCTCCTCTCAGGTTTCAATTTCTGGAATTAGGATCATTCACAAAACACCAATGAGTACCCCGAATACATGGCTGATGCATATTCAAGAGACATGATCTCCACCCTCAGGGATCACACAATTAAACAACTGTCCATAAAACTATCAAAAATCATTCTCTTCCATTCTTTTGCCCACATTTGCCATTCTCAGAGTGATGGCTTCCTCCCTTGATCTGTAGAAAGTCAGAGATTCTCATCTTAGTCTTAAAATGTCTTCAAAGAATTGTTTCCTCTTCCTTTTAAATTTCTTTCTAGTCTTCAACATTCCTTATATGTGCTGCTCCTTTAGTTTTTCACAAACTTTTCATAGTCATTTAGTATTGTTCCTTCCTTTTTCGTAAACTGGGTTTATGAACAAATTAAATGATACAATGTTATGTGTGTGTGTGCGTGTGTGTGTGTACATGTGTGTGGCTATTTGGCTTGTGTTTGTCCTCATTTTAATGTAAAACTCTTTCCATTTTAACAACTAATAATTTTCTATCATTGTACTGGTATGTCTATACACAGAATACACACAGAAGAAAAGTTATTGGTTTTCTAAATACTAGGCCATTACCTCACCAACTGATATTCTTTTCTGGAGCTACTTATGCAAGCTTGAAGGACATAATTTAGCCTCGCTTCCTTAAATAAGTTTCTGCCTCATTTTTCTTCCTTTATTCAAACTTGCTTTGTCCCTTTTTCACTTTTCAGTTTCATTATTAATCATTCGTTCTTGTTTTCCACCAAATTTAGATTAAATTTCTTAATAAAATCTTCCAAATACTAAATCAGCATTTCCTATGCAGCAAAAGAGACAATTATTCACATTGTGCCAAGGAGTTACCATCTATCCACAATAACATCTGCTTCCAAAAACAAAGTCAGACGTATTACTTTTGTTGATTTTTATATTTTAGTCTTCGGCTTCCTCAGAAGAGTTGAATTTATTGCCCCATTACTATGATCTGGTCCCATCTTCAGCTTTGTGTTATTGACCCTTCCATCTATTCACTGATACAATTACTTTGCTTCAAAAACAGAAATAAATCTGCCCAAACTTGAGATGAAATTATAATGTATTCCTTTGGTTGACTTCCTTGATTAGTTTCTCACTTTTCTTTAGGACTAGAGGATGACTTTACACATCATCTCTTTGTCCTTGCTTGTCTACTAGAGTCAACACCCTAGAGCAATTTCATAAGAGTCAGGTAGCACTGGTTATACATACATTTTTCCATCCCGCAATAAGCTCTGCACCAGTTCCCTAAAGTTTAATAAAGATACCCTGTCTAGTTCTTGGGTAAAGTAAGCAAATGAGCCTTTCTTGAAGTTTTTCAAGGACGTGAACAATTCCTGAGTGTCTTCCATGCAGTCGTCATTAATACCATGTTAGCTTATTTAAGTGTTGCAAACAGTCTCATGAATCACATAGCGTTATCCTTATGCAATAAAAAATAGACCCCCTCACAAGTGAAGTGAGTTTGCCCAAATTACATAGCTGCTAAATAGCAAAGATGGAATTAGTGCCCAAGTTGGCTGGACTTTCAAAATAGTTATTTTGTCTACAATCCAGTACATCATTCTGTCTCTAAACAAATTCTACCCTTTCAAGAAATAGAAGAGCAAGACCTACCATCCCCTCTGTCTCCAAGTCAGAATAATAATAAAATTCACATTTTTTGTTAACGGTCCACCATATATTATTCACAGGCAAGTGTGGGCAAGCAAGTCATTCCATGAGTGTTCATGATAAAAAGGCTTTATAAAATCATTTTCTATCTTTAATTCCTAAAGTTTATTTAGACCTCTATCCAAACTATCCTAACGATTTAGTATTACCACTTACTAACTCCCAAATCTAGTCAAAATTGATTAGCTTGTTTTTGAACATTGTTGACCCTGAGTATACATAGCATTTTTGTATCTACACAACAGCCATCAACCATCAGAAAGCAAAAAACATTTTTAAAATTTGGATGAATGGCTCATCTAACATTAAAGAATTGAATATGTATTTGAAAACATCTGGATTTTCAACTCCACGTCTTTATTTTTCCCCAGCTGTTTAGCATTGTGAAGATAAATGCTGTCTGTCACCATCTCTTGTTTGTTTTTCCTTCAAAGAATTTCTTGGTTTTGCCTCTTTCTGTTCATTATCATAAATGTGGTCTATGGCTTTTCATTCTTTTGTTCCTCTAAAATCTTCCTAAATGCAGTCTCTCTGCCTCCAATGCATCTGACATACCATAACAGCCAGACTAATCTTTTTAAAGCTTTGCTTTTATCCTTTTACCTCCTTGCGCAAGCATTTCCAATGGTTCTGCCTATTTCATCAAATAAAAAATTCTTCAGTATAACTGCAGAGGCTCTCTGCAGCAAGCCCTTCCCCCATCTGTACTTTCTCACTATTCTCCAACACAAAACCATCCTCTGATCAGGCCAGTGATTTCTTCAGACACTACATGAGCCTGTGCTGCATATCTTTAGTTCCACCTCTGTGCTATGGCTGTGTGGTAGACTTAATCTGGAGCCTTCTCTACATCCTACTCATGTTCCTAACTAAATGTATATGTGATGAAATGACCTGCTGGTGAGAACAGTGCTGCCACAGGAACTGCATTTCAGCAACAAACCTAGGAGGGAAGAGGAGTGGAAAGAAAAGGGAAGAAGGGACAAAACTGATGGGAAAAGGTTTAAACCAATGTTACAGACATTGAAATAAGGATGAGAGAGAAACTGGTCAGATTCTGAAAGTATTTTCAAAGTAGATGCACACTTTAAAAGTATATGGCGTAGGAGAGAGTATCCACAATAACTCACAGATTTGGGGCCTGAATGATTAGAAGAATGGAATTGCGATGAACTTAGATGGAGACGGTTACACGTAGAACAGGTTTGAAGGGAAAGAAGTTGCTCAGTTTGGGACTCCGTTGAGCTCAAGATGTCTATTAGACATGAGGCAATGTCGAATAAGGAATTTGAATATCTGAGGCTGGAGTTCTGGAGAAAGATCCAGAAATAGCCACTCACATTAACAGCTTTTACAAAGGCACTGAGACAATTCAATAGGGAAATTAAAATCTTTTCAATAAATGCTAATGGAAGTGGATATCTATGTGGAAAAAAAGTAAACCTGAATCCTTAACTATTACCATGTCTAAACATTATTCTGAGATGGATCATACATCTAATTGTAAAAAAATAAAAATAAAAGCTTTTAGAAGAAACGTGTGAAAATATCTGCAGTATCTTGAAGTACACAAATATTTCTTAGACTAGACACACACATACAAAAACACTAATTGTTGGGGGGAGGGATTGATAATTTAAATTATATCCAAATTTTAAAGTTCTTCTCTGAAAATAAGCATTAAGAAAATTTAAAACAAATTTCTGAATGGGAGAACATATTTGCAAATATCAGGTAAATGACATGTGACCAGAATGTATAAAGATCTTCTATAAATCAATCATGAAATTGACAAACCCAATTTTTAAAATAAGCAAAAGTCTTGAATGGTCACTTCATAAAAGAAGACATAAAGATAACCAATAAACACCTGAAAGTGTGTTCAACATTATTACTCATCAGGAAAATGCAATTATAACACTCATGAGATATCGTCCATTAGAATGGCTAAAATTGAATTAAATTTGATAATGCCAAATATTGGGAAGGGATGTGCAATAACCTGAACTTGCACACATTCCTATTCAGGCGTTAGGATGGCACAACCACTATGGGAAATTAGGAAGGTAGTTTATTAAGTTAAACATGCACCTGCCCTTTGACCCAGAAATTCCACTCGTAGGTATTTACTCAAGAAAAGTGCAAATGTATGTCCATAAAAACACATGTATAAAAACATTCATAGCAGCTTGATTAACAATAGCCCAAATCTAGAAACCACACAAATGTGTACCAACATGAGAATGGATGAAACAATGGTGGTATAGTCATACAATGAGATAGTACTCAGCAATAAACAGGAACAAATTGGCTCACACAACCATATGGATGAGTATCAAAAATATTTTGCCCACTGAGATATGCCAGACTGCCCTCCAAAGTACATACTAAAATGTGATTCCATTTACATGAATTATAAAAATAGGCAAAACTAAACTCTGCTGTGAGAAAATCAGAAGAGTGCTTGCCTCTCTAGTGAAGTAGGGTTCACTGGATATGACATGAGAGAATTCCCTGAGGTGACAGAACTGTTCTATTAATTGATTTGGGTGTTGGTTACACGGGTACATATTTGTCAAAACTCATCAAACTCTTCATTTAAGATCTATATGTTTTATGAAATGAAGACTAGTCTTCAATTTTAAATTAGAACTGTAAAACTAGCCATGGTCGGTCACTTCTTCTTCCACATAAATCGATAGCTCACTGTCCTCTCAGCACTAGCACAGGATTCTCCTCAGAGCAATCAAGAAGAACGCAAGCTGAACATGACGCTCTCAAGTCCTAGCAGGTGTTGCTACTCGCTCTTAGACTGTGCATTGATGGGGAAAGAAAAGGGAAGAATTTCTAAAAAAAAGGTAGAATTAGTTGTTATGAATTGGTCAAAGCTCAGTTACTCCAGGATTCCAGCTGTCTCAGTTGTAGCCAATGTTAATATAACCTGGTTTAGGTAGTTATGCATTTCGTAGAGTAATCTTTACAAAATTTGCATGTTCCCACAAGCAATTTTCAAAAGAGAAAAATACACGCCAAATAATTGATTCAATTATTTTGAGAGCTGATTTAAATTTTAATTCCACTTAATGTCTTCCATATTTTGTGCAGATCATAAGTAGGGATGGAAATCTGTTACATAACATGCAGTTGACAGAGCAGGATCTGAGTTTTCTCCATACTTCACTGTGACCCAGTTCAGTCCAAGAAATTGGCTCTGAGTCTATGAATATGAGAATATTCATTTTTTATAACCTGAGTTCTTTATGAATATCACTTAGTGAAAATCTCAGAGGTTTTTGAGATCTTTAAAAAATTTTAACTTATACTAAGTATTCCCAAATAACTTTGAATGAAGTTTTAAGACTACTTTGTAATGTTTTCTATCTCTGAACTTTTAGTCTGGCTGATCATGGTCATTTCTTGATGTGCTCGTGTTCCCTTTAAGAGCCTTGAGGTTGCTTCTTGTAATTTGCTAAGAACTAGGAAACTAGAAAACCAGTCCAGTATTGCATAAATAAGTGTAAATTAAGTGCATACCAAACAATAATTGAAACTGGTATAATACTGATGCAAAATGTATTGATGAAACACTACAAAATTGCAGAACAATTTGTATATATCAACTTATTAGATATTAGAATCTTTCACATAAATGGAAAAGGGATGGATTTTCACTAAATGAGTGAGTTAAAAGATGGAAAATTGGGGAAAAATAAGAAAGTCTCCCTATTTTATACAAAACATCAAAAGTAATTCTAGTCTGATTAAATTTTAAAAGTACATTAAAACAATAGAAGAAATATAACTGAATATTAATGTATTCTTGGGATGGGGGTGTGCTTTCTATAACACCCAAGAAAGAAATAATAAAGAAAAGGATTGATTGACTTTACTACATAAAACTATAACAATTTTACATGTAAAGAATGAATAAAATTATATAGCAATGAACAGAAAAATAACTGTACACTTATGACAGCTCAAGAATTGATAGGCTTAGTATGTAAAGAGTTCCTGCACAGCAATTTACAATCACACAAATGAAAAATGAACAAAGAACACCCAAAATCAATTCGTAAACAAAATGTGTCTGCCAAGAATAAAGTATTAGAGAGACTCTCCTAAATAAAGAGATACATGGATACAGGCTTTATGACTGCTATGTGGGTCATTTTACTGGTTCTTGGTTAAATTTGCCAGCTAAATGCAAATGAGTAGAGAAGAATTTTCACTGATGAGGCCACATTTTCAGTGGGCTTCCATTAGGCCAAGACTACACCTACAATACAAATTGGGCTAAGAACGCAGACTATGAACATGGGAGATAAAAGTTCTTTGGCTTTTCCAGCCTGAATCGTGGCTTTGTCTTCACTTACATAGTTGTCCTAAGTTCCTGAGCTAAGCAGCCACAGACACCAAACGTTGTCTTCCACCTCTTTGGTGTAGGGATCACGTGACAGAGGGAGGTCAGTGGAGTGGTAAAGAGGACAACCTGGACTACTCTAGGGTTATGGCTACCGCATTTAGAATCCTGGCTCACAATCTGAGTTCTTAACCTCTCTGAGCCTTACTTCCCCAGATAAGGATAACAATAGTACCTACCTTATAAAGTTGCTATGAATATTTAATGAATATACCTGTAAAGTACTTAGCATAGTGACCGACACTTAGGAACTATTAGTAATTGTTACCTATTATCTTCATTATAGACCAAAAAAAAAAAAATTCTCTTCCTTATTTCTCTTCCTTCTGAATAAAAATGTGCTCAGACAGCAAAGAATGATTTAATTTCTCTTTATGGGGTCATTCACGGGGTCATTAGAAAAAGTACAGTACTTGACATTAGGAGATCTGATCCTAGTCTCAACTCTGCTCTAACATGAAAAGTCCTGTGACATGTTGGGCCTCATTTTCCTTGTCTGTTAAATACAGTAGTTGAATTACTAACTGCTATACTTTTTCTAACATTCTATCCTAAAGAAATATAAAACAGTAAACAAATCAGGGTCTTTAAATATGGCTACATGTATAGTAAGTAATAATGAGGGCCGTTGAGCTAATATATGATAGTTTTTAAAACCTAAAGGAAAGTATATATTAATTTGCTAAACAGCTAGAACTATATAAATCCATTATAGCACTGATTATGTCACGTCAATCAGAAACTCCAAATGTCGGTTAAGTACCTTTGATTAATATTTTAAAATTATTTAACAAAAAAAGTTTACTCAGTATACTACAAAGTGTGGAGAGATCACTAGTGATAAAAAGTTTGCAAACCACTAGCCTGTGTGCTTAGTATCAATAAAGATATTCCAACCACTAATGGTTTCATAGGACAGCCAAAGTTGATGCTAATTTACTCTACAGAGCATGTAACAAGAGTGATAATAAAGATGTCCAATTGTTTTGGACATTTACAGTGAGCCAAGAACTGTCTAAATCTTTTTATGTGGATTATTTTCTTTAATCCTCACAACTTGTTTATTTTCATTTTACAAATAAGAAAACTGAAACTTAAGAATGAGACCTATTGTTATCTCTAGAATTACAGTTTCAAAAATAAAAAATCTATACAAAAGAGTTTGAAAACATTTGAAATTAAACCCCTCCCTTTTTCAGGCAAGCACTGACAATGCGGAAGAGATACACATAAGCTCCTTCCACTGAAGTCCAAATATTTAGGAGGTCACAGAAGTCGGTGAAACACATAGGTAACATATGCTGGCATTTAAGAAAAATTAAGTGAATTACCCACTTAAGAATTATCACTGGAACATTTTTAGTTTACTCTTGATGTCTCCTTGCTTCTCAGCACCCTTGAGGCATTTAAATTTGTATAATTAGTGTGAACACTAAAATACATGAAATTTAGTATCAATCCAAGCAAAATGTAATTAAGGAAGTAAATCTATAACAGAAAAAAAACATGTAATGTTTTGCAATGTCAAGAGAATGGCTTTTGGATTATCTGCTATTAGGAAGCATTTCATTTATATTCTCTTCTACTCATTCATTTATTCACTCCATAATTATTGGGAACCTGCTCAATACACAGGAATTGGGCCCTGAATGAGGCAGATCATGGAAAAGTGACGATGCTGAATTGATGTTGAACATCTGTTAGTACCATTAACCTAGGGTCTCCTTCCAGAGGTGTCCTCTGATCTTTAAGTACAGCTGCAAAAAGTGAAGAAAAAAAAAGAGAGAGAAAAGTCAACACTGGTCACACTCAGGGCTTTGTCTTTTGGCCAGAGAGTTCAAGGTGGATTTACAGATAAATCCTTCACAACCAGATGCCAATTGTACATCTGAGTCTCACCCCTCATGGGTATTGTCCTAATCTTCCCCCAAATACAGAGGTCACTTTGAAAGTGCCTCAAACTCTAAATTACCAAGATTACTTGCTGTTTCTTTGAAAATGACTTTCATGTGAAAATGCTTCAGACATAAAAGTTAATCACCCCCAATCATTACTTGCATCTAGGAGGAGAGTAAAGAGGAAATGAAATTCTTCATTCTTTCCTACAAAATGAATTAGAACCTCATTCAATCTTCTCCACATTATATGTAGTAATGGAGCACAACCCAATGCCTCTCTCTCCCTCTTTTTCAAAAAGAAACAAGTAAAACACAGACCGCTCTAAAACTTTTAAAAGTAGAGAGGATTTCCAGGGAGAGTTATATTTCTACTAGAGCTATATTGTGAAGGTCTGGAAATATAAGTTCATGGGAGGTTAGGTCTCTAGGAAAGGAGATGCACCTTATTGTACATATTCGGCATAATCATTGCAGGCTTCATATTTTATTGTCAGCAAATCCATTATGTTCATTTCTGATGAAGATGCCCAATCCTCAGATTCTCCCTCTATTCCACACTTTTTCACAGGCCGGCCTGAGCATAAAACGGAAGTGCTGTGTTTTACTAACTCTGGGGTGCTCAGCTTGAGCTCCATGAATAAAACATGACTATGATCATTAAAATGTAATAAAAACTAACACTTTGAAAACTTAACCTAAACAAGCTTGTTTTCTGATCTCGAGGGCAGACCTCAGCTGTTCTCGCAGCAGGGCCTCCTCTGCAGAAAGCCAAGGCCTCGCAGAAACCACTGAAACCTGCTAACCTGAGACATGTGCAGCTAAATACACAGTCGGAGCCATTTCCACAGTAGGGATCTCCTGATGGCTCTCAGTGCTTTGTCATTTTCAGGCCGCCAGAGTCTTCCTACCCTCACTCTCCTCCCAGAAAGTATAATGCAATCGGCAGGAGTCAAGCTTGGGTTGTATAGAGGTTAAATTTGTGGTTGAGTGTCCCTCAGTTTGTCTCTCCAGAAATCTCCTTGCAGGAGAACAGAACAAGGTGCCTTTTCAATCAACTCATTCTATAAAGGAAGGTGGGGCGAATGTTCATAAATGAGGGCAATGGGATTGAGAGAGAAGGCCTTCAAGTAAATAGCATAGAAACAGCCACACTTGCTGTCAATTGTGTTCTTGGAATTTCTTTGTTCTGGTGCCAATGTAACACACACAATAGTGGGTAGGAAATAGCCCTAAATTGCTAGTCCCACCAGGATTCCCCGTAAAGAGTGTTTAACACCAGAGAGAGCGGGCTATGGTATGGCCTGTGTTTCCATGCTGGGGTGAAAGGCCAATTTCAGCTCACGCCCAATATAGAAGTCACTTTTTCTATTCAAGAGAATGTAATTCAAGATTTCTCTCCTATTACCACAGCAGACAGAAAATAGAACTGCCCAGCCAGAGTTAATGACGTCATATTGGAGAAAAAGGAAGTAGTAAAAAAAAATTAAAAATCTGGTAATATGTAACTAATGATAGATTTTTTGCAGTTAATTAATTTAATATTTAAAGTGAATATTTAAAGTAAAAAGAATAACTTCCTGGGGGAAAGAAAAGGACTAAATGTCTAAATCTAAGATCCCAATCATCTTAATGCTAGGTGGCGTCACTATATCAAAATGAGTTTTGAGTCTACTGAAATGCTGATCGCTATAATTTTTTACTCATAATACACAGCTAGCAGCAGAGGGAAGGGGTGACTGGTCAAAATAAAAGCACGCACATCAAGGGATGTCTAAATTTGGTCAAGGTTTTTGAAGTATAGAGCCAACATATGCTCTAACTATTTATATATGCTTTTCTCAGATCTGGAACTCTGCTGAGTAAACTTCTGTTTGAGAGATTTGATCGATAGCTTGAATTCTTTAAAGAGAACAAATCATCAGGTGGCATCAGGATGCTGTTTAGATGTAACACTGTCCATATTCTATCCTCATTTGAAGTATTTGTTTTAACCTCAGGTCTCTAGTAGGCAGGATGTCCCCAAGGAGCCTATCAGTCTAATACCAAAGTTAAGCTAATATCTGGGAATTATCTGTATTATCGGCTAAATTTTTCTCTTTCACGTAGGCCAGAGTCAGGAATGGCTGCCTTCAGACCACATCTGTTCCTTCTTCTAGTTTCCTCCTGCCTATGAAATGACAATATTTTAATTACAAGTGCTGAAACACAGAGAATAATCCTTCTTTGCTGAGTGTGGTGATAATCTCAGTAAAATAAGGTGATATTCAAAATGTTTGCCAACCAGTCTACACGGAACCCTGGAGCGGGGATCTGAGGATCTTTGGTTGTGGGATGGTGGAGTTCAGTGTGGCTCCTGAAGGTGGGGCTGAGGCTTCAGGGGAGCGAGTGGGGGGTAGGGCAAGGTTGCCTCAAAGCTGAGATCATTTGCTAAATCAATATTTTAATTGCTACTACCACTGTACCAGTTCATCCTGGCTGGATGTAAGAAGTGACTCACAGATTCCAGGTTAGAGGGACTAGAGTTTTCATGGAAATTGAAGATGTGGAGAATCAAAGTTTTAAGTGCCTAGTTTAACACACCTAACAGCTGACCTCAGCTAAAGCTCCCTTCAAAATTCCTCTGCTTTTAACTCCCTTTCTCCTTTCTCTTAACTATCTCATTTTCTCTATCATTTATCTTCTACTTAATGCCTCGACTCTCTCATTACTTCTTCCCTTTTCTTTAAAATTACCTTTCTCTCTCCTCTTGCTCTTTCTTTGTCTTGCTGTTTTCTCTTTCCCCTTTCCCCACTTCCCCTCTTCTCATTTCTGCCTACTCCCTACAATGTCCTGGAAGTATAATGTTGATTTTTGCAATGTTTTTCCGTAAGTCATTACAGCTCATTCTAAGGGCTATATATAAGGAAATATACATACAAAGACTTAAAGTGAAAAATAAACCTTGTTTCCATTGAGTGCAGAAGAAATTCATTTCAAAATGACTAATATTGAAATCCTCCATCTTGCCTTCCTTAGATGCACTGTCAGAAGGCACCCTGTTCTTGACCTTCTTAAACCAACAAGCCAAGCTCGTTTCCATAAATCACCTGACTGCATTGTTCAGTCAAGGTCATGAGGTTGACCTTGGGCTCCTCGCTTGTTCCTTGTCTTTCATCTACACCCACTATCTACCCTAGTCCCAAATTTTCACAGCATTGGACAAATCTTAAGATAAGTCATATCTTCTGCAACTGTGAATAGCCTAATCCATGAAGTTTAGTCAGCAGATTTCAAGGGGCACTGCCAAGCTCAGCAGATGACATGCATAAAAGTAGCTGAAATCCTCCAAATAAAGCAGAAAGAGATTGTTAGTATTCCATACAGCCCAGTTGTCCCAAGTACACCTTGCCTTCCTGGGACGATTTGTCTTAGATTTATTCCCTGCCCTTCCCCCACTCTGCTCTTTTTTCCAGGACCCAAGCTTCTGGCTGGATTCAGCCATTGGAAGACACTGGCTGGAGGAAGGAAGAAGCCAGTGTGTTTCTTTTCTTTTCTTTTTGCTTTAGACTATTTCCCTCCTACTTCTCTGCTTCACACAGGACTCTGGGTTGACAATCTGTTTCCCGATTGGTTTTTCAGACTCTTCCATCTGCTGCGAAACCAATTCCCTGAATTACATTCCCTCTGTTTTAAATGCTCACAATGGTTTTCATTTTTCTAGTTGGAACTTAACTGATACATCTCCTTAAGAACAGTCACCTTTCTAAAAAACAACATTACTCCAGCCTGTCCTCCCTTCTAAATCCCCACTCCACACCCACACACCCATTTCGGCCATCATCTATATAAATCTGCACCTTTTTTTTTTTTTTTTTTTTTGCCATTCTAGTTAAATTGCTGTCACTGCCAAGAACTGCTGATCTAATTTTCCTCTACTAGAGGAAATACAAGAGCTGAAGACTAGTAAATGGGGATTCAGATCACCAAAGGATCAGAGAGACATCTCCCCAGCACCTAACATCTGTTGCTAGCCCTAGCTATGTCATCATAAACTGAGCAGTCAAAAAACAAACATTTCCCTGAAGTTCTCCAGATGGATGCCATGGAACCAGAAAACTTCATGTGATGGCAGGTGAGATTTTACTTGAATGCATGTATGTTTTCATTTTTCTTGGGAGATGGTCTGTTTGATTTCTCAAAGGGAACACAAGCCAAACTGGTTAAGAAGAAGGTGACTACATCAAAATTGGAAACTTTTGTGCATCAAAGGACACAATCAATAGAGTGAAAAGGCAACGCATGGAATGGGAGAAAATGTTTAAAAATCATATATCTGATAAAGGATTAATATCTAAAATATACTTTAAAAAACTCCTATAACTCAATAACAACAATAACAACAAATAAACCAATTAAAAATGGGCAAAGACCTTGAGTAGACATTTCTCCAAAGGAGATATACAAATGCCAACACACATATGAAAAGATGCTCAATGTCACTAATGATTCGGGAAAAGCAAATCAAATCACAATGAGATACCACTTCACCCCCATTAGGATGATTGCTATTAAGAAAAAAGAAATAAACAAAAAACAAATATTGGTAAGGATGTAGAGAAATTGGAACACTTATGCACTGTTAGTGGGAATACAAAATGATACAGCTGCTATAGAAAAGTATATGGTGGTTTCTCAAAAAATTAAAAATAGAATTACTATATGATCCAACAATTCCACTTCTGGGTATATAGCCCAAAAAATTGAAAGCAAGGTTTCAAATAGATATTTGTACACCTATGTTCATAGCAGCATTATTCACAATAGCCAAATGTTCATCAATATAAGAATATATAAGCAAAATGTGGTATACATATATAATAGAATACTATTCAGCCTTAAAAAGCAAGGAAATTCTGACACTTGTTACAATGGATGAACTTTGAGGATGTTATTCTAAGTAAAATAATCATAAAAAGACAAACACTGTGTGATATCACTTATATGAGGTACCTAGAGTAGCAAATTTATATAGACAGAAAATACAAAGGTAGTTTCCGCAGGCTGGGGGAAGGGAGAATGAGGAGTTATTGTTTAATGCGTATAGAGTTTCATTTTTGCAAATGAAAGAGTTCTGGAGATTGATTGAATGACAATGGGAATGTACTTAACACTGCTGAACTGTGTACTTAAAAATTGTTAAGATGGTAAATGTTACATTGTGTGTACTTTACCACAATTAAAAATCTAAAAAACGATTAAAAAAAAAAAGTGAAACATACCATACCCTCAAGAACCTATTTTAGAGCCCAAAAAGATGAATTAAGGAAAATTGGATTCAGGTCATATTACATCTTTATTTTCTCTACAACCTCAGTAATTCATTGCTTTGGGATTTTGTTTACTTAGTTTAGAGGTGTGTAACTGACCAGAAATTTTTAGATGCAGATGGCTTTGGAGCTGTGGTTTGGAAACATTGATTTGGTTTTAGATTTTAGTGCACATCATATGGCAAGTGGGCTTATTACTGTGTTGCAAATGCCAGTAGCTCTACTCTCTTATGAAAGGAAAACAATGTGGTATCATGAGAGGACCATTAAACCTGTAGTCAAGAAAAGGGGTGTGAATCTTTCTCCCAACACTGGTGACTTAAGGCAAGTCAAACAACTTCTCTGGGCCTTACATTCTCCATCTATAAAATGGGGCAAATAATACCTATTCCCTATTTCCTTGTGTTGCTACGAATCTCAAATAAGAAAATATATGCAAGCACACTTTATAAACTATAAACTGTGATCCAAAAGGTATTTAGTGTAACTCCCACTTAAGATCCTTGGTTTATGTTTTCCTTTAATTTTCTTAAATCATTTTTCCAAGTCAACCTGTTATCTATTAACTTAAGCAACTTAGCACAACAAAGACTAAAATAAACAATACCAACCCTGTGCAAATTATCTTCCAATCGTTATTAATGAGCAGGCACACAACTCTACACTGGAATTAGCTGTTGCATAACACTTTACGTTTGGTTTTGTTTTTTCTCTTAACATCATATACTGCATATGCCATGTAAAATACTCTGTTATTACAAACCATTAACGTGCTGTAGTGTATGGCATCATTCCTGAATGGGCCCTAGTCTTAAAATATCGACCAATAAACAGAAACCTTTAGAGATGAACCTATGTACTACATATGCCCTTGCACGAAAGTGCCAGACTACAATCTGATGGAATTGGGCACAGAGACAGCCTCAACCTTCTTGGCTGAGAGAATTCTGAGGCAATATCCTAAGGAAGACAGAAATGATGAATGTGGTAAATGACAGTCCTGCAGGAGAGATCTAAATGCTGCCAAGCTATTAACTAAGAAGCAAAACTACATTAAGCATGAGCAAAGGACCAAAACAGTAGAGTAGGGAACCAAGAGCAGGGAGAGAGTATATATACAAAGTGCTTCACGATTTCAGTAGCAGTCTGTGAAACTTGGGTTTGAGTTCTGATTCTACCACCAACTGGTACCACTTACTTCTCATTGAGAAGGATACTTAACCTCTATAAGTCTCCATTGTCCCCTCTATAAGAAGAGATAATAATAGTATCTAAATCATAGGGTTGCTTAGAAAATGGAATGAGATAATACATGTAAAGCACTTAGCATGTGCTCAAAAATCAGAATTGAATTTGATAACATGTTTCAACATCTTAAATTCAATGTTGAGGCTAAGTGAGCTCTCTGCAGTATTCAAGACACACTAAGTCTTGTGGGAGTCAGACATCCCCAACCAGGAGGTGCCAACTCGATCTCTTTTTAAGAATGTTAACTGTTTTCTTAAAAACGACACTTCAGTTGCATTCAATCAGTAACTTACCTCCTACTCTAAACCCTGCTGCCTCCTGGGTGCAGTAAAAAGTATCTACTATTTCCGAAAGTCTGATCATATAGCATTAATAAAGCAGCGTAGCAGCCTACCCTATCTCAAGTCTCAGATATTTGAAATTCATCCTTCATTAGATTATATCTATCGTCAAAGGAATATATTGAAGTCCATTTCTAGATATAACAAATTCCAGGCAAATGGAAAATATTTCCAAAGCTGCTAATGAGAAATAGGTTTATTCAAGTATAAAAGCAAATCTTATGGTCTGAGGAAAGCAAGTAGCATGAAAGCGAGAGATCCACAGAGTTACTAAATTCTAAGATACTGAAACAGCTCAACAAGTCACAATTCCAAACAGCTTCAAAACACCTATTCTCTTCTTGGTGTTGACCCAGGAGCAGCAGTTGGGGCCTTGCTTCATTTGGCAGAAAGTTACTGTTTCCATCACATAGGTATAACCTATGGCCCAGCAATTCTACTCCTATGTACATACTCAACAGTCATTTATATGTGTAACAAAAACATGTACAAGATAACGACAGCAGCTTCATTCATAACAACCTCAAAGTGGAATCAATTCAAGTGCCCATAATTAGAATAGATAAATAAATTACAGTGTATATTCATATAAGAGAATAATATTCAGCAATGAAAATGCATAAACTACCACAGCATGCAACAATGTGAATGAATTTCATAAACATACTTTTAAGTCGAGAAGTCAGACAGAAAAGAATATATACCATATGATTGCTTTTATTAAAACCTCAAAAACAGGCGAGCCTAATTGATGACATTGGAGGTTATGAGAGAGATCACCTTCTCGTGGTGGGGAAGGGCATATTGATTGGGAAAGTGCCCACTGGGGCTTCTGGAATGCTATTTAGGTTCTATATCTTGACCTAGAAGGTAGTTTTGTGAGTGTGTTAACTTTGTGCTGATTCATTGAATGGTTACTTTGATTTGTGCATTTTTCTATATGCATAGTGTACTTTAATTAAAAATATATTAAAATATTTTTACCAAATTGACTAATATAAAAAAAATGGAGAAATTGCGTTACTGGATCAGACTGGACAATTCAAACTAACTTTCTTATAATGAAGACAAGATATGTGGGTTGGAGTTGCTAACTACAGTGTTATCATTTAAGTTAAACTCCCTTCTTCTATACAAATAACCTATTCTGAAGCACTAATCTAGTAATCCATTATTACCTTCTTAAAGTTACATTATTTTTATTTATTTGATTTAACAACTTTTATATATTCATTATTGCTATGAAAAATATTTTCTTCTATGTATTAAATGATCTCTTTTAAACCTCGGTGGGTATCCCACCCATCCTAGTGGACCAAAATTTCATCAGTAAGTCCACATTTATAGTTCATAATTTTGTCAATGTGTTTGGTAAATTCCTTCCACATTCATATTTCCAGATTGAACAATTCTAAGGTTTTAGTCTCTGTTGATAAACCTCAGATTTGAAGTTTCTTTTTATACATGTCCACCTGGCTGCTGGAGTAATTCCGTTGCTCTCTTTGGACCTGGTCTGCATTCATTATGTCTTTCTTAAGGTTTCAATATACAGTGGGAGAAGTAGGTGAGCTCTGCATTGCCTGAGCATCCCTCTCTCTGATGCCCAGCTTCTTGGGGTTTGAGGGCAGTTTTAAAAAAAGATAACTGCCAGCCTGGCTAGTCTGGATCAAAGTTGCTAGGTCACCTTTCATATGTTATTGAGAAATGCATTATTTGTATTTACCACATTGAAACGGGTCTATCTACCTCAATTTTGGAATATTCACAGAGCCTTCTATTAGCTTTCTAAAATAAATGGTACTAGAGATTCCTAGAGTTTCTTGATTCTCATTGCAAAATTGACATCAAAGTGTATTCCTGTCTTCAAAACAATTATAAAATACATAAAAATGCATGTGCCCAGTATCAACTCCTATGTGACCCTACATTTATCCTTGCTGATCCAGAGAATTACATATATAATTCTTAGTTTATGTTTCTTGGCATTAGTCTGGTTTCTCATCCTTGATAACATATTTTCAAACGTCATAATGATATGTTTTAAAAAGATTTTGACATGAAACCTAGTCTATGACCTTTTGAAAATCCAATACATACATCCAATAGTTGATACTCAAAAAGTGACAACAATAAGAAGAACTTTATTGGGAGCTTACTATCTACTGCGGCCCATGATAAGTGATTAATTGCTTTTATTTTTTTTAATCCTTTCAAATATCCTGTGAGGTAAGTACTATCACCACTCCAAGTTCAACAACTGGCTGAGATTACCAACCTCTCCAGTAGCAGAGCCTTGATGTGAATTCAGGTGTGCATGATGCTGTCCACACTCTTTAACACATTACTACATGCCTTCAGCTTATTTAACTTCCTTAAATAATAGAACTAGATACATCATGTTGTGTGAAATAGTATGAATCTTAATTATCCCACTAAAATTAAGCACCAAAATGTATTTTAAAGCTAAATTTAAGTTATTTTTGGATTAGAAGCTCTCTTAAAGTATCTGCCACCACAAGCATTGGTAATTGAGGTTTGAATATAAGTTTTAACAACTTAACCTATATCCCATTCCCTCTGAGAATACTTGCTGGTAGTGCTTGAGGCTGCAGTGTTTACCCCCAGAGTTTGCCACGAAATATCTCGCTTTTATTATTATTTTCTCATTGCTCTAGCATCTTGATAGTCTTTGGAAACAAATGACATCATTCTATTTATAGCATTCTGTTTTTAGTAGTGTTAATTCCATTTACGAAATATAGTAATTCTCGATCACTGAAAATGTCATATCCTAGAAAATGTAGCATTC
This sequence comes from Pteropus medius, assembly GCF_902729225.1. Lineage (NCBI taxonomy): Eukaryota > Metazoa > Chordata > Mammalia > Chiroptera > Pteropodidae > Pteropus > Pteropus medius. Next base: position 15,370,145 of record NW_024354875.1, on the reverse strand, counting down.
CTATGCATGATGTTAATACTGTTTTCAAACAGTTGTTAGCCAAAGATTCATTTGATGAATCCAATTTATGTATACATTGCTTTTAATTAGGACTAGAGACAAGTTCTGTTTAGAAATAACTCCAAGAACAGTTTTTATATTTTATTTTTACATTGAAAACCAGTCAGATTTGCTTCAGCCTCAAAGAGCATGTTTATGTAAAATTAAATTAACACTGGCAGTGAGCTGCTCTCTTTTTGTCTAAATGGGAAATGAGTTAAAGAGTCACTGGGAAAAATACTTGAGTCAAAAGTTTGGTACAAAGAAAGGACTCTTTTTGTCTGACTTCACTGCTGCAGGCTAACATTACTCTGGAGGCACCGCTAGTAAACAAATATGTAGACAGGAGTATTAGATATCTTTAATTATGTTTGCTACTTAATTTTTTTCCAATTATCCTCTATATTCAAGGAAGAAGGTAACAGGATTAGTGTGCCAGGCACATTTTTAATGTTAATAGTATGAATCGTACTTTAATTTTAAAGGAGTATGATAAATGCCCAGATACCATTTGTAGTAATGTCAAGAAAGCAGTCCTTAAATTTTCAGGGGAAAAAGTTGTAAAATTAATAAACAGAAACCTCCTTTAAAATGGAGTTGGGAGGCCAAAAGAGAAATCTCTCATGCACTTGTCACTCAATACACACTACTGACCCCAACAGGAAGAGACATACTTGCATCTCTGACAGGAAGTGACATAACTTTACTACCTCAGTAGGAGAGAGAAAAGATGGCTCCTTGCCCAGTAACAGCTCAGCCAATGAGAAGTCACTATACTTTGAACTTTCAGTCCCTTCTAATGGACTCGTTGTTTACAACAGCCCCTCCCAAATCCATAAAAAAGTGGTCCTCTCCTTTGTTTCTCTGGACTTACATGTGGTTTCCCTTAGACCACATGTCCAGGATTGCAATTCTCCTTTGTTCATTTTGCTGGAGAAATATCTGGCTGTCTATTTGTTTAAGCTCAACAAAGTTAAGGGCCAAGGAAAGAGTCACTGAAAACAGTATGCTAATGAATATAAATACATATAAACAGAGTCCACTAAATTGGAAGCTTCGAACTTAACAAGTAAATAAGTTAGGGTCACTATCAAAGTGTGCCTCTAAGAGCATTATTTTAAAACAGGCTCAAATGAGGACAGAGATATTTTAAACAACCGAGTTGGAAATGAGCTGCAAGAAGTCTGATAGTGAAGAACCAATGGACAGAAGTGAACTGGCATGAATTCCATTTTAGAAGAAATATTTTTATCCTCAACATCATTACCTCTACGACTGAATCGAGAAGAATACTTGAAAATTAACTATATCTCTAATGAAAAATGGAGACGAACCAATATACACAGGCCAAGAAAAGGCTCATTAGCTGAGTTTGTTGATACAAAAGCTGTGAGGTCACGTAATACTCTGTGCAAACCTCAGTCACCTTTGGGAATTGGGCAATGAAGAAAGAGGGCTAATGGGACCTGAAAGATATTTATTCGTTGCAAGTATAAGCCAATTTCGCCAAGGTTGAACTATCTCCTTGGAAGCGATAAAATACTCAGTGGGAATAAGCTTTTCCGAGAAGAAAAAGAAAATAATAACCCTAGGTTTTCCTACTGAGTCTGTTTTATCTGTACTAACTGCAGTTGCAAAAAGAGGAGGGAAAGAAGGAAGGCACAAAGGAAGGAAGGAGGAAGAGAGGAAAGGAGGGGGAAAAGGAATGACAACTCTTCTTTCTTTGTCCAAAGGGCAGTATAATATTTACGGTGAGGCTGAGAGTGTGGTACCTAAAATACCCCTATCGCTGTCACATTTTATCCTTTCAGCCTGCTATATTTTTCTTCATAGTGCTTATCAATAGTGGAAATTAGCATATGTCATTTATCTATTTGCTAGTTGTCATATATTTTCTCCACTGCAATGTAAGCTCCAGGCAAGCAGGGGTGTCATCTTACTGCAGCTGTACCTCCAGCTCCTGGAATGATGCTAGAACAGTAGGCATTCGAAATATATTTGTGAACTGACAAATGAATAAATTGATTGATTAGATAATTAACTAGCTGGGGTATCAGAATATTTCACTTCTTCAAAATATTATCTGGGCTTCCTTTTCCCTGTCAAGCATAGAAGTGGGTGATGCTGACATCACTCCCCGAAGCCTAAGCCCAATTTAGGACCACTGTTTTAGTTTTACTAAATATAACTCAGAAATCTTACCCAAAATGATTCAAAATCCCTTCCATGGCAAGACCCCATCTTTGTTTCTCCTTTCCTCTGTACTCTTCTTTGCAAGTAACAGGCTGTTCCCCTACGTATCTTAAGTAGGAAAAACAAACCTTCACTTTCACTGTCAAATCCAGAGACATGGTAGGTCCAGAGTCAGTTGGTTCTGGATCTGAATCTCTGATTCTCTCTTAGGTCTTATCCTCATAGGCATAAAATGGCTGCCTCAGCTCCAAGTATCATACCCTCGTTTACATTGCCAGAGACAGAAAGAAGATAGAGCAGTAATTTATCTCATATTCACAGGAGAATTACTCATGTTGATTGTACTTCAACATCATTTGAACTACAATTTCTTTTAAAAAAGTGAAAGAGGGCACTATTAATAATTTTACCAGGACAATATACATAAACCAGCACTATCTTGGGAAGACTGAAATATATGCTGGCCCTCCTTATTAGAGATGAAAATCTTCCCATAAGCCTTGGGAGTTTAGAAGGGGCTCCCCTTCCCTGAGCATGTTGCCACTCACGCAGGCTTCGGTTAGCAAGGAAGAAGGTGGGTTAGCAGTTGAGTAAGCAACACACTGTATCTGCCATAATCCCAGCCCTCAATCCAGTCTGTGACAATAACCGAATTTCCTCTTCAGGTCTTAGAAATAGAGACGGGGTCTGCTTTTCTGAGAACAAAGCTGCAGCAAGAGATCGAGCTGTGATGATGGTAACCGTCCTTCTTCCAAACTTAAATCCTCACAAATCCCATTATTAGACACAAAATTCTCTACCGTTCCATTGAGTTAATATTCTCAAAGTGCATTGAGCTAATATTCTCAAAGTGCATTGAGCAGGGCCCTATACTTGACACAAGCCTGAAATTGGTTTTTCAGTGAGTGGGCATTCCTTAGTCCAAAGCAAAATCATCTACATTCAGGCGATGATGCTCATACTGGGAGATGTATTTCAACCTGAGTGTCAGGCTGAATGGCATTTATATTCTCAAAGTTGAGAATTACAGAATAAATACCTTGAGACTTTATTCGAGTTTCACTCTTCAAGTCGTAAGAATGAAGTATTGCCTCTTGTTTAATCTCTAACCATCCATTCCATTTTTAAAATCATTTGATGCACCTTTAAACCAAACGCCTCACAGTCCTGAGGTTATTCAGAAAGCTGGCAAACAGTCAAACATATGCAATTAAAATCTTTGTTATCCTTTTTCGACACATCTGAAAACATAAAATCTCCATTCTGTTCCAAGACTTTGTTTTTTATAGTGGGAACACATATGTTACATGCCTTAAAACTAAATATTGGGGGCGCTGACCTAGTTCAAGTTCAGTACGTTCACAACCAAAGGAGAAATATTCACTTTAAGATTTCGACTTCTCTTTATGCTTATACAGTGTGATAGTTAAGGTCCAAAAAACACTTTTAAGCTCTAATTGTATTTCCAATATTAAATCTTAATTTCTATCTGAAATAACTGAAAACGAAGAGGAGAGATGAAGAGAAACTTTTATATTCACTTGAGTCTGGTGGCTGACTTAAACCACTGGGGCCATTGGTCTTGTGGAGACTGATGTAGGAAGCGTGTGCTTACATGTGCAGATATTGCGGGGATGACGCTGGGCACTCAGAAGGAATTAGACCTAATCCTCACACCTCTAAGAGCATCATTTCCGAAATGCCTGAGGACAGGAAATTAGCCTATCTGTCAACTATTGGCTCTCTCAGCTTGTGAAATACTGAAAATCCTTAATTAAGTAGAAGGCAATAGAAATCAGACAAGTTTCTTGGCTTTTTGCATAACTATAATCTCATTACTCTAAAGTCATGACTTCTACTCTGTTTTTAGTGTGTATGAGAGAAGCACCCACTTTTCCATGAATATATTACATGCCCAAGCAATAGAGAGACCTTACTATATTTTAGACTTTGACTCCCATGACTATTTACCAAGGAGGACTGGTGCTCTCATAAATGTCCTTCCCAAACAATAGTGTATGTACTCTGATCAACCTAATCTATTTTAACCAAATCTTTAGTATTTCATTATTATTTTGATCTACATCGCATTGTTCAAAAACAACAAAAAATGAACTCAAACGTTAAATAACATTCTATTCCTCGTGTAATGAGGCAGCACTGATTTTATAATGGTCCCTTTTATGTCTGACTTTTTTCATGCAACAACGAAGAAATGATGTCATAGGGAAAAATATTAATTAGGAGAATGTTTTCCAAGAACGGTGATTTTTCTGGACTTAAATCATTGCCAGTGGGGGGCAGGGGAAGCAGCTTTGTACCTGTCAGATAAAAGGATTTTCATTTTGGCACATTACAAAGTAACTTTGTTATAGTCTCTAGCTAAGGGCTCAGATTGAAACTTAATGTCACCACATAAAGTTCACTTTCCACCTTGGAAAACCTTGCTGATTTCTATGCTTGCAGTTCCCCATGCAAAGATCACATGTCAAACATGTTATCCCAGGAAATGCAAAGAAGTGAATAGCAGTCTTAAGATTCTGTCCAAGCATACTAGAGGGTTGACAAACAGTCAAACATACTTCTAGGTAAAGTCTTTTATCAATAATGATCTCCAAAAGCCACAGGAACATGTTCTGCATGTGTGCATTTAACATGCCCTATTTATCTAGCCTAAAATGGTATATAAGCAGGTCCTTGACATCTTTTTGTTCAATGTTGTTTCGTTGTAACATCGATGAGAAAAACATTTTTCAACTGGAGGCACCATCTGTGTGGAGTTTGCATGTTCTCTCCATCTTTGTGTGGGTTTTCTCTGGGTACACTGGTTTCCTCCCACATCCCACAGCTGTGCGCGTGAAGTAATTGGTGCGTCTAAATTGACCCAGTCTAAGTGAGTGTGGGTGCGAGTAAGTGTACTCTGCGATGGAAGGGTGTCATGCCCAGGGTAGATCCTTCCTTGTGCCCTGAGCAGCCAAGACGAGCTCTAGCCGCCCATACCCCTGGACTGGAATAAGTAGATTGAAAAATTATTATCTTACTTGTTTTCATTAATCTTTCTTAAATGTATATATGGCTCACATTTATTTCAATGTTAAATATCAGACATGTTTTAGGTCCTTACTTAGAAGTTTAGTGATGTTTTAGTTTGCCATAAGAACTTAACCTCTTCTTGTTTATGTCAATTAAACTTTGATAAAATTGGTTTTGTCATACTTTGCCTCACTTAAAGTCACAGTTTTCAAGAACCCACCTATGATGTTAAATGAGGACTTACTGTATTGGTTGGCAAATGGGCATATTATTTTAGTCTGAGGACAAATTACAACAGACAATGGAGGGTTTGCTGCAAGCTTCCCTGGCAGTAGTTAGTTCAATGGGGTTCTCCATAAAGGCATGCCTGACTCAGCAGGGCACTAGAGGAGGAAGGGATTAGAAGATAAAACAACTCCAATAACAGGATTTTTGTTCCCTAACTGCTTCCACTCTCTTGTACTGAAAACTAAAATCCCTAAATTCAGTAGTTCTCAGTACACAAGTTCGCTCTGTCCTTTTCTGGATATAAATCGAGTCTCTCCTATAGTGCTAAAGGCTAAACATAGATTGGGGTGCCTCAAGGTAGCGATGCCAAAATTTAAGACCTTCAGAGCTAGGTCACCCTTGAAACTCAGAGGTATCAAAACAAAACCTCTCTGCTGCTATGCGACTCTTTCATAGAACTCGAGTTCCCCTTTCATCTCTGTATTACATAGTGACATAAAAAGATGTTAGATTTTTTAAAAATTCAATAGAAAAATATGATACATAGGAATAAGACTGTAAGACAAGAGTAGTTATTCTTGGTTGTAAAACTCTGGGTAATATTTATATTTCTGTTTTTCAAATATTCCTAGAGTTCTTCAATGAGTATGTTATTTGCATAAAGAAAAAAATGCAGAGAAAATGAATAGTCATAAGAATTATATTGTTGAAATATTCTCTTCCTAAAATAAAGCTCCTGGAGTTTTCTAAATGCAAATTTTATGCAGTTCCTTTCAGTAGGTTTATTTTCTATTCAACTTCTTATTTCAATTTCACTTCTTTAGAATCTCTGGACTTATTTTAGATTGGAAAGGGCTGTCTCCTTAGTCCTCTTTTAACAGAACGTTCAGGCAGTAGTTGAATACAGATAGATTATATGTACTATATTGTAACATATAAATATCTTCCAAGCATCTATGTGTTGCTCCTTTATAGAGAAATATCTCGAGTGTAGGAAATTATTTATCTATGCATTGTGCAGCTGTAACTATGAGGGCTTAAGTGGAAAAATAATACAGGACCTATTCTCTTACCTGAAAGAAAATTTTATTTATTCATTATCTGTTCAAATGTTCCAAAAACTAATCAGCTGAAGCTCCAAAGTTCTAAACAATAAAGTATGGAAGAACTGTTCTAGATCCAGGAGATTCTGAGGGCAGGGTCTATCAACTTTCTGCCTCTTCCAAAATATAATTTTAATAGTGCTCCAGTAGAACACTTGATTTTGAGGAAGGCCGCATAGCAATGAGCCTGACAGGTCAGTTAGCTACGAAACGTTCTTGCGGGTAAGGTGTTTAACCATGCCTTCCAATGCACTCCAAAAGCTCCTTTTAAATACAATTTCCACCTCGAATTGAAATTATTCACATTCACGTCTATCACTCCAGATGGACGTGAGGGCAGAACACTTGCTTCTTTTTCCCGCGCAGTCTCTCTCAGAGCGCATAGTACACAGCTGATATTTATTAAACATGTATTCCATGACTCACATAACAGTGTATCGGTCATTTTAACTTTTGGATGAACAAGCCCTAACAAGAAAATACTTTTAAGAAGGCTTTGTGATAGGCACAGGTTAGCCAAAGATGACACTTAAAATCTCCCTTTGCCCAAATATGTTTCCCCTCCCTTCCTTTCACAGGTGTTGATCAAAATTAACAGCATGCACCCCAAAGTCTGAATCAGCATCTGCTTACAGAGAATCCAACCCAGGACTGCCTGAAAATAAAATATAAAACAGATCAGGCTTCCAGGTAAAATACTTTAATGGCCTCTCTGCAAATGTCACTCCTCAGAAAAGTTTTTGCTGACCCTCTATCCCTAAAATAGTTACCCTTCATCAACACATCCTCTCACTGCTCTTCATTCTTTTTATGTTGCTTTAGTTTTCTTCCTAGCAATATCTCTTCCTGGATTGTTTGCTTGCTTACCGTCTCCCTGTACTAGAAGATAAATTCCGTAAAGCAAAGACTTTGACTTGTTCATTGCTGTATGCCCAGCACCTGAGAGCACTGCCTGGAATATAGTAGGCATTCAATAAATATTTATTGAATGAATAAACCATTACTAGATTTATAATTTTAGAAACGTAAAGAGAAAACCTAGAAACCAGGTTCTATATATTGAAATTTTAATACGAGTTTCTTTCTATGGATTAAATTTTTAAAAAATCATTGAATGTACCAAATAGTCTCAGCAGTTAATTGGATTCAATGGTTATAACTATAAGCCTTTGTGCAGTCATGGAAATAATTACTAATTCATAAATCCTGAACAAATAAAAATCTGAGGCAGACCTAAGAGGATCATCATCCACCTCTGCCTCTTGTAAGTTGGTTTGGTATCCGTGTAAACTTTTTCGTGTTTTGTTTTGTCTTTAGAGAAAACTCCAAGGGTATTTGTTTTAGAAAGATCTCATTCCCTCATAGGCTAGAGAGTGAGATCATAATAGAGAGGAAAATCAATGGCCAGGAAGAGAAGGGTAGAAAATTAGTCTATTTGGGCTCAGTCTATTCATTAATTCACTTTAAAATTAAGTATGTATTTAAAAGTATGTATTGAATGGCTCCTATTATCTAAGCATAATGCTAGACTCTTACCTACTATGGAATATATGTTAGTGGGGGAGAGAAATATTAGACAGCTAAACAGATAAGCTAACCAAATAATTATAGCTTGTGAAAGCCCCTTTTAAGGAAAAAACATAGAGTGCTATCTATGAGTGCTATCTATCTAGGAGTAAACAGGACAGGGTGGGATTAGTGTTAAGATAGGATGATCACTTTCCCTAAGGAGGCGTCACCTAGGCTGAAACCTGAAGGATAGGAAGGAACCACCCATGCAGTGATCTGGTAGAAGGCAGATTCCAGGCAGAGGGAAAAGAATGAGAAAAGATCGTGAAGCAAGAATGAACTTGGTGGTTTGAGCGGGGCTGGGACTAGGGTGAGGTACCCGCCTCACTGTGGTCGCAGAATTCAAGGGGAGTGCCAAAAAACCTCAGTAATCAAGATAATATTGTCAAAATCAAATTTAATGCACAAAATCCATGATGAACAAAATATCAATATTTTCAATAAGGATAGATTCAGTATTACTGACTTTTCCTTTTGCCTTAAGCTCCAATATAGCTGGTACTGATCCTAACTTTAATATTTTATATTTTGTGAGCCATTCATCTCACACTAGTCCCAACCCTGGGAGTGAGAAACAAAAGCAAGGCAGGGAGGCTGGAGTGCAGTAAGTGAGAGGAGAAGGGTAGGAGAGGGAATCAGAGACTGAATCATTCAGGCCATTGTAGAAGTATTGACTTTATTCCTGGGGCCATGGGAGTCATTGAGGTGATTTGAGCGATGGTATGTCAAGCTTCTGTTGGCATTTTAGAAAGATCATTCACACTATGGGTGCAAGAGCAGAAGTAGGGTGACTAGGGAGGAACTTAAAATGGGGATTACCCTAGATATGTGTGGTAAAAATATATTTTGGAGTTAAAAACAAATCTTAGTGATGTAATAGATTGGAGAAGATGACGGAAATAGAGAAAACCACAATGACTTCTCATTTCTGGTGTGAGCTGGGTGGATGGTGGTGTGACTTAGTGAGATAGAAAAGCCTGAAGGAGTAGATTGGAGCAAAGGGTGTAAATCGAGAATTTTATTTTGGTTTGTTCATGTTTGAAATGCCATTGAGCCATATACTTTATTACGCAGACAGCTGGAAATATGAGTTTAGATTTTAGAAGAGAGATCTGAAGTAGAGTTAGAAATGTGAGATATAGCAACATAGAGATGACTTTCAAAGCTTTGCAAATAGATCAAACCATCTCGGAGAAACTTTAGAACAGTGATTTTCAACTTTAACTGCTCATTAGAGTTAATATTGTAACTGTTCCCATTTCACCTCTGATACATCACACTTTTTCTTCATATTTCCTACTTCACACTTCCTATTTCACACTCACAAATGTATAACTTTATAATGGTATAATTCTATTTTCCTGCCCCCTTATCCTTTATGCCACTTCTACATTCATCATAAACTCTACCTTAAAATGTTATTATTTTTGCTTTGAAAAGTCAATGTCTTTTAAGAAAAAATAGAAGGGAAAAATCATATTCTTTAATATACATTTATCATTTTCTGTGCTTGTCATTTCTTTCTATAGATCCAAGTTTTTATATGGTTTCATCCCTCTTCAACCTGAAGCATTTAGCTTTTCTTATGGTACAATTTTGCTGGCTACTTATTCTCTCAGCTTTCATTAATCTGAAATTGTCTTTATTCCACTCACAATTTAAAAAAATACATCCACTAGATATAGAATACAGAGTAGAACATTTTTTTTTTCTCACTTTAAGCACTTTCTAGATGTCATTTCATTGTCTTTTGGTCTCCAATGCTTTAGATAGAGAGTTCAGCCATCATTCATCTCATTGCTCTCCTCTGTGACACTTTTCTCCAGCCGCTTTCATCTTTGGATTTCAGCAGTTTGACCATGTTGTGCCTAGGTGTGATTTTCTTTGTATTGTCTGCTTTGAGATCACTGGGTTTCATGAATATATAAGTTGATGTTTTTCATCCAATTTGAGAAATTTAGATAAATTCTTCTTCAAATTTTTTCTACCACATAGTATCTCCTTTCTTGGACTCCAGTTACACATATATTAGACCATTTGGTATGTTCTATAGGCCCCCAAGGCTGTGTTCATTTTTATTCAATCTTTTTTCTCTGTGTTCTCCAGATTAAATACTTTTCATTGATCTGTTTTAACTTCTAATGACTCTATTCTGCCATCTTCAACTTGCTATTAAGTCCACGCACGCAGTGATTTTTGATTTCAGTTATTGCAATTTTTCTTTCTAGATCTTCAAAAATTATATAGTATAGGAGAGACGAAAGGTGGAGAAGGGAAATAAGATCTATTAAAAAAAAAATGGAGTCACCTTTAGCAATTCCATAGTGAAAGGGAGGAAGAAGAGATGATAGATGTAGATGAAGATCAACTTTTAGATTCTATAATAAGGAGATTTCAGAACTCTGTTCAACAGCTTCTGATTTCTCAGTGAAATATGAAGTATGTTGTTAACTCAAAAGTAAGGGAGAGGCTTAAGGAGACATAAGATGGTAATGAATTGTTATCTTCAAAAGTAGGAAAGTTTCTTTATTAGGGAAATGAGCAAGGTTTATTGTTTTCGTGATTTTCTCACAATATTGGGCTACATGGATGGAGATAATTGGAAGTTTTGCAGACAGGCATGACAGAAATAGATAGTAGCAAAAGGGCATGAGTGCATTTGATACTCACTGTAGGGATAAACTAAAAGATGCATAGAGAGCAAAGTGGAGACATAAAAGAACTGACTACTTGGGAGAAGTGTTGGGATCACTGAAGTGAAGGTCATGATGAGTTTGAAGATCTGTGGCAGTGAGGGTGGAGGCACCAGTAAACCTTATGTACGTTGAGAGCAATCAAAGGATAGAATGTTCAAAACTGAGACTATAAATTTGGTGCAGTTTCTAGTGAAGAAACATTTAGGCTGTGAACATGAGAGGAGTTTGTTGTTGAGGAGGTCAAGGAACTGAGATAGCAGGATGTCAAATGGATAATGGAGCTTGGGGAGGTGAGAAAGCTATGAGCCCAAAAGTAAACTGGGTAAGAGGAAGGACTTCGGAGAGAGGAGAGAAATTAAATGTACCACGAAGTATGTATAAAAGAGTCCTTGTGATGATAGATATTTGGGAAAGTGAGTGGGATTTTTGGAAGGAACTAAAATAAACAATGATAAAACATGATGAAACAAATTTTGAAGGCCTTTTAGAGGGTGAGAGCTTACTTCTAGAGTTATGTACCTGAATATATAGCTCTTTCTAGCTCAAAAGCATTATGGCTGCAAAATGATTTTTGAAAACTAAGAACAATTCTTCTGAAGGTCCCTGACATAAGCTTGGATAGGCTGATGATAAACTCTACCCCAATGGCAATATGTAATCTGTCAAAAGATTTTTTTTAAATTCATGTCATATATCTAGCTTTGAAGTTCCCCAAGTATCCCTAAATAAAGTCAACATAATAACTTCCATAAATGTACAGATAAAGATTTTTTTCAATTTAAAGGAAAAAATAGTCTTAGAACTATTTTTATCAATCAGCATGCATCTGAGTTTGTTCAGGAACAAAGCAGCAGCATGTGCCCAGAGGCTTTTACAATGGGATTATCACACTCAGATGAGATTTACAAATATAGTCTAGAGAAACTTTCTGTACTCTTGATATTTTGGACTAAATGAAGTAATACTGAAGAGGTGCATACCTGTTAGAATTTGAACTCAACATGTCCACCATAGCTCCTTAAGCAAACAGCCCAGCCTCCTTCATGTTTGCAAGCTAAACAAGCAAACTACAGTGTAGTTTTAAAGAAAAATCTCTTCATTACACAAAGGTAGCACAATAAAACAATCACCTCATATACATTCGTCCAAAAAGAACTGAACTTGAAGCCAGTTGCATTTATAATATGATAGGTGTCTCTTCCATGTACTCTTTTTTGACAATTTGTATTTTGATGTCTGTATTCTTTTCATTCTTCCCCGCTGCTCTTAGGGTAGGACCTGCTGTCACAAAGACCAATAAAACCTTGTTTTGCCCTCAATGTCTGTCATATAGCAAATACGCAAATGGATTTGTCGAGTGAATGGATTTAGGCAGGTAAAGAAGACAATTAATGTAGTCTGGTAAGGAAATTAAAGCTGTAACTTCTTCAATCTAGAATAACAGTTCATCTTCTCCATCTGTTTCTCATGAAAAGTAAGAGTTAAAATAATGTAAGAAAAATAATCAGATTCACTCTTAAAACTACATTTTGAATAGCATTGCCCTGAAAAGAAGAGTCTTGATGCTTCCTGGACAAAGAAAATGAAGACGATTTACTGGCTCACTAAAATGGGCTAAGGAGTTGACTAGATCATAAGGTTGTAAAAGTTCTTGAAGCATTTGTAGAAACATGAAGGTATTCAATCGTTTGTCTCTGTCTTAGTCAGTTTGCACTGCTATAACAAAATGCCATACGCTGGGTGGCTTACAAAAAATAGAAATGTATTCCTTATGGTTCTGGAGACTGGAGGTCTGAGAGCAGGGTGCCGCAGTGATCAAGCACTGGTGATGATCCTCTTATGGGTTTCAGATTGCCAACTTCTTATTGTATCCTCACATGGCAGAACAAGAGTAAGTTCTCTGAGGTCTTTTTTACAAGGGCACTAATCTCATTCACAAAGATTCCACTCACATGACCTCATCATTTCCCAAGGCCACACCTCCTAATATCATCACATTGGAGGTTGCAATTTCAGCATATGAATTGAAAGAGGGGAGAACCATCATTCCGTCCATATCAGCCTCTAATGACACTAAACTGAGCATAGCAAGTTTGGCATATTGTAGAGAATCACTCTAGGGTGACTAATAAAACAGGGACATCACAGTTGGTGCACCATTAGGAGTTTCTGGTACAGTCCTTTCTTCATGGCTGCTATTTGGTATGGTCATATGTATGAACAGCTTTTCCAGTTACTTCAATAGAAAACAAAATAGAATAAATGGCACTTCAGTTCAAAGAGGAGAAATTTGGCATATAACTATATACTTTAAAAAGAAAAAATGTGAATTGGCAATATCTTTGATATATATAAATCATGGTAGCAGAAACCTTAAAGGACAACATGCAGATTTTGCCTCCAGAAATGTTACAGCTAGACTGAGCAATTTCATGGATGTCTTGGTTGCATCCATTTGTCCTACATGGTGATGTGGGCATCATGGTACCCAAAAGAATCTCTCTTTAGCAGGCCAGCTAGAAGCGACTACTCCTTCCCTTGAATATCCATTGCAAGTATTGTCCAGACACTTATCCCCCAACTGTTTGGAAGGAAAGAACAAATACCATTTATAGATTATAGTGCTGGTTCACAGCAAGGACTAACGTTAATGATTTATTCCTTTTTACTAAAATGATGTATTTATGTTAATTTTTAGGGTCCAGGAACAAATAACAAGGAATTTGAATTTTCAGACATCTAGTTGAATTTCTCCTTGGCCTTGGCATTTAAACATGTAATTCATCAATCTATGAATTCTTAACTGCCATTTGGACATTAGCTTGTTGGACTTCACCTTTTTAATGCAAACCTGTTAGGGTTAATCAACGAGTATTAAATTCTAATTCTCCACATCAATTTCTAGAGCCCCTTCCTCTGCACTAAGCAAAACAAAACCCACACATAGACTGTTGAAATGCATTGAGATTTGAATACTGAGTGAGGCTATGTTTCTGAAATTCTGATCTTGGAGTACTTTTCTGAAAAACCTCTTATACACTGATGGTCCAAATCTCTTGACCTTCAGGGAGCAGGAGAGACAATCCTCTAGCCAGCCTTTGGCCTAATTCAGTTGCATTCCAGAGCTGACATTATTTATGGAAACATAAGCAGTTGGTTGGATGAATGCCCAGGGGCCTTGGCATTGTAGGTACTTAAATAAATCAAATGATCCAGAAAACTGAAATTATGTGAGACCTCCACTTGAACTGCCACCTCTCCTATAACCACTGGCAAATCCAAAGGGCAGGGAGGACCCTCATCCATAACAAGGGGGAGGAGGGCCCGCAGAACAAGGGAGAGAACCATCCAGGCATGCTCAGTTTTAGTGACACAGAGACCTTGTAATGTCATGGTGGGGGAAGAAAGAGACCACGTCCCCAAAAACAAAAAAATGCTGCTGAGATCGTTCCTGATGCAAACTTGGCTTCTGGAATCCAGGCTGATCCTCAGGACTTTGCCCTGAAGCTTTACTGAAGCATAAGCCACAGCTTCAAGCACAGGCAAGAATTTACATTTTCAATCAGGTTTTTGTTTTCGTTATTTCTATCATTTTACTAAACGCCTTTATCCCTACGGCTTGCTTTTTAAAAATCTGGTTATCTTTCAATGTCAGATATTTCTCAGAAATTTTCCCCAGGAAAGCAAAATCTTACCTGAGCATAAGAAATGCAACCCTACCACCTAAAAATTCAGAATAAAGATAAAAAGGTCTAATTGAATATTGACCAAAGAAAGCTATCTTGTTTATTTCTTACGTTAATATTCTTTCTGAAAGCACACCTTATCAGTCTCACCTCTGTTCTATTAGGCCTACCAGCAAGATCAGCAGGAAATTGGAAATGCTACATTAAGATATTTAGATTATAAATTTCTAAAAGTAGAACCACATCTGTGTCCTGGTTTAGTATGCAGACTTGGAGAGACTGATGAATGTTATATTATCACAACAGCAAACATGCAATGAGTTGCAGCTTGAACACATTCAAGATGGACTTCACCTCTGTGAGATGTAATTAAATGCTCCACATATAAATAATCTCACATGTTCTAATTCCCTGTTCCAGTTAGAGTAATCCTGGACTTGCAGCCTCTTGCTCTACTGCATGATAAGGTGTTGATTTGAAAACTAAACACAACTAATAAAAGGGTCAGGCCCAAAGCAAAAAAAAGCATTCGGGGTTGTCACCTCTGTCACCTTCTTTGTGTCTCTGTGGATTCTATCCTTTTATGAACATAGCTCTCACTGTCCAGAACATTGGTATACAGAATGTTTCTCACACTACTTATCTTCAAAATTTTAAGCTACTGAAAATGTGGTAGCTGGTGAGTCATGGTATTATTAATTCACATTCAAATGCTGATGGAATAAATTTGACATAGGGGAAGGTTGGGATGCAGAAGTGAGAAGAGAGACCAAGAGAAAAAGATAGTCCTATATTGTCGCCATAACCTTAAAAAGACCTTCAAAGGTGAGTCTTCACATATCATTTGAGGTCCTGACCAATCATAGCACCTAGTCCACCTATCACCACCTACAAGGGAGACTGCTGGGCTTGGAGAGTATCAGGCCCCATGCTTCCTCATCTGTGAGCCATACTCCCCATCCCCATATTGGACCACAGTCCCCTTGACCAGGGGTAACTAAACTCTAAGCTGAACAGGGCCTGTGTGGGAGCCTGGTGTGGAAATGTCTTTCAAAAAAGTGCTGAGCAACTCAGACTGTACAGTAGGAGTAAATGCAAGAAAATCATGAGGCAGAAAAAGGACAAGGGCTCGGACAGCCAGCGTCACGAAGGATTCTGACATGAGTATGCAGAAGCTACGCAACAGAGTGGCCAGGGAGCCAGTTCTCAGGAAGAGGGATAAAATGAGAAGACACCAAAAAGAAGTGTAACTAAGAAGTCGCTTTAAAGATATAGCAGTAGAGAGAAGATTCAAACTCTTCTGCTTTCTAAGGGTCTTGAGTCTCAGTGGGCCTTAGTATCAGAGAGAACTGACCAAATAAGGTTGTGTTCTGCCCAGAGGCCTGCTTCCTGTACTGCCTTGCAGCTGAGAGACCCGCTATGTTTCTCCATATGTGAAAACTAAGATGTAGATAAGCTAGGCTAATGCTCTTCTAGTGGGCATACGTCTCCTTATGTGACAAGCATCAAGGGCAGTGTAGGAACACGCGAGATGAATTTACTTTTAACTGTCAAGTGCAATAGAACTGTTACCATCAGCCTTTTGAGAAGTAGGCAAAAAAAAAAAAAAAAAAAGAAAAGAAAAGGATAATTAAACCCAGCCTTCTCAAATAAGCATGGTTGCAAAGGTTACAAAACACTTCAATATTGCCAAACCTGGTGAAATCAATTTGTTTTGTTGCAGTATTTGTCATGCAGAGATTGCTGAAGCCAACAAAATGTAAAGCATTAATAATTGGTATTAATAGCTTATATAAATTAATTTGTTTATTTGCCTACAAAAAAAAAAAACAGCTAAACAATGCATTAATGGAAGCCCTGCACATTTCGCAACATAAAGTTTACACTTCCTTGGTTTCAAAAATGAGGCATTTGAAGTTTGAAGAAATCTGACCAGTTAATGAAAACGAAATGAGAATCCTTCTGTTAGTCAATAAAATGAAGCAGAAGAGGCATCTTAATGACTTCAAAGCTACAGAAAATATAAAGTGTAGTACATAAAATATAACAGATTGTCAAAATAAAATAGAGATAATATAAGCTCTTATTTGTTTGCAGCACTTGCCAACTGTGATACTTATTAAATGAGTCATTACTTGATTCTTCCTCAATGTCTAGGAAGTAGATGGGGAATAAATAATAGGCACAAATGGGACATCAAGTACTGGTGAGGTTAAAGATTTAGTGAAAAGTATATCATGATTCATTTCAACAGGTATTTATTGTTGGGTGAAGCCATGGTTTGCCTGCCACTGGCCCTGTTGTAAGAATCAGTCTTGGGTGTGGTGGGAGATGATGGGGTCAGGGACTTGAGGACTCCTTATGCTATTTTGGGGGGTTGTTTTTGTTTTTGTTGTTTTTTGGTTTTAGTTTCGGTTTTATAATCATATCTCTTTGGCCCAAGACATAATCAGTTCTTCAAGGGCTAAGTTATACACTTTGAGGACTGTAAGGCTCTAGGCTTATTTCTCCATTCTTCCTCCCTTCTTGACTGTTTATTTTTATTAAAGATTCTACCAGAGGTTGGTCTCTAATTGCTACCTACAATGGATGACTACTTCAAAATTCGGCTACAATTTCAGTCTTGGAAACATAAAAATCAAGAATTTAGTTACATGAATCAAAACAAGGGGTAAGAAGAACGAGAATCTCAAACAGGATAATATATTGGATTGCAAAGCCATTTCCTACTTCTATCTTCTGACTTTCATACCTACTGACTTTACACCATCATCCATGCATCTTCCATCCAAGAGAACCACAGGAGTAAAAGCCATCCTCATTCAATAATCCGGTACTAAGTGTTTAGGATGTTAGGGCGTATGTCATTCAAACTCTGGCTGCTTCTAAAGCTAAACTGTCAGAACAGAGCTACAGTGGCTGAAGCTCCCTAAAGGTAATCTATTAGACGAGGCTTGACCCCTAGATTTAAGGTAGTACTGCCGAACCCAGCAGAGATTCGAGGAGAGCAAGCACTGCAAAGCCCCTCCACACATGTGGTTTTCTACTTGTCTGTGCAAATCTCAGATTACACATCCCCTCCAGGGACTGCAGGCTTCTCTGAATAAAAGAATTAAATAGTTATTAGGATTCTGCATGCACGTCCTGAGAACTAACTGCACCCCACATACCTCAGTAGTGTCCTTGCGTTGTTAGCACAAACACTTATCCACATCTGACAAGGGACTTCAAACCTCTTCAGGTAATTACATTTCCAGAGCAGTTGATACTGAAATGGGGAAGATTTGGCTTTGCCTCTTACATGCTCAAAAGTAGAGAAGATCTAGCATTCTTGCTTTTTTTTAATAATCAAGTTTTGCCTCAAACTGCTTAACTGTTTTTTCCCTAACCATAAACTCTAAGCTTTTACCATGTTCCTTTGTCTGCAATATGTGCTTCATTATCTTATTTAATCATGGATTATCTTTCTACTTAATTAAACTCACTTTTCACTGTGAAACATTGCATTAAAAAGAAAAATACAGATGTCATGTAGAATTATTTCACTAATCTATTATATCAGTCAAATAATTGCTCCCTGCCCCCAGGCAGTTAAAGATGAGACTGTTGAAACTATGATCGAAAATCTTCTGTTTGTCTTTCTTCAAATTCCAGAATTTTTAAGGCCTGGTAAGTATAAAAGAGAGATCCTGAATATTGCTGAGAAAATATCTTCCAAAATCAATGTTAGACATTTAAATTTCTGATTAGCTACAAGAAAAGATCCACCAAAAGAAATGTGGGTTGACCTAAGACAGGTAAAATACTATGTTGTTCCTTTACTTTTCAACTTAGTTATATTTTCATTTTCCTTTGTTGGATGAGCTATCATCGAAGGACTTCCCTTGAGAATCTTTCCACATCTCTGGCAAAAAGACACCTTCGGTGCATTAATGAATTCTGACCTAAATTTATTAGTTAAAATGAAGATAAATACTTAATAGTCAGGACCCATCTCTGACTCTAGATCAAACTTATAATAAATGTAAAAATATTTAGAAGTAACAAATGACTGACAACTTCAGGTAGTTCTTCAGAGGGCATATTGAGAGAGGGGAAACAACAAGAAAACATGCTGAGAAAACACAGCTTTCCTAATTGTTTCATAGTTGAATCCTAAGGAGTGATGAACCCTTCAGACCTAAAGGAAAATGCCATGACTGAGATTAAAATCAGTTCAGGACACTGAATAGGTTAACAACTATATGAACAACAACGAAAAGCATTTGAAGCTGTCCCCTTTTAAGGCAGTTGCTCATTTTTCTGCCTCTGTTTACCTAAGAATAATGAAAACAGGTCTGTACAAGACAGAGCCCAAGATTTTGGAGAACCATGCATTTCTGAAGGGTTCAAGGTTCACGTACTCAGTGTATATTCATCACGTACCTAGGGTATACTACTTATTTCCAGGGTCAGTATCTTACCCACGCCTGTGTTCTGTAGCTTTTCCCTTCATATTTCTCCACATTTGCAAAGTGGTGTTGGCTAAACACATTGTGTTCTGTGGAACCCAGATGCTTAATGCTCTCTCATGGAATAGTTAGGGAAGTGCTGAATACTCTACTTGTGGGTTTACAATGCACATTAAACAAAAGAAAGTGTGGTAGGAATTGCAGAAGGCAGGGGAGCTTTTCTGACTGGGTCTGCTTCTAGCTAGCTGCGAGGTTAGAACAAGTCTGTACAGCTCCAGAAGATTTGGCTTGCTTCTCTCAAACATGATAGCATTTTCCCAGCTACCTTAACGACTGCCTCAAAATGTGGCAACACAGCCTCAAAATGTGGGAAACTGGAGCAGACATTTCTGGCTGCCCACCCAGATTCATTTCTTCCTTCCTCCTTTTTTTAATTTCTATTTTGTTCAGATGTCTAACTGCTGCTATGCTCCTCACATACCTCTGGGGACACTGAGATCCCTTTAGCTGTACTAAGCCAAGTGCAACCATATCTCGCTTGTGATTCTCTGGGAGCTTGAGTAGAAACCTTCATCTCTTCTTGGTGAGTGTCCAGTGGTATCCTTCCATCCATTCCCCTGGACACTGAGTGGGCAGTATAGAACAGCTGTGGCCATCTCCTTACCAGAGGGCACGGAGGAGCTGAGACCCAAAAGAATAGTGGAAAATGGAGCTAAAACCACTGGATTAAGTCCACCCTGGAACACGCTCTCCCTCAGGACTTCCAGTTATGTGAGCCAATAAATTCATATACAAACCAATTTGGTGCTGTCATTTGTAGTTGAAGTCGCTTCCAGCCTCCGCAACTGATGAAACAGAGGCCAAGACCATGAGGGAGGGGGACTGGGAAGAAGACAGAATTATGAGGGCCAAGTGAAAAGTGGACAGTGTGATAGAAAGATGCTGGACTGTACCAGGTGCACAGAAGTGGAACTATGCCCACAGGCAGACTCAAATTATGACAGCCATTTGTTTTCCAGTTTCTACAACTTTCACCTTTGTGCATCCACTACTAGCCTTTGTCTTCTGGCATAATTTGTACCCAGACATATCCAGCATCACAGTGGACCCATCCACAAATCACAGTGTCATTGACAAAGAACTAGGCGAAAAATAAAATATCCAAGATCCAAAGGTCAGGGCAAAGTTTTATAAGATGGCAATCTACAGTCACAAAAGAATTTTGCATAAGAGCTAGCAATTTCACGAATATATATTCCACATCTGATTCCATATCTCACCTCACCTCCCAAGTCCTGCCAGTTCACATTGCTCAGTTCACGCTTTGCAGGGCTTTATAAGTTCGTTCCCAGTGAGAAAGAGAAACCGACCAATCTCCTTCCCTCTTCTTATGAAATGTATTTTACACAGTGACTGACATGACGGAATGCAGATTGTATGGAAAATGATGCCTGTAATTTCTGACTGCTAACTTCACTCAGAGTTGGGTTTGAGGGTTTAGACAGCCAGGAAAAAAAATATGTTCGGTACCATTTTTTTCTTTTTCAGAAAATGACTGACGAATGGGAATTCAAAGTTTATCCTAGAATGAAGATCTATTCAACATGGACTTTTGACAGGCCATTCTCTCAGACCCTCCTCATATTCACAGCTAATCCCTTTGTCTCTTTTATAACAACAAATCTACACATTCCTCTCCTCTCCTGCCCCCACTATTCTAGTTGTCATTGGACATTGTGACTACAAAGTACCTTTCATTTTCTTGCTTGCTAGGGGCAAATTAAATTAGTCTGCGGTCTGGGATACTTGGCCATTCCAGGTCTCTATGCAAGGGATGAAAAATATCCATGTAATGGACTCTAATGGAATTTGTTTTTGTATTCTAGTTTTTAAATTAGAGACAATACACAGAGTCCACTTATTATGCATAGGATGTTCACGTTAGAACTCAAAGGTCAAGTGTTGAAGTTTGGGACTTCTGGTCACCAACATTACCCCCATCTTATAATCTCTAGTTTAGTGGCTCCCAAAGTGGCTATGTATCAGAATCAATTGAGGAATTTATTAAAAATACAAATTTTCTGATGCAACTCAGACATAACGAATCTGACTTTCTGAAGTCTGATTTCTTCTTCTCCTCCTCCTCTTCCTCCTCCTCCTCCTCCTCCTCTTCTTCTTCTTTTTTTTACATGCTTCCTGAGTGAGTCTCCTGCAGACACCAGGGACCCATTTACTGAAGACATTTGGGAAGCACTTCTCTGGTCCAGCGGTTCTTGAGCTTATGTGAGCATCAGAAGCACCTGGAGGCCTTATTAAAACACAGATTGAACCCACAGAGTTTCTGATTCAATATGTCTAAAATGAAGAATTTGCATTTCTAACAAGTTTCTAAGTGATGCTGATGCTATTGGTCTGGGGACCACACTTTTGAGAACCACTGGCTCTAACCCAGGTTACTTGCGTACATGTTTATTATTCATTAACATTTCTATTATACAAGGACTGGGCTTCAGAGGAAGGAATAATCCTCTCACTTCAAGGGTAATACACCTGGCTGAGCATCACAATCACCTGAGAGCTTTTTAAACTTTTTAATTTAACATTCAATTACTGGGGTTAGGCTTGCACTTCATCCCAGATCTACTGAATCAACAGCTCCAGGATGCCCTGGGAATTGTATTGTTCTGAAGAACCCAGAAGATTTATTACAATAAGGATTTGAAAATATTGTCTTAGATGAGCCAGACTTCATGAAGAACTTATGCTAAAATATTATTTGTTGTTTCTCTGAAATTCAGATTTATTGGGGCATCCCATATTTTATTTGGAAATCTGGCACCCATATTCACTTCTGTCTTTGCCAGAAGTTTTCTTTCCTCTGTTCGTTCCTTTGTTTCCTCCTTTACTCAACATAGCTCAATTTCAAATGCGTAAGGGAGTGATGGTAGAGAGTGAAATGCATGCGAACATGATGTGTGGGGTGAAGAGAAAATTAAGAAGTTTCCTCAGGAAAGAAAACATACACATATGCATACTCATACACACACACAGGAAAATTCATTAATCTAGACAGCAGAAACAAAATAGAAAAACTGTCTGCTAATGGTTTTTTGCCAATTTGTCAATTACACAGTCAAAAAAAAGAAAAAAACCCCCGAGGAATAAAAAGACACCGAAGATGCTATTAAAATGTTTCAAGTGAAGCCGTATATAATTAATTTCAAACAGCATAGCTATGAAAACTCAAATACTTCAAGGTGCTGAGTGAAGGCGAGATAAATCTACATCAGCCTTCAAAACTGATGCTTCCAGGTGAGTCTACGGTTCAACCAGAAACAGGGAGATAATGATGTCTGCCTTTTCCCTGTTTTATTGGAAACTATAGAGCCTTAAATTAAAATGCTCCGAGTGCGTCAAAGACGAAAAGAAAAAAACACATAGCTCAGCACCTGGTATTAGCACATAACTACGAAGAGACTGAACTGAATGAGTGGAACAAATAAGACAGAGAAGAAAAATCCACTGATGCAGAAGACAAAGAAAATAAGGGAAGAGATCTGGCAAACCATTGTACAAGCCGAGTAACCACCATTAGCACCATGGTCCCTGCAAAGCAAGCAGCTTTCTCCTGATGCAATTTTACCATTTCCTAGGTTAGGGGCCAGCACTTTTACTGTAAAGGACAAGACAGTAAATCTTTTAGGTGTTGTAAGCCATATGCTCTCTGCTGTATCTACTTATCCTTGCTGATATGGCTTGAAAGCAGCCATAGACAATATGTAAACGAACAGACATGGCTGTTTTCCAATAAAACTTTATTCACAAAAATAGGTAGTTGCTATTGACTGAGTATTTATGCTCCCCCCTTCAAAGTTGTATGTTGAAGTATAAATTCCTAATACAATGATATTTGGATGTGGGGCCTTTGGGAGGTAATTAGGTCATGAAGGTAGAGCCCTCACTAATGAGATTAGTGCCCTTATAAGAGAATGAAGGGAAAGGAGCTCTCTTTCTGCTCCACCCTGTGAGGATACAAACAGAAGGTGTTCTGCGAACCACGATGAGGGCCCTCACCAGACACCAATCCTCCAGCATCTTGATCTTGAACTTCCCAGCACACAGACTGCTGAGGATTAAATGTTTTAGTATAAGTCACCCAATCAATAGTATATCTGTTACAGCAGTCTAGGAGACTAAGAACAGTTGGGACATATTTGGCCCCTGAGTCATAATTTGCTAACCCCCATCACAGGTGAATGTGGCAAGCATAGCATCATTAATGGATTCTATGGAGTACTCAGTGTCTGGTGGATGCTCAATTAAAGAAAAAAAAAAAAGACTCCATTAACTCATCACTATATATACAAGGGCAGAGTGTTTAAAGATCACTCCAAAGTGTAAAGGCAGGAAATTAGGATTCTAGAAACAGAAAGAAGTTGCTCATTAGAAATTCTGAGACTGCTATAAAAGGGAGAGAGAAGGAGATAAGGGAACCAAATGTTTTAAGATGTTTTTTAAAAAGTTCTCTTGGTGGCCCTGACATTCAGAGACAAGTTGACTGTATGGGGGAGAGGAACTCTCTTGCCAATTTCTTTGATTTTAATCTGCTACTGTGGAGGGTACATCATATGATAAGGTGTTAACTTCCTTGATCAGGGAGGTTTCCTGACTTTCTCAATTCCCTAATTTTTGCACTTAGCATCCTCAGTGTCCTTCCCCCAAAAGGAAAAACAAAAAAACAAAAAAACAACTAAGTCACTTTGGCATAAAATTTTATACTTTTAGCCAGAGAAATATCACCCATGTACCATGGAAACATAACTTCAGTGACCTCCTTTATGACCATGGTAAATGTGTTCCATCTGAGGCAAAAACACACAAGCATGCGTTTTATATTATATAATTTAAAAGCTTTATTTCCCCCCACAATTAGCAAATGGGTTTCATATTAGTTCAAATGGAAGTTTTCCTCCTAGAGTTGCCTTTGTCATTGACTATACGGTTGTCAGGGAAATTACTTTCTCATCAGGGGAAGAGTTAGATTTCATAGAGATGCTCTGAGCTAGTCACAGAAATGAGAGGGTCCAACTCAGCAGCCTCTGAAAGAGTCAATGAGATTGACAAGTCCTTTCAGCTAAAGGCCCGGTTAGGCATGGACAATATAGGCTACTACAACCTGCCCGTTGTAGATGCTGGCAGGATCCTTCCTGGAGAAGTGACAAAATGCAGCCTTTTTGATCAGGAAGCCTGGAAGCCAGATAATATCCTCAGTCCTGGCCAAATCCCCTTCGTCTGACCCATGGCCGCATGCAGGAGCATTTTAGCTAAAAAACAACTGCCTCCTCCTTTGGGGTCCAATGTGTACTCTTTGCCAGATTGGTCTTCATTCAAAAGTTCACTGCTTACACAGTTTTTAGCTGGTGCTTCAGAGGGCTCGTCTCTGCCTCTCCTAGGAATGATGGCATCATATCAATGGAAACATGAAGACCCAGGCAAGCACTGGCAGGTAGAGCATGGGGGCAGCGCTGCCAGACGTTCTCTGAGCGTGCATTATGGCGAAGACCGCGTTAGTGTGGTTGGTGGGTAATTCTACATTGCAGATCATTCCTTCACAGCAAGACCTACACTCCTGTTACAGAAGGAAGAGGAGAGGGGAAATAGCAAGTGAATAATAGGAAGAAGAGGAAAGAGTGAAACAAAGAAAATAAAGGTTTCTTGAGCTCTATGAGGACATACAGAATTAGAGATGGTTATCCAGTCTATGAGTCACTCAGATCCTTGGGTACCCTCCCCCGCACTGACCTGAAAGTCAGGACCATCTGGAGAGTCTTTTCATTTTAATGATTTATCTCTATCAACCCAAGCACAAGCAAGGAAAAGAAACTGAATATGACTGTTTGATTGAGTCAACAAATCTTCTAAAGACTTCTAAGGAAAAACACTGAAACAAAAATGAAAACTAGGAACATGTTGGATTGGTCATTGATTTTCTTTCTCAGTACTACTAGTTGGGGGATAATAATGACTCTCTATTGTGTATACTAACACCCGATTCCTATCATCACAGCAGCAATGGCTTGCTAATATGGCTGATGAGAAACACTTGCTCCTTCACAGCACAAGATGTTTTCAGGGGAAACCATCTCCTGTCATAATTTCTGGTACAATGCCTCAACCTGATAATCCTTGCCATTCATAGAGGCTTCCAGGATGACTAGGTAAGATAAAGGCAGCGATTCTTAAGTTTTTTTATCAGTGGTTTTCGACACAGACTGCACATCAGAATCTCCTTGGGGAACTTTAAAAAAATCCATTGCCCAAGAGCCCAATCTGAAGTTGGTCCAGTTGGTCTGGGATGCCCTCTGCCACCACCGACACAGCTTATAAAAACTCCCTAGGAGATTCTTCTGTGTAGCCGGAGCTAAAAGCCATGGCTTCAGAACAATATTCTGTACATCTAGGCTAAATCAAATTCTAAAACCTCATGAAATTAACATAGTTTCAAGTAATTTTTTCTCAAACATTTCAGCATTCCAAGCATATAAGAGTAAAATGCTCATTTAGAATGATAGAATGAGAAAATTAAAAATATCCATTGATCTAAAATATATCCATAGTTCATCATATTAAACCTTGGTTAATCTTTCAGACCCTTACTTCCTCATCCAAGCTCAGGTAGTGGGTGAGACAGGGTTTTCTTAGTAAAAGTTGCCACCATTTTTCTCTTTCCACCTTCCAGCTCCACTGTGCAGTGTTCTTGGTGATTTCTGGTCACAAACAAAATAGGTGAGCTGGGCTCTGTAGTACTTGACATTACTGGACATTTTCTCATGGATGGTTTGCTCTTGGGCTTCCAGAGCTGACTTCAGACAATTTGCCCAAAGTCCAAGGTCTAGGATTTAGCTCTGGAGTCTGGGAACTATCATTTGTTTTTAGCAACATTTTGTTGAAGAATGGAAAGTCTTCAACTTTTCTTTGGTCTCCACTGCGTCACTGTAAAGGAGTTTTTCCTCCAAGTATAAATATGTTCAACTTATTACTTATCCTTCTTGCCTCTCCATGATGTATAACTAACCATCACCAGCAAGAAACCTTAGGACAGTAACTTTACACACACACACACACACACTTTTTCTTTCCTTACTGTATGTTCAGAATCTCGGCTGTGGTGGCAGCCAACAAAATGACATTCACTTCTAGAGGCACACTTTTTGGTGATTGATGTACTTCTTCCACGACTGGTAAAGTGATGAACTGTCAAACAGTACTGTGTATCTAGGTAGGGAGAAAAAAAAAGGCAACTTCATTTTTTTTACATTGCAAAAGAGAAGCTCTCAACAATCACTTCAGAAATAACTAAAATTCAGGATAACCCTTAGGATTCTAGGCAACAAATATGGCAGAGAACTCTCGAGTTTCTAGGTGGTATTTTTTTAAAAGGCATAAGCTTCTGAAGCACATGTGTATTTTGAAAATGAATATAACTGGACAACTACCTTTAGGTGTCAGTTAAAGCTGAGGAAAAAATTGGACAAGGTTTTCATTAAAACCATAGGTTTGCCCATTTCATGTGAAAATGTCAGTATCTCTGTCTCTGTCTCATCTCTCTCCCTCTGAAGTATGTGTTCTGTAACCATAAAACAAAATGAAAATTGTTAATGTAAAATGCAACGGGTCAGGACATTTCTTGTTGCATTATTCATCATGTGTTTCTTATATATTAATAGGCTATGTGGTGAACTGGA
Organism: Pteropus medius; assembly: GCF_902729225.1. Lineage (NCBI taxonomy): Eukaryota > Metazoa > Chordata > Mammalia > Chiroptera > Pteropodidae > Pteropus > Pteropus medius. Next base: position 15,343,402 of record NW_024354875.1, on the reverse strand, counting down.
ATGAAAAGCAGGTGCTTCAAAGTACACACTGAGAGCACCTTCCTCTTTCAACCAGCTCACGCTCTAATCCTCCCAGTGTGTTTGACTTTTCCTTGAAGTATTTCTGGTTTTCTCCTCTTCTTTAATTAACTCTTACTCTGTCTGTCCCCTCCACCCTCTGTATAGCTAGCTCATTTCTACATGGTGTTATCTTTACAGCTCACATTTTATTACTTAGGACTCTTTAAAGAAAGTAATTTCATTTAATACCCTAGAAACTTCCACTTCAGTTCTACATCTCTATTATAGTTATCTCAGGCCGAGTTTATTGAGAAGGAACTACAGCAGCTGTGTCATGGGATGGGAAAAAAAATTCAACTAAAGCTGAGAATACTGGACTTACAAAATTGCCTTTGTCACAAGCGAGCAAGCCACATTATATCCTTTAAGGACATTTTTTATTTATTTTTACTGTTATTTTAAAACATGTACTGTGGTAACATTGGTTAATAACACTATATAAATTTCAGGTGTACAGCATTATAATTTGATGTCTGTATACTCTACTGGGTGCTCACCATCAAAAGTCTAGTTTCCTTCTATTACCATATATTTGACCCCCTTTACCAATTCAACCTCTCCCCTCCTCCTTTCCCTCTGGCAACCACCAGTCTGTTGTATCTATGACTTTATCTTTGTTTTGTTTTGTTAGTTCATTTGTTACTTTTTGGTTTTATATCTCGTATATGAATGGAATCACATGGTTTTTTTGTCCTTTTCCATCTGATTTATTTCACTTAGCATAATATCTTCAAGAGCCATCCATGTTGTCACAAATGGCAATATTTCATCTTTTTTATGGCTGAGTAGTATTCATGCGGCGTCGTGTGTGTGTGTGTGTGTGTGTGTGTGCCACATCATCTTTTCCATTCATCTGTCAGTGGAAATTTAGGTTGTTTTCATATCTTGGCTACTATAAATATGCTGTAATTAACTCAGGGGTACATATATCTTCACAAATTAGTGTTTTCATATTCTACAGATAAATACCCAGAAGAGGAATTGATGGATCATACGGTAGTTCTATTCCTAATTTCTTAAGAAACCTCTATACTGTTTTCTACAGTAGCTTCACCAACGTACAATCCCACCAACAGTGTACAAGGGTTTCCTTTTCTCCACATTCTCATCAACACTTGTTATTCTTTATCTTTTTGATAATCACTATTTTGACAGGTGTGAAGTGATATCTTATTGTGGTTTTGATTTGTATTTTCCCCCCAAAATGACCATCTTTTCATATGTCTGTTGACCATCTGCATGTCTTCCTCGGAAAAATGTCTATTCAAATCCTCTGTCCATTTTTCAATTGGTTTGTTTTGCTGTTGTTGTTGTATCAGAAGTATCTTTTCCCATTTGGTTTGTTGGCTTTTGTTTTGTTGATGGTTTCTTTTGTTGTGCAAAGCTTTTAAAAGTTTGATGTAGTCCTATTTATTTATTTTTGTTTTTGTTTTCCCTACCTTTGGGGTCAAATTCACAAAACACCAATGAGACCAATGTCCAGAAGCTTAGTGTCTATGTTTTCTTCTATGTATTTTGTTTCAGCTCATGTATTCAAGCCTTTAATGCATTTTAATTTTTATATGTGATATAAGATAGGGTTCACCAGTTTCATTCTTTTGCATATGGCTGTCCAGTTCTCCCAAAATCATTTAATGAAGACACTTTCCTTTCTATGTTGTATATCCTTGGCTCCTCTGTTATAAATTAGTTGTCCATATATGTGTGGTTTACTTCTGGGCTCTCAATCTTGTTCCATTGCTCTGTGTGTCTGTTCTTCTATCAATACCATATCATTTTGATTGGTATAGTTTCGTAGTATAGTTTGGGGAGTATGATACCTCTGGCTTTGTCTTTCTCAGGAATGCTTTGACTGTTCAAAGTCTTTTGTGGTTTCATATAAATTTGAGGATTTTTTTGTTCTATTTCTGTGAAAATGCCATTAAGATTTTAATAGAGATTGCACTGAATATATAGATTGCTTTAGGTTGATTTTCTTTTTAGTAAAATGATGATATTAAGTGCCCTGGCATTTTAATAGGGTTGTTGTAGGCTTTAACTAACAATAGTTAACACATATTGAGTGGGTATCACCAGCCATGTAAATCATCTAATGTGTATTTGCTCATTCAATCCTTACAACATGCCTTAAGATAAGACATATTACTATCCTCACGTTACAGAAAAAGAAACTGAGGTCACATAAGTAGAAAGTGGTAGAAGGTAGAATTCTAACCTAGGCTGTTTTCCAGAGTTTGTGTTCTTGATCAGAGCACTATTCTGCCTCTCAGTATATTTAATATTAAACTACATGGTACTGCAACATGCTCTACAAGAGCAGCTGACGTCTGGATTCAGAAGAAATGCATTAAATGTTTGGAAAGGCATTTCAATTTATACTGCAAACAAAGAAGAATTGAAAATTGGTGGCTGCATGTGTTCATATATAATATCACACACGCTAAAGCAGCCCTAGAAAGTCAGAATAAAAGCCAGGGTAAATAAAATAAGAAATGTCATTCTTGTCATATCCTGTTACACAGAGAACCTCTTTTAACAACACCGATAGGCCACAGAAGTAAAGCTATAAGATGAAAAGGAAACCTGAGATGACAAAGAACAATAGCTGCAGGCCTGTTGGCCCCAAGAAATGGCTGACAAACTGAAAAGTAAGAAATTATACCTTCAGTAAGAATTCCAGATGGTTAGTATCTTGGGGGCTTGACCGGTGTATAGTCAAGAATGTACTGTCGTGTGTGTTGGAATGTAGGGTCATTCCATGTCAATCTCTTTAAGAGTTAGGTTTTCAAGGCGGACTTGGAAGAGCTGACTTTCTTTACCCTCCTATCGCTGATGTTTTCTTGGTGGTGAAAAGCTACAGCTTCTCTCTTTTGTTCACACATTTCAACAGATGAAATTCTAAAACCCAGAAATGTGCATGCACGTTCTCACTAAAAATGGCTTTGATTAATGAATGACAAATTGGAGCATTATGTACAGACTGAGCAGGAACAGTGTTTTGCTACAATCCAAAAGAATAGTATGGCCCATGAAGATAAAGCACAAGAGAATCAATGCCCAAATTTACAACTATTCTAACCCTTACTGTCCAGTTTTCTGGGGAACTTAAAGCAAATACTTAAAGAATGATACCCACCCTCTCAAATAAGTTAGTAAAAAGAGGCATCAGTTAACTTTAAAAACTTTGAAAAAACTAAGATAAATTTCTGTGGAAATGTGGAAACAAATCTCAAAATGTACACACTCGCATGCCCTCACAAAATTTAAGGTTGATTACTCTACAGAAATATAAAAGAACCCCAAGAAAAATATTTTGGTAATTAATTATTCTTGAAAAGAAATAATGAAAAATACTGTCTGAGTAGATGTCAAAACCATTTGTGCTAATTTATAGCATAAGATTCCCAGGCCCGTAAAGATCTCCAGTGTGGACTATTTACTGGCTACACACATTGCCTTTATCTCAAAGATGTAAGGTTACTTCACTGCTATATATAATGAAGTACAGAAATTTCCAAAAGATTCGAGATAGTAATAGATCAAAACTAGTAATCTCTAATACTGGGAGAGTTTGTTTATTTTTCTTGACATTTTACTTCTGAAAACCTAAAAAAGGGTATATTCTAAAATCTGAATAGCCTGATCTCCTTATAGCTGTAAGTAGTTTTTCAATTCCAAATCATCCATCAGCACATCCTGTCTGCCTTACCTCCATGTTTGTATATATTAAATTATTCAACTTCTCATCCCCTCTACTCCTACCTCCCTATTCCAAGTGGCCATCTTCTCCACCTGAAGACAATAAAAGACCCTATTTGGTGTCCCCTTTTACTTGTTCCCAACCATCCTTTCTCCACACGGCAGTCAGAGCAATATTTTAGAACACAACTACCATCTTGTACTCCCTAGTTTAAAATACCCTTACTGCCTTCCCATTATATTTACAATAAAATTCGAACTCTTTACTAAAAAAGAAGATCCTGTGTGTCCTGGTCCTTACCTCCATGATATTCTTTCTCCCTCTCCCAACGAGCCTCACTAGCCAGCCTTCTCCCTGTTCACGTAAGTAGCCTTTGCATTTGCTGCCTCTTCCTGGCATGCTATTTCTACAAATCTCAACCTAGCTAGCTTATTTTGGTCATTGAGATCTTATTTCAAATGTATGTTCCTCAGAGAAGATTTCCCTGACTACTTAATCAAAGGCATGCATTCATACTGTCAACAAATACTTACTGAATGCCTAATATGGGCCAGGCACTAGATTAAACACTGGGGATACATTAGTGAACTAAACCAACTAAAAATATACCCAAATATTTGTCAATGAATGAATGAGTTTTCCAAGAATCAATGTCTCTCAAGAGTACAGAACTCTTCCTTTGCTTTAAGTCAGTAAGTACAACTTTTCTAGAGATATCATAGAACATTTCTGAAATTCTTAGAATGCCTTAATCAACATTGTGATCTATTACTTCTCCCTAGTAAACACCATTTAAGAAACTTTTCCTCAAGGCACACACAATTACAAATTGAGGCTATGCCATCAGTTTCCGAGTACTCTCTGAAAAGTCTGATGTCTGGATAGTCTCTTAAAAGAAATCTCTACAGAACATGATCAGTCTGTGGGTTTGCTAATCCCATTAAGTAAGATGCCTCTGCTAAGGGCCAGTCAAGAGACATGAGGTGTAAATGAGGTGTGATTCCGAAGGAGTCTTCTAAACTCAACACACTTACTTTGTGGACACCATTTGTCTTCTGCCCATCTATTGCAGTTATAATTATCCCCTGCATTTTCACAGGTAAAACACTTGAAGCTGTTTGGAAATGGTGTGGCTTTAAAGAAAAATGCACAGTGAAACAGGTTAAAAAAGACAAAAATTTTAAACATCAAATATGGCACAAAATTAACAATGTTTATTAGGTCAAACAAAATTTACAAGCCATCATCCTTAGAATTTCTGTTTTTAAGGAGCTGAACTTAACTGTTAGACTTTGTGGGTATTTTCTTTATTCCCTTCTCATTAAATATTTAATCTGTAAATATCTACTCTAGAGTAATGAAATAAATATCTCAAGCCACTTTGACATATCCATGGTATTGTTTTATTATAATTTATAACTTGGGAATAGGTGGGGGTTGAGAGGATAGGTAAGGATAGTGGCATCATTGGAACCAATAATTTGATATGGTATCATCCCCAAAAAGAGCTGAAGTCAAATTAACCTGAACTTGAATTCTGCCCTTCCCACTAATTAGTGGTGTCATTTTGGACATCAAAGAAATACTCGTATGTATAGCAATAGCAACCACGAGGAGCCTCATGACTTGCAGAGGCCAGCAAAGGTTAAACAGGAGGTTGCAATAAAAATATGTGATAGAGTCCCTGGCATATCAAATCAGGCTGGTTTCCATCCCTATGCACTTATATTATGGCTATATTTAACCTCGAGCAAGTAATCTTATTTAATGTATGTCAGTTAGACCTCAACCAGGAATGTAACATTAATATAAGGGTGATGGTAATTCTCAGGCCCTTACACTCAGGACAGTGTTATGGAAAAAGAGGAATTAGGAGCTGCTGGCAGTCTGGACTGAGAGCAACTAATATGTTCTTTTTGTCCTTATGCTTTTCTTTCTACCTTGTATCTTGTTTTAATGAGAAAAAAGTCAAAAATACAATAGATTTGAGATTTTTCTATAGGCCAGGGTATAAAGCCCTGAATAAAACTTTCAATTCTTCCATTTTTGGAGAATGAAGCAGGCAAAGATCAAAGTGAACCCCAAACCATCCTGGTAACCTGATCACAAGTTGGGATAACAATTTGAAAGCACTGAGTATTTCAGATACAGGGAAGGCTATATATTAATGCATAAAAAAGGAACAATATATCAAAAGATCAGAGGACATAAAACTAAGTATTGCAAATATAGTTCAGTTTTGCCTAAGTGAATTAAGTAGATAAATAAATAAATAATGAAATGAAAAAATCCATTTTTACCTATTAAATCAGTACAGTTTAAAAAATACTAATACTCAATGCTGGTAGATGAATAGTTAAAGTATAAATTGACACAACCTTTTTGATTTAATAATTCTAATTTCAAGAATCTATTGTCAGGTCATTAGCCAAATGAAGAGAAAAATGCATTTAAAAAGATTTTCAGTGAAGCATTAATGTTTAGCTTGCTTGTGACTGTGTGTGTATGTGCATGTGTGTATTATATGAGGTATGGGGAATTGGTTAAATAAGCTATCAACTAGAAATATGATTTTTTAAAAATTTGAAAGTAAAAGGCATTAAAATACTTTCAAAGACATGAAAAAGTATTTAAAATATAATTTAATGGGAGAAAAATTGCTGCAAAATTAAATTTGTGTAATCTCAGTATGTCATGTATTTAAATACACATATATAGGTAAAACAGTGGAAGGAAATATCCCAAAATGTAAAAAAGAGCTCACTCTGAATCCTGGGATTATGAAAAAATTTAATTTTCTTCTATACATTTCCCGTATCTTTGGAACTTTCTACAATGAACAAATATTACTTTTTCTCTTTAAAAAAATTGTTTTTCTCATCATAAAATTGTATTAGGTTTAAAAAGTTCAAAATTTGTCAATAATTTAGATTTTATGAAAAGTATGTCAGTGCCATGTCATTTAGCTATCAGTATACAATTCTTACCAATTAAGAAATGTATAATAAATGACAGTTTAAAGTGTTTATGTATGGTCTACATACATATACATATGTGTGTGTGTAGTATACATATGTACACACACAGATGACTGAATGTCCCAAATAATAAAGCAAGTACAATGAAGAACAATAATGACGCAGACCTCATTTAGGAGTAGTAGAAAGACAACAGTTCCAAAACTCGGCTGTGCATCAATAGGATCAGAAGAGTTTTTTTACCAAGTGAGGGCAGAGAGAAAAAAGGAATCTGTATATCACCCTCCTGACTACTGAATCTCTAGAAAATGGACCTGGGAATATGTAGCTTTAAAGGCTTTATTGTGATTCTCATACTCTCCCACATGTGAGAACCATAGTCATTCACATTTCTAGTGAACAGGTTTTACCTATAACAACCTCTCTCTAATAAAGTATATCAGAGGAGCTTTACTTGTCTGAAGAGAGATCAAGGAGGGGAAATGCTAAATGTATACAAGCATAAATACACATATATATGCATGTGTGTGTATATATACACACATACATATATATATATAATCCTATAGGTAATATATTCTATTTACTTATTTTTAAATTATTAATGGAAGTCCAGGTTTTATGAAGCCTTTTCTAACTGTGCATAATATTAATGAAAAATCTAAGTAGTAGTTCCTTCCAAATTTCACACGTAATAATCTGTTTTCAAAATTGTTAATGGCCATTTGAAAGAATGCATCATTGATGCAGAAACTTACTACAGCCAATATTCTTCTACAATGAAGTGATGAACAAAGAACACTGAATTTCCTCTGCTAAGCCATTCTTAGGGACAGTGTTCAAAGATTATTTTAAACAAGAACCTTTTTAAGACTTTAACAGGAAGTCAGGCCATTTTTTAAAAAATGAAGAAAATTTCAGAAGTAGTGAAGACTTTCTGATTTATTCTAGGTATAAATCAAATGTTCTAGAAAAGACACAGTTACTATAGGTAAAAACAGGGACTTCAAATGGATACCCCCACCCCACAGTCATGAACTACAAGGACAACCTCTACTTACGGTCGAGAAGAGGCCTCACATTATAGAAGTTGATATTCTTGGCAAATGCCTGGTTTTCTGAGAGGATAAAGATCTGGACCACAGTTATAGCTAAAGCATGACAGAGAGGCAGCATTCTGACCTTCGGTATGGGAAAGTCCAAACTCATTTACCTACGATGAAAAGAGAGACTGGTCGAGTTTATTTGCATTGCACAAGTCAATAGGAATACGTTTTGCTTCCACTTGGAAAGCTTGATGATTCAAATACATTCAACCATCTACTTGTTCTGTAGGGCCAGTACCTGTGTGTAAACTACATTCTTTTTGATCAAATGAAAGTTAAGCAATTACTGCCTTCTACTAGTCAGGCCTCTGCACCAGCCACCTAAGTTTTAACAGGATACCAGTGGCCTTTCAGGTCCCAGAACAAGCAGCCAGTAGTAGCCTGGCTGCACCCCATTCCTTAGCTGCTTCAGGCTAGTCACTTTTCTTTGTGCTGAATCACCTGATCTCTTAACAACCACGGTTCAGAGGCATGTTCAACTGAAGTTACTTAACCACCTATCTGTCAATTCTATTTCCTGAATAAACACTTATGTTCGATAAATTTTGCAACTTTTTCAAAACCTGGAGGAAACAATAAAAGTTGGAGCAGTCGGAAGGACTGTAGGTAAAAGACAGTGAGTTTGAGAAATAAAGTTTCTGCGGGATCCCAGAGTACACAGACACTGAGAAGAGAAACAAGAGTCACTGTGAAATGCCATCCCTGCCTATTTCTGTCACATTGGGTGCAAAGAGAAGCTACCAGAATATTCTAGAGGAAACAGAATAAAAGTTGCTTGGAAAGCTGAAAACCATATAATGTTAGCCCTAGCCCACAAATATTGCCCACTGTTTTCATAGACATAAAGTAGGTGGGGCTGAAACACAATGAAACAACAGACATGCACAAAGCCCTGAGGAAAATATATTATATCTTAAGCCTCATAGGTTCTACCCTCTAGAAGCAGACCTGGTAGTAAGCAAATCTTCAGGAAAGATGCTGAGATGCTAGAATCTCACCACCAACAGATTCTCTTTAATGAGGGGGAGATGTGGACAACAGAAAAAGCGTGTAACTTGGAGTTTAAAGACTTTGGTTCAGGTGCTGGATCTGCTATTTTTTAGCTGCCTGACCTTGGACAAGCTCTTTAAACTCATTTAACCTCAAATTCCTCATCTGCAAAGTGGCTTAATAATACCCATCCTCCCCAAACGTTTAAGTAATTCTAAGCATCAAATGCAGGCTCTAGTAACATAGGCTTGTACATTGTAAGAGCATTTGTAGTACAAGTTCTGTGAAAATGCTGGAATCTTAAATAGTTCAATAATATTGGCTGAACTCATATTCTTCTTGTTGAATCAAGTGGCCTCAGGAGGTTTAGGGAGTTTGTCAAAGAAAAAAGTTTGACCTCCATATATACGAACATAACCCTTCCCGGGGTAAGAATGCGTGAGTTCTAGGGTTTTACTCCCCTTTTCTTGTGTTGTGAGAATATCGGTTTTGCATGTGTGGCTAATAACGCCTACCTGTGGAGGTGGAACTGAGTATTAGATGAAATGTAGCCACGACATCATCTCATTGCTACAGATGGCTTTTGTCACTGATAGAACTGAGTCCCTCAGAAGTATTCACTGTAAAAAAAAAAACCTGGTATAACACAAAAAAAGAAAACTCCAGACCACTATCTCTCATGAACACAGATGCAAAAATCCTAAATGAGATATTAGCAAACCGAATACAACAACGTATTAAAAAGAATATACACTACGATCAAATGGGCTTCATCCCAGAGGCACAGGGATGGTTCAACATACACAAATCGATGAATGTGATACACCACATCAACAAATTAAAAAATTAGAATCATATGATCATATTAATAGATGCAGAAAAAGCCTTCGACAAGATACAACATCCATTTATGATCAAAACACTTAATAAAATTGGTATAGAAGGAAAGTACTTTAACATAATAAAGGCCATATATGACAAACCCTAAGCCAACATTATGCCAAATGGTGAAAAACTAAAAACTTTTTCTCTAAGATCAGGAACAAGGCAAGGCTGTCCACTATCACCACTGTTATTCAATATAACATTGGAGGTACTAGCAAGTGCAATCAGACAAGAGAAAGATATAAAAGGCATCCAAATAGGAAACGAAGAAGTCACATTGTCACCATTTGTGGATGACATGATTTTCTCTATATAGAAAACCCTAACGACTCCACAAGAATACTACTAGAAACAATAAGCAAATAAATTTCTGAATACAAAATCAACGTTCAAAAATCCATAGCATTCCTATACTCTAATAATGAAGTGCCAGAAAGAGTAGTGTAAAAAATAATTCCTTTTGCAATTGCAACCAAAAGAATAAAATACCTAGGAATAAATTTAATGAAACAAGTTAAGAACCTATATAATGAAAACTATAAGATCTTATTAAAAGAAATCGAAGAAGATACAAAGAAAAGGAAAGATATTCCGTGTTCTTGGATTGGAAGAATCAACATAGTTAAAATGACCTTATTATCTAAAGCATTATATAAATTTAATGCAATCCCCACCAAAATCCCACTGGCATTTTTTAAAGAAATAGAACAAAATCATCAGATTTGTATGGAAGCACAAAAGACCCTGAATTGCCAAAGCCATCCTGAGAAAAAAGAATGAGGCCAGAGGCATCTCTCTGCCTGACTTCAAATTATACTACAAAGTGACAGTGATCAAAACGGCATGGTATTGGCAGCAAAACAGACACATGGACCAGTAGAATAGAATTGAGAGTCCAGAAGTAAACTCATAATTATATGAGAAAATAGTTTTTGACAAAAAAGTCAAAAACATAGAGTGGAGAAAGGAAAGCCTCTTCAATAAATGGTGCTGGGAAAACTGGAAAGCCACCTGCAAAAGAATGAACCTAGATGGTTGTCTATCACCACACACCAAAATTAACTCAAAATGGATTAAGGACCTGAATATAAGACCTGAAATAATAAAATGCATAGAAGAAAACAGGAACTAACTCAGGGACATTGGACTTAAAGAGGATTTTATGAATTTGACCTCAAAGGCAAGGGAAATAAAAGCTAAAATAATTGAATGGGACTATATCAAAATAAAATGCTTCTGCTCAGCAAAAGAAACCATCAACAAGGTAAAGAGACAACCATTCAAATGGGAAAATATATTTGCGAGCAAAGCCTCCGATAAGGGCCTAATATCCAAAATATACAAAGAACTCATACGACTCAATAACAACAAAAAAACCAAAAGATCCACTCGAAAAATGGGCAGAGGACCTGAACAGACACTTCTCCCTAGAGGACATACAAATGGTCAACAAACATATGAAAAGATGCTCAACATCGCTAGTTATTAGGGAAATGCAAATTAAAACCACAATGAGATACCATCTGACACCTGTTAGAATAGCTATAATCAACAGGACAAGTAATAACAAATATTGGAGAAGATGCAGAGCAAAAGTAACCCTCATGCACTGCTGGTGGGACTGCACATTAGTACAGCCACTATGGAAAACAAAATGGAGGTTCCTCAAAAAACTAGGAATTGATCTACCATATGATCCAGCAATCTCTCTACTGGGTATTTACCCTGAACACTTGAAAACCCATATCCAAAAAGATATTTGCACACCAACGTTCATAGCAACATTATTCACAGTGGCCAGGACATGGAAGCAACTGAAGTGTCCTACGATAGATGACTGGCTAAAGAAGCTGTGGTACATATATACAGTGGAATGTTAGTCAGCCATAAGAAAAGATGAAATACTGTCATTTGCAACAACATGGATGGACCTGGAGATAATCATGCTAAGCGAAATAAGCCAGACAGAAAAAGTTGGAAATCACATGATATCACTTATATGTGGGATATAAACCTAAAAGCAACAAATAAGCTGGACAAACAAACAGAGACTCATGGACATGGACTATAGACTAGTAGTTATCAGAAGGTAGAGGAGAGGGAGGAGGTAGATGGGGTAAATGAGGACAAATATGTGGTGACAGAAAGAAATCTAACTATAGGAGGCGAACATACAGTGTAAATATATATATGCCTTACTGTTAAAGTGTACAGCTGAAACTTATTGGATTTTGTTAATCAATGTCACCATTAAAAAGCAAATAAATAAATTTTTTTAAAAAACCTGGTAAGTTTTACAAAATGCTAAACTTTACACACTGCATTTCAACTCAGTATAGACTCAGACTTAGTATATATAAATATATATATAATTCTGCCTTGGTTCATTTTAGAAACCAAAACTGACCTTTCATAGTTATCAGATTTCTAAATCCTGTTCTTATGCTCTTTCTGAAGAAATAGACATTTAGCCAACTGTATTATACCTTACAGGCAAGTGGTTATACTGATAGAAATTCTACTTCTCATATTCATTTCTCTGAGTTAGATTGTCCCAAATTCATTTAGAACCTGTGGCTAAGTAATGGGTACCTTTTCTTCATACCAGTGAACACTATGAGTCGAGGGAGGGGGACTAATTCCTCCTTCACAAACCTTAAAATGGCTGTGTTCCAAGACAATCCAAAGCATTCTTATAACATGGAGATGATGCCTAAGAGCATAGATTTCATACTGTCTACATTCAAGTCCCTTTTGCATCACAAAGCAACTCTGGGACTTTGGACAAATTGTTTAAGCTTTCAAAACCTCAACTTTCCCATCCGTAGAACAGGCATAAGGACAGTATCTACCTCAGTGCAGAAGGAAGGCCTGAATGACACCATGTGCACAAAGCACTCAGCCGGGTGCTGGGCACATGGTTAAAGCTGTATTTATAGAGAACATTCTATTAGGCAGTAAAGAGCACTGGCTCAGATATCTGCTTCCAAGCCTACTATCTGTGTAACCTCAGGCAAGTTCCTTAACCTCCCTGTACCACCATTTCTGAATCTATAAAGTGGAAATAATAATATTAATAATACCTACCTCATAGGGTTGTAGGAATTAAATTAGTTAATATATGTAAAGCATATGAACTATCTAATTAGCTGTGTGCTAAGCATTTGCTGTTCCTTACTAAGTAAGCATTTACTAGTAAGGAACTAGTAATGAACAAATATCCAAACTGTTTGTAATCACAAGTCAGAACCCATGGTTCTCCTCATATAATCTCAATGTGAGACAAAAGCCCATTCATTCATTCATTCATTCATTCATTCAACATGATGTTATTGACACCTCATGTATAACTGACATTTTCATCACTGGATCGCCAGCAAGGTCTTTGCTCTTACACAGTATGTATTTTAGAGGGAAAAGACAGAAATAAATATGGAAGAAAATAATTTCGCAGTCATAAATTCTATGAATAAAACACAATAAGGAGATATGTTAGTGAAGAGAATGAGCTATTTTACATACTTGGTGGGTCCAGTACATCTTTGCATAGGTGACATTTGAACAGGTGAATTAAATGATGAAAAGAAACTGTCCAAACAAAGAATCAAGGGTAAAGAAACCAAGGTCCTAAGATGGAAAGAAGTGTGCCTTTTTGGGAGGGGTGGGGTGGGGGAGGGGAGGGGATTCGGAAAGCAGCCAGAGTGACTGGAGCATGCAGAGGTGGGGAACAAACAAAGTCAGAGAGTGGTGGGGTCAGGTCACACAGGCACCTATGAGCCATGGCACGGATTTCAGATCTGGCCAATTCAAGAAATTGTTTAATTTTAGATTATCTAGTTCTGAAAAATACCAAGAATGCTTTGTCTCTGTAGACTAATTAGTCCCAAACTTCTAGCCTTATTTCTAGCTCCTGGAATAAAGACAGACAAAAAATACTGAATATAGAGGAATATAGAATTCAAATACACTACAAAGGTTTCTCTGAATGCATAAGTGAATGGAGGATAGACAACTTGAAAACAAACTAAATAACGAACAAACCCAAGGATTAAATTTGTTTTTGGTTCCTCTATTCCTCAAACCAGCACTGGAAGAAATAGAGTATCATTACCACTGTACAACTGAGCAAAGTGAAATTCAGGGACAATATGTGCAAAGGTCCTAGTACACTGGAACATAGCAGGCCCTCAAAACATTTCTACTTAGCTCATTCTAGCCTACTAGACTTGAAAACTAGTTAATGGTAAATCAAAAGACTATTGCTCCCGTAGAGAATAAGTGTATTTTCATTTCCATTTTTAACTAAAACAGCATAACCTTATTCTATGAAAATTCTCCAAAACTGCAAAGGTTTTAGCAGTCAAACGAAAAAAGCATTAAATAAAAATGTCTCATATTTTCCAGAGCATGTTTTATAGTCTGTTACCATATCCTGCTTTCCCCAAGCACCTATATCTATCTCTATCTATTTTTCAGTGTGTAGGCTTGTGTTAACATGACTGTTTTATTTTCACAACCAAAAGACATTAGGGTCATGAAAAAGCAAATGACTAACTCTAGTATCCGAAAGTTGCTTTACATTTAGAATCATTTCACGAAGACTCTGAACTGAAAATTATCTGCTGAGACTGCTGAGTAGGCTCTCACTGCAGTCTTTGCTGCAGAGCAAAGTTACAATAGAGCTTTTATTTTGCTCTAGAAGGAAAAAAATCTTTAATACAAGTTAGACTAAAGCGTTCTGGTACTTTCTCCTGGATCAACATAGAGCAGAGTTCTTCGTGTGGGGGAGGGGCAGCCTGTGAGCTTCTTAAGGCTGTTTGCAAAATTTTGTGGCCATACCTATTTTCCCCCTGGGTTGAGTATCTCAAAGGAATCTGAGACCCACATAATACTTAAGAACAGTTGCTTGCTGTTTCATAATACAGACGCCATGATTCAACTTCCTGTAACTTAGATGTTTTCATATTTTAAGACTAAGAAAGTTCCACATATACATTAGGTATCAGGTCCTCATACTCAAAGGTATCTCAAAACATTCCTCCCCAGAAAGAGCTCATTACCGTCATCCACCTTTCCCAGAAAGTAGGCCTGGTCTACAGTGCTGGCCTTCCCTTTATTTTGAGTCCTTGCTTTAGAAAGTATATTCATTCTTGTTCCAGAATGCACTGTGCTTCTTTGACACAAAGGGAAAGGGATTTCTGCAAGGCACCTTTGCAGGGATACAACAAGAATGGGCAACTCTTAAGCACTCCAGGGAATAGTAGTAGCCGAATTGTAAATTTAGCAAACCCCACCTGAGACTTTGGCCCACTACTGACTGCCCTGAGTAAAGGACCTGTGTGGCACTTGGTCCAGAAGCAAGGCTATTTCCCAGGTTTGAGCCATGATAATCATCTCACCCATATGTGGCACTTTACATTTCCATGGAAAATATTGATGGGGGCCTCGGGAAGTGGCACATCCTTGACGTCATTGATTCTTTAGGGGCAGGAAAATGACCTACATTATTTTTATATCCCCTAGGCCCACACACAGTGCATGGTAGATACTCAATAAATAATTTTTTGGAATACGAACAACATCATTAGCTATGACTTATAAGGAATGCCTTTCTTAGCAAGTAAGACAAAGGCTATGCACAGTAAGAAGCCAGCAGGGTGTCCAAAGATGATAAAGAAATGGACTCAAAAGGAGATGTGAGAAAGAAGAGACCAAACGTAGGTGGTAAATACTGGCAATTCTTGCACATTGCTAAAAATGAATGAGCAAGCACAAGGCCAACTTCAACTGCCAATAAAACAAATGAAATAGGTAATTTAAAGGAAGCAGCTCTGCTAAGTCTAATATGCCTATCAACACTCGCATTCACACCTTCCTGCGAGCATCACTTATCTCACGGTAAGACACTTTAATGACAAACTTTAATAGGTCTGGCTTCCCTTGTAAAAAGAATAGAAGGCAAAGAGGAAATTCAAACTAAGTATTGAGATTTTACTCAGAAAATTTTAATAGATGAAAATACTCTTCTCTAAAGGAGAGATCTGCCAGAGAATTTTACATTCCACAACAAGGATGGTACTACTTGCTTCTGGCTGTTTGGAGAGGTTGGCCAATGGGCATATTCTGTTCCTATTAAGTTCAGGAAGACTGTTCTAGCTCCTTTACTTGCAGGGGTACTGAGATCTCAGTTGCTAATCTTGCCTGGGAAATGAGAGCTCATCTCCTAAAGCTTCAGCTTCTGGAGAAGGGTCTCACAGGTTCTCTCTCTATTTCTGGTACATGAAAAATTATTTTTCCTCTATAAGTTTAAGTATAAATTTCTTTAAGATATTTAATCTAGCATTTATATGTGCCCGAAGCAAAATACAAGACAGAAGTTTAGTTTATGCTCAATCTATCATTTCCATCTGAAAATACAAAATTTCCAGAGTATCATGTATTTTACTTTTGAATACAAAATTCAGTAGGGAAAACAGAATCACAATACAACCTCTCATTAGAGATTGTCCAGATCTTGCAAGGAGCATAATTGTAAGTCATGCATTTATAGCAGGCACCATGGTAAGCACTTTGTATACAATAGTGTATAAGAGAAACACAGTCCCTTGTGCTCTCATACATTACTGGAGCCAAGTCAATGTGAGCCACTGGTGGCATGTGATGGCCAAGAGTTAATATAATCATCTTTGAAGAGAAGAAGAACAAAAGTCTTTAGATTCGGGAAGATTTAGAATAAAATTCTGGTTCTACATTTACTAATTAGGTGATCATAGAGTTAAGAAGTATTGTCCCCATTTGCCAATAACAAAACGAGGCTTAGATCCATATAATTAAGTTTTCTAAGCTGTTGTGTGGATTGAGTGCAATTAAATATTTAAAGCACTTTTTACTTTGATGGTGTTCAAGAGATATTAGGTGCCTCCTCCCCTTATCCTTCCCTCTCTCCTGCTTCTTCGGACATCATTAGCAGGAGAATAGATATTAGATCAAGTAATATAATTGTCCAACTCCATTCCTTACTAGTTGGACCAAATCTCGTAAACAGTGTTGAGTTCTACGCACTCATTTCTTAAAAGGATTCAGAAATTCTATTGAAACCAAGTGGAAAGTTGGAATGGATGACTGCCAAAGTTCCTTTCACTTTTAATATTCTATGATTTTTATGGAAGGATAGTAATGAAGAATTCCAGTTATGCCATAAAAAGTCATACATTTAATACAGTATTCTCATATTTCAGATTCCTGCTATACTGTTTTAAATACAAACTTTTAAAAAGCACAGGATCAAAACCTCACAGAAATGAGTATTTCATTTCTAAACATAAAGCTGTTCATTTTGTAGTGCTAAAGACAGAAGTTTTTTCTACTATGTGCAGTCTGATAAAAGATAATGTCTAAAACAGTGCTAATATTGAAATAATTTCATTATGCAAATTGATTTTAAATCTAATCATAAATTAATATAGGGTCCATAAGTGTGTAATTTGAGTGGAAAAATAGTCTAATCAATTTTAAGGACATCTTTTTAAATGTGATTCAATTTTTAAGAAAAAGCTAAAAGACACTTTGAAAGTAATAGCTTTTCAGCTGCATTTTTGTCAAATATATGACTTTACATCTTTTTTGAGAAGGTTTTCATGATACCAAAGGAGTAATATAGTAAGAACTCCATGTGAACAAAATTTAAAAGCTTAGATGTTTAAGAATTGGGAATTGTACTCCTTTTAAAAAGAAGCAAGATTGGCTTGTCAAGTTTTATTGAACTATTTGGATAAATGGTAGGAACCTGATAAAAATGTTGATTAATTAAATTTGAGAGTATCCTTCAGACAGGTGGAATAATTTCTACCTAGTTCGTATCCATAAATGAGTTTTAGGAGGCTTATGCCAAGTCACATATGCATTAAGGCTCTCAAAACATGGAGTATAAACCGCATTAAACGAGAGAAGAATAAAATTTCTAATCCCTTCTGTGAATGGTGTTCCTATGCTATGTGCTACCCTTTTGCTCTGTGCTTCCTAGCAGCCAAGGGAGACACACGTAGGACACATATTATTATTTACTAAAAGGAAACTTCCTGACACTTGGGCCCAATGCCTTATCATACAGAGAGCACCAAACGGCATTTAGATTAATGCCTGAAATTTGTTTTGAAGAGCTCCAGACGCACCTTTCATTTGGTCATTTCTTTAAAAAATGCCAAGAGCATAATTTTAAAAGGTAATTAAAAGGAGATATTCCTGCTGTCAGGTAGGCAAATGAGATATTATTTTCTTTTCCATGGGAGATGGGTGTTTTTAAATTTGAGAGAAAAAAACAATAACTGGACAGACGTTCTGCAGGAGAGCTGCCGGCACACAGGTGCATGGTGCTGTTAGTGAGCGATTCCAGGGGCCGAACCGCATGGATATAAACCAAGTAGCAACAGAGGCTGGCCATGGAAGACATCGTTTTTATGTTCCATATCCTTGCCTGCTTTATCGAACTCATTTCTTTTAATAACCAATCAAAGCTCTCATAATAGAAATCTAGGCTGAGCCTGACAGCTGGCTAAGGACCTGTTATTCGACATTTGTTGAGCGGAGGAGTGCATGTATCACCCCCAGGATGCATTCTCTAGCACACTGCACACAGAACTCAGCTGAGAAAATATAGCTTCCAGAGTTACAAAATGTGTAGGTGATGGCTAGCACTTTTGACTTCATCTGGTCTCAGCTGACATAGAAAAATGACCATAAAAACAAAGTGTATACACAATGTGTTTCTCATGTGAATCTCTCTGTATGTGTTCCAATATGAGAGAATGTTTGTACTAAAGCAGAAGTCTTATGCAATAAGTTCATTTGGATATATGTGTGTATATGTGTATGTATATGCATACCCACAGACATATATGTGTATATCTGCACATACACACACTTATATTTTAATGAATGAATTACTTAAATGCTATGTGCCTAGTTATGTCACTAGCACTCTGTTTAAGAGACTGTATTACTAATCATATCAGCTGCTTTTAGCACCCACATGGTTATCTTTCTATTGGGAGAGGTTTAGATGGCAGAATTGTTCTTATGCATTTGTTCTGTCATCTTCCTCCCATCCTAGGATTTTGTGTCACTGACTATTGTTTGTAGAGTCTTTACTAGCTCAACTTTATCCTTGATTCTGAATCAAAAAATACATTACACAAGTAAAAAACAAATTTGTGGGTATCATTCTGAAAGAGAAGGGCACTTTAAAGCCAACAACAAACTGCACGCTATGGCAAAAGAATATCATACTGACTTTCGCATTGTCACAAAATCCAGAACAGACTACTCAAAGAACTCTCTGGAAGCTGACAAACTTATAAAAGCAATCCTAATAAAAAAAATTTCTGCATTCGGCACATATAACAAAGTTACAGTGTGTCATTTGCTCTATAAATTGTCACTATTACCACTTGGAGCAGAAGGAAATATACATAAAGATATATATGTGCATCATTTCATATTCCCTGAGGAAACTGCAAAATTATGTGCACTAAGTTGTTAATTGCAACATAAGAAATGACACTTAAGCAATGGTTCATAATTCCACAAAGTTAAAGTCAAGTGTAAATGCTGCCTGGTGTAATAGGGGAAGAATGTCTTAGGAGGCACCCAGGCCTGGGTGTGAATTCTGACTGTCACTTGTTGGATCTACTACCTCAACTCGATCCTTCTATTACTCTGAGGCTCAGTTTCCCTATCAGCAAAATAGAGATATTAAATATCTATTCTGCAAAGAGTTGTTGTGGAAATAAAGGGAAAATGAATACTAAGTCCCTACCCACTGCTGTTTTTATTGTCAAATTATCAAATCAATTAGAAAGTTAAATATAGAAATTTATGGTTCATCTATGGATTACATATCTACAAACATCATTAAGATCATGCAAATCTGACTAGATTTAAGATTGAAATTCAATATACATACTTTTTATTTTTTAAATTTTTATTTTTCAATTAGAGTTGACAGTCAATATTACTTTATATTAGTTTCAGGTGTACAGCATAGTAGTTAGACATTTATATAATTTCCAAAGTGATTCTCCCCCGCCCTCCGCAATTAACCTAGTACCCATCTGGAACTATACATAGTTATTACAATATTATTGACTATATTCCTTACGCTGTACTTCACATCCCCATGACTATTTTGTAACTACCAATTTGCACTTCTAAATCCTTTAACCTTTTTCAGCCAGTCCCCCAATCCTCCTCCCATCTGGCAATCACCAGTTTGTTCTCTATATCTATGAGTCTGTTTTTGTTTTGTTTGTTCACTTATTTTGTTCCTTAGATTCCACATATAAGTGAAATCATAGGGTATTTGTCTTTGTCTGACTTATCTCACTTAGCATAATACACTCTAGGTCCATCTATGTTATTGCAAATGGTAAGATTTCATTTTTTTTATGGCTGAGTAATATTCCACTGTATGTATGTATGTATGTATGTATGTATGAATGTGAATGTGTATGCGTGTGTGTGTGTGTGTATCTTCTTTATCTAACCGTCTCTTGATGGGCACTTAGGTTACTTCCATATCTTGTCTATTGTAAACAGCGCTGCAGTGAACATAGGGTTGCATATATCTTTTTGAATTAGTGTTTGGTTTTCTTTGGATAAATACCCAAAAGTACAATTGCTGGTCATAAGGTAGTTCGATTTTCAATTTTTTGAGGAACCTCCAAACTGTTTTCCATAGTGGCTGCACTGATTCAATATACATATTTTCAGCTCTCAAAGTCTATGATTATCTGAGTATACATGAAAGAAAGATATAAAACTCCTCTGAAGATCAATTTTAGGTAAACTATTTTAGAATATATGTAGGAACAAAATTTAGTCCTCAGCAAAGCATTCTCATTTACTTACTTTCTGATAAATCTACATTCTGTGTCTATAATCATAAATATTATGCGGTAATTCTTATAAAGTTTGCCTTAAAAACAACAGGCTCTGTGCTCTCACATGTGTCATTATCTTGTATTTTCTACTCTTCTTTGAAGGCCCAGCTCCAATATTTCTCATACACTAAATCTTTCGGTGTCTACTCCAGCCCATGGGCTGGTCTCTACCCTGAAAAAAACTTGGGAGTTGTTTGGGGACCTAAGGCTGTCCTTCCTTGCTTAGCATTGGTTTGGGTTCAGCAAGTTCTAGCCCTTGCTTGGAGATGAGCTGAAAGTCTCTAAAGGTCTCACACACTTGCAGGCATTACCAATAAAAAATTTAGGGGAAAAAAAGTTTTTTCGGCTTCTCTACCAACAGAATTTCCACTTCTATTTTGACTGTTCATTTAGGTTTTAGGTTAACTGTATGGAGATTGTGAGAACTCAGTTTTCACCAGTCTGCCTGATGATGGCCTAATGCATTCACATGTTCTCAACACATATTACGTTGAGTTTTAAATATGCTACAACCACATGATCTTCCCAAACTATCCTAGCAAAGCAAGTGGGAAGTGTGCTCTCTTGTACTTTCACCTTTTGCCCCTCGAGTTTCACCTCCCGTCCTTCTACACCCTGCTCTGTGCCCTCGGAAGCCGGGCTATGAAGACCACTGACACGGTTCCCTTTTCCACTGGCTTCTGGTTTGGTTTGGCCATTGGCAGGAAGTGGCAGATCTGAGGGTGGGGAGAGAGTGAGACTGCCGTACTTATTCTCTGTCTCAGTCCCTGCCAGGTTGCCATCACATCTTTCAGTTCCTGAAAGGTGGCTGACTCCATAGCTACTATCTCCTGGGTTCTAGTTATCATTTTTTTTACCCTTGTCCTTTAGGCCTACAGGACAGAAATGGCTCTTTTCAGTTGTAACTCGGGAGTCCAGTACTCTACCTTACTGGTTCCCTAAACCTAGCCCACACCATTTTAAACAGCCCCTTACTAATTCTCACAAATAATGTCAGTCTGAATATGCTATCTGGTTCCTGCCAGGGCACTGATTGAGCCTCGACTCCAGTCTCAGAAAGAGCTACCATGAAAAGAGCGACTCTGGACTCAAACGTCACAGCTTGTTGTTACAGCAGGCCATTGTAGGAACAGCGGTAGTGAATAAGCAGTACCTCTTTACTGGAAAAGAGTAAGAGCAAGTGTCACTTCCAGGTTTATAGGAAACCAATGATTGGATCTATGCTACAAACCAATCAGGGTAAGAATGAAGGCTTTAGAAAGAAAATGAGAATATTAACCAGAAAATAAATTTAGCTAAAGAATATTTTATAATCAAATGCAAACATCACAAGCCCACCAAAATTCAGCTTTTTCTGCTCCTACTGTCATTAAAGAACATCACTAAGTAAGTAGAGGTAGGCAAGATTCTTGAACTTCTATAAAAGTGCTGAGAACAAAAGAACATATATTGTTACAAACACAGCACTAAAGCCCACTGAAGCTTTCATGCAGTCAAGGCTGTACCTCCTTACTGCATTATAGTACCTATAAATATCTGCACAGAGACATAAGTTTGTTTTAATGTAATAAAGTCACTGAAAACTGAATATTAACCATTAATATGAATATCGTTAATGTGGAATCCCATAAGACAATGGTGCTTTGCCCTATAATCTCCTTCCTAAAATCTTGTATTCCAAGAAACCACACTAGATTTTTACATGACACTTCTGAACTGCCCGCTAGTTATTCTCTAGCTACCTCTCATCTTCTGCAGTTCCAAACCTTCCTATCGGGATACTGTTCTTAGTAGCCTCATTTGCCCAGAGAAGTCCTTTACTTCACCTTCTAAGGTTACTTGGACCCATCTTTGTTAATCAATTTTCTTTCCTCCTCCTTCCCTTCCAAATTCCTGCTACTATCACTCAAGGACACCTGAAAAAGAAAAGTTCAGCTCGAAATGTACATTGAGATCTCATCCATATTCTGTACCAATTTCCAGACCATAAAATTTCTTATTGGCAGAGAAAGTGTTCTATAATAATGTCTAAAATAGTCCCCTTTACCTTGTGCTTAAAATAAAGCACACCTTGAATGTACTTTTTAAAATAGGGGCATGTGACAAAAGTCAAAGAGGCCAAAAGAGGAATTCTTCTCTTTCCTATTCCCTTTTTGTTAATGGACTAAAAGATTCTCTTCACTGAAAGCACCTGAGAGAGAGAAGACTAGCCTAAGGATTTGGTGAGGGTGGCTCTGGAAAGCAAGGGGACTGAGGAAACACAAATTACTGACTACTTATTAGTCAGAACATGCCAAAATATGGAGTCCACTGTAATTGATGCCCAGCTCACATCTTTGATGGCAAAGATAACTTCTGGTCCATGGAGTCACAATTCTGGGCTGTCTTCCACTGTGGATAATAATTACTTCGGCAGTTAGGAGGACCTGTACTCCAGGGCCTATTGCTGCTCGTTAACCCCCTGTTACCTTTTGCACAGCACAGACACTTGGCAAGTAATCATTGAATAAATGCTTAATTAAGGTTGACTTCACCTATTCATTCAGTTCATAAAGTCCATTCCCCTGGCTTGGAGACAGACCAATTTCCATTCACTCTTTGGTGTCTGAGTTTGGGCAGCAGGTGGTTACCCCAGCTTATGGCTGTGCAGCCTCAAATTAGCAGACTCATTATACCACATGACTCATCTTGAAAGAACTTTCCCATCTGAAATTAATAAATCTTCCCCACATCCCTGTGAGGTAAGTATGGTGTGCTCATCTGCAGGTTACAAGGGAGAAATTGGAAATGAGGAGGTTACAGGCTGTGCCAAAGGTTATTAAGGGCGTCTGTCAGGGAATGAGGTCATAATGCAGTGACCCAGGTTCAGCCTCTCCATCTATACTGGAGTCCAGGCCATTCCCCATGCTCTCACCACCTTATCATTCTCTGGGCTTCTGTGAAGGGGTAGACAGAGTCCAGCAAATATGTGTATCTCAAAGAAAAGAAAAATTATTATGATTTGCCCCTGCTACGCACCTTAATATGTCTTTCCCACAATAACCTGTATTAGAAGTTGTCTCTCCCAGACTTTTTCTAGTAAAGATATCTTGTTAGATAGATTTGGTACTGTCTCCAGGAAAAGAGGCTGAGACTAATACATCTCCATCCATCTTTCTTGGAAATGCACAGCAAGGTTCACTCTCACATCTTCAGAGGCATAAGCCGGTGCATAGGCAGCCTTGGAGTTCAAGGTTACTGCCTGTCCAGGCCTGCAGACTGCCCAGAGCAGAATAACACACAGACTACTCAACACACTTCACAAACTTCACCTCACGTCTCTGATGGATCCCTATGGCATGCATACAGCAAATATTTTAACCTTCTGACTTTGCCAAACAGAACCAGGATTGGCTATTTCCAAGGGAGAAGCAAGCTTCACCCACCACGACCATGTCCTTTTTCTTTTGCTGGTTCCTACTCTAACCTCCTAGATGAGACCTGCCCCAGGTTCCAGGGTTCTATGTTATTATCATTTACTTTCTTATAGTGTGTTATTACTATTACTTCCCTTCGGGACTTTATTCACTTTCATACTTAAAACTAACTTCCATTCTTGGTCAATTTCTAATTCACCAGGCCTATCTCTCACCTGGAGTGGCTGGATCGTAAACTCTAATTTTCTACCATTTCCATATTGTGTGAGTTCAATTAGATGATTTACTATTCCATTTGGGGAATAACTAATCCTGAAAGACATTAAAATATTTCCTAATGCTCCAATAATTAAAACAGTATAATATTAGCATGAGTAGACAGAAAAATGGAACAGAATAGAAAGTCCAAATACACTCAAATAGACTCAAATACACATGGTAATTTGTTATATGGTAAAGGTGGCTTCTCAGACCAGTAAGGTAAGGATACACTTTCAGAAGTTGAGTTGGCACAACTAGTTGGTCAGGAAAAAAATAAGGTTAGATACATACCTCATATTGTTCATACAACAAAGCCATAAAGTCCCGGAAAAGAAAATATGAACTCCGAATAGTGTTCATCTTAAGAAATTATTGGTATAACAATGATATAGAAGCTATGTTCTAAAAAATCCTTACATGTTATTGATACATATTGATGTACTTATTAAAAAATACTACGATGTCTTGGGTTTGCTTCAAATAGTCTCAGAATGAGTGGGAAAAAAGGTAAAACAAGATTGGCAAAAATTCCTAATTATTGACGCTGGATGATGGGTAGTGGGGTTTCTCATACTATTTTCTCTAGTTTGTGTATTCTTAAAATTTTCCATAATAAAATGTTTTTTTTAAAAGTACCAAGAGAAAACATGAGAGTTTTCCTTGGAGTTGGGAAAGTCTTTTCTAACTATGATTCAAAACCCAGAAAGTATAAAATTAAAGTTTGATAAATTCAATAACTTTAAATGACAATAACTTCTGTATGACACCCCAAAAAAAGCCATAAGCAAAGTTAAAAACAAATAATCTGGAGAAAATATTTTCAATTTATGGCACAGAACAATGAATAATTGTTCACTAATATGGAAAGAGTTGCTAGAAATCAAGAAAATTAATAGCAACCCAACAGAAAAATTAGCAAAAAACATTAATAGACATTTCATAGGAAAATAAATAAAATAGCCTTTAAACATCATGAGAAAAGTGAGCATCTTTTCAAATAGGAGAAATGCAAATTAAAAATGTACTTTATAAATTCCAGATTTTGACTAGTCTGTAGGTTAAAATGATTTCTATTATTATTATTATTTTTTTTTTTAGGCGAGGCAACCCTTGGTTGACCTCACAGATTGCAATGACCTTGTCAGTTTACAATCCTTTATTTTTTAATTTTTACACCTATAATACCTGGTCTTCCTAGGTGGTCTCCCATCCAAGTAGTAACCAGGCCCAATCCTGCTTAGCTTCCGAGATCAGATGGGATCGGGCTTATTCAGAGTGGCATCGCCATAGACTAAAATGTTTTCTAACACTCTCTTTTGAGGAGTCATGTGAAATCAGTCATTTTCATATATTGCTAATGTGAATGTGACTTCTAAGGAGCAATTCGGTAACATTATTAAAATATTAAATGCATTTACCCTTGACTCTCTACAGAGAGCTTGCACGCATGCACAATGATATATTGCCATGATAGTCACTGCAGCACTGTTTATAAGAGCAGATGATTAGAAGAAATTCAAATGTCCTTCAAAAAAACATATGCATGTATATAAATGTATCAACATATATCCACATATATACATATACACAATGGAATATGGTATAGCTATTAAAAATGAGGATGTTCCCTATATGCTGCTGTGAAAAAGTTCATATATATATATATATATATATATATATATATATATATATATATATGAATGTCATAGGTCTTTTCTGTGTGTTAGAGAGGTAATGAAATTAAAAATACTATAAGTATTTACTTATATGTACATAAATACACAATATACAGGAAACTAATGAAAATGATGACCTAGAGGTGGAGGGGCAGCCACAAAAATATAGCGTAAAGGGACAGAGGGTGAAGGAGGCTTCTCAGAATATACCTCATTGCATTGTTTTGATTTTTGACACATATGAATGCATAACGTTCAAAAATTAAAACAAAGCATTCGATTGGTTCTATAGTTTATTGTTAATTGACTTACTATATAGTTAAAACTCAATAGTTCCCTCTAATAGATCAAGGGCTTGGAAAATCCAAAGAGCACGTGATACAAAATAGCATTTTTATTTCTCTTTGCAATGTATCATTTGGTGGTAGGGATGAGAATATGAGACAATTCACCATCCTAATTACGTTTTGCAAGTTCAATTGGTAAAGTTCCTTGAGATATTAGTAAGCACACAGTTACAGTCGTCTGAAATAACAGCAGATTCAGAATGTAGGTAAGGAAGGTAAACAGCCAGGAAACACTGCCTTCTTGCAGAGTAGAAGTGTCATATTCATTCAAGTATATTATAATCATTGACCATTAGCAAGCAACACATCTCTCTTACACCATAGACTAACAGATGCTAAGTTTTTCATCCACAAGGTCCATTTCTATCTTGCTCCCACTTGAGACCCAGACTCCATGTTTAGAAGGATTTATCTAAACTGTATGGAGAAGATAATTACCTATTTTTATGATTAAAAATGCATAGTTGCCATGAAGTGTCTGATCCACATGAAATAACTTACATTATTAGTATTAGTTATTACGTTAACATGATATATACAATTTTGACAAATGCAAAAAAAGTTTTTATATACTCATTAGCCACAGTTTTATTAACCCTAAATAAACAGTTTCTGTTAGGCTCTTTGAAATGTGAGAAGTCAACATCTCCTGTGACTCCACTTGAGGTTCTGAGATTCCAAATTTCAAGCTTTCAAGTTGACAAGGGGCAGTGGCCTGGGAAGCCTCTCCCTTAGCCCTTAGCATGAAGGCTTCATCTGTGAGAAGGGGCTACAACCCTTAGGAAATGATGCAATGGTTACTTGTGCACATATAGCAAGGGGGGAAATTCTGCTAGTTACCTGAGTGAACGAGCTAAATATTTGCCATCCTGGACTATTTCTCAGCATTTCAGTTTCCTTACATGTAGAATCGCTGAGTTAAAAGTTAGGGCCAACACTGAGCAACTTACTTAACCTCCCTTTGCTTCAGTTTCCTCATTGCAAAAAAAAGATGATAAAAAAAATAATGACTTCAAGTGAGTGAGTTAATATGTCTCAAATATTTAGAATAATATCACAAAGATAGGACAAGCTCAAGAAATATTAGCTACCTGCATGTAACACCTCAGAGATATGTTTAAAACTCTCCCGTTGGAGCCAGCCTTCCAGGGCTACCTCCGGAGAAGTTACAGAATACATCCTGTCACCATTTTCCTTAGACTAACTGTGGTACAAATGGAAATAATTTATTTTCATAACTTTGACTTCACTAGTGTAGAATGATTTACATAAAGGAGGTCCCTGAACTTCATTCCTTTCCTCAGCAAATTTGTACATCTTCCTCCAAAGGCAGTGTTTTGTTCCATGTCTGAGAAACGACTTCAGCCTAGGGTTAGGCAGAGAACATCAATCCCTTTCCTCCTCTATGCCAGGACTTGAAATACTGGGGAACAGAGGAAGACACTGCACATAGCCAAGGATGGAACCGACCAGCCCACGTTTTGACAAGATGGTTTAGAAGAGACCCTGGGCAGGGCCTATTTACAAATAAAAGAACAAATAAGGGATGCAGTGAAATTCCAGGATCTAGAACCTCTGAGCCTCTATTTTCCATCATAAGGGGAATATTAAACTGTCATGATCTGGACGTAAATAAGAGAAAACAATGTTTTATAATCAGAAGTTTAAATGTGTGCTTGTCTCTCTTCTACGGTGTGTCTTTTTAACACTATGCAAACAGGAGAGCAAAGGAAGCGAGAACGCTGCACCCAGGGGGAGATCATCTAGAACATTACAAAAATGTCCCTCGAATTATTTGATCTTAGAGAAGCAAATGGAATCAAACTCTGTGCGCTTAATGGGAAATAAGAGGACAAACATTTTCCTGGCTAATTATTTGAAAAATACACCTTTGCCACACTCAAAATTTTCACCCAGTATTTCTTCCCCTATACTTCCCTCATTTAAAATGTACATTTAAAATTTATTTCAAAAAATTACCCAATTTATATACTCTAAATGGACTAAACACATTTATTCAGTTTCCAATCAATATTTATGGAGTACCTACTATGTGCCAGGCATCTCTTTGCTCACAGCCATAGTCTCGGTCCCTAAAAAAAAAAGTTCCTTCTCTTTCCAACGATTTGCTAATGATTTCCTCCACATGCCCTTGTGCAGAATAACCTCCTTTTTAAGCTAACATTTTATTGAGGGCTTATTGGTGTCAGGCACCTAGCACCATTAATCCATTTAATTCTCACAACACCCCTACGAGATGGGTACTATTATTATCCTCATTTTACAGATAAAGAATTGAAGTTTAAAGAGAGGATAAGTAACTTATCCAAGGCTACAAGGCTAGTAAATCATACATAGAATTTAAATTCGCCCAATTCCAAACTCCTTCATCTTAATTCTTATACAATAGTGCCTTAAAACTTCCTAAATATAGTTTGCTATAATGGACATATTTTCTTTATAATAGTCTCTTCTTCATTTTCTTTGTTTGATTTGCTGTGATTCTCATCTTCTTCTGTAGGATGCCTTTCTAGCATCTAGAAAATGATCATTTAAAAGCATTTGTGTCAAGTCATGGGACCATGGCAGAGCAGGCTAAGAAATGCCAACCATTTGTACATAAATATTTAAATATATGCACTACACTCCATTTAGTGCATTATTCAAATTCTGGGCTAACACAAAAAGGTTTCCGGAACTTACCAGCTGCTTCCTTTTGTGATCTCAATGATTCTCACCCAAATAAGACTCAAAGGACCCATTTTCCAAATCAGCTTCCTTATATTTACACCTGGTCATAGATATCATTTGCCTTCTTTTCTGCCAACAGCAAACTAGTCAGTGAAGAGTATCCATCTGAATTCCCTCTCTCTCTCTCTAATTGCTGCCTTTCCTTTCACCAAACTTTGCATTTTTTTTCTCTAAAAGCCCTAAAACCAAAACCACAGTTCAGTGAAGTGACTATGATTAAGCAAATTATGAACTGGCTCAGGGAGTAAATCTAATTGCTCTAATCAAGGATATTTTCCGGCACTGCTGGTGGGAGGGCAGGCTGGCCTAAAACACTCCTTCCCTGTCCCAAAACACTCCTTCCCTGTCCCAGGACAGTGTGTCAGCAGATTGTAACCACTGCTGCTATGTTTCCAGGTTCAAGTCTGAGACTTCAGACCCTTATGATTCTCCTCGAAGATTTCTTTAACCGGTCCACTGAAAAAACCTTGTCTGTAATCCCTGAGTGCCCCAGGAGCCCATGTTACCATTCAGACCAGGACATCAGATTATTCAATGGAAAGAGGACCATGTGTGCAAAGGGAGGGATCTGTCTCCATCTCTCACCCAAGCTCCCTGAAGGCAGGAGTAGTCTTTCATCTCTGGCAATGGGCTTGGCACAGAGCAGGGGCCCAAATGTTTGCTGAATACTGCGGAATGAAGAAAGGAAGTATGAACGTAAGGTCATGTTTTCTTTTAACAAGCACTTTTTGGGACAATGGATTTAATAATAAGAAAAAATACTTGTATAGGAGATGGACATATCTCATACTATGCTTAAATGAGAACACTGAAAAGACATGGCCAGTGCTAGCACACTGGCCATATTTTACAGCAAAGTTTATCTGATTTCTCACCATTGACTTAAACAGTTAAAGGTTGCAAGTCTGTATGAGAAAGCAAGAGAAATAGAAGTTGAAATACAGAAGTGTCAAAGTGACGTGAAATCAAGAGTTTCCACCAGGAAAACACAGTAGCAGCAGCAATAATCAATATTCTAACAAGCTTGATTTGATTACGAAATCCTTCAAGGAAAATTCCAGAACCTCGGGAATTTAATGCCTTAATGTGGCCTACTAGGTGGTTGTATATTAAAACTGTCACCTCTGCTTAGGCTTTAGTTAACTCTATATTCTTTGGCAATGGTAGCTCGTAAAGGTGAGGTGGGAGAGCGGTCACCAGACCCTGCAGGACATGTCCAAGAAAACTTGGTGATATCCTGCAGCTATGGCACGGCCACACAATGCAGTCCATGTATTTGGCTTGTTTTTGTGTAAGTAATTATGCTGAGCTTTGGATTACAAGTGTCACGTTTTGGCATCATCAATCCAACTTTATCTTTGGGGTTTTTCTTAGCTGAGAAAATATTAAATAAACTTTTTAAACAAAATATACATATCTATTTTATTCATTTAATAAGCATCTTTGAATACTTACTATGCATTATATGAAAAACTAGAAATAAAAACTTAACACATAGTCCATGCCCTAAAGTGATTTGAATATAGCGATGAAGGCAGTCCAAGTATAATAGCAAGCACATGGCAGTTGCTATAGGGACAATGGGCTATGGAATGTTACTAACTCTGCTACATTTACTTTTCTAAAAATGCTAGTGATTCCTGTGGCTGGCAGTTGTAGGGAAACGGTATTTATGCTGAAACCACGCAGGAAGCTCCCAGAAATAAGCAAATCTTCAAAGAACAAATCTATAAACTTTTAGTTTGGCCAAGTAGAGGAAATGCCTCAAGAAAAAAAAAGTGTTTGTTTGTTTCTTAAAAAAAAAAAAAGGAAGCATGTTGGCTGAGACTTTCCAAAATAAATTAGCAGGTGCAGATAATTTGATTTAGATTTGCAGCGCTGATTAGCTCTCATGTTGAGGCTCCGTTTCCATATCCTAAACTAGGACCTGGGTATGCTGGTACTTTGAGAATTTTCAGCAAACGCCATAGCTCCCAAGTCCCCAATTCTTGGTTGAGAACTTTCACCTTTCCAACAAAGTTCAGTTATTCCAGAAGCATAAGATACACTAGAAGTATCAAGCTTCAAGGAGTGGGGGGGACCAGTTGTACTGATCACCAGCTTAACGATTGCAAATTAAATCTCCAGTGTAGTAAGACGTACCCCGCATGACCTTGCCCCATCTCATGAGAGTTTATCGCAACATACCTTTCTTTCCTGAAGGCATTTTAGTTATCAAAAAAAAAAAAGATATATTTCCCTGTGATTGAAAATAAAATAATTTTCACATACATGAAGTATTTGCCATTCACATACTGAAGCGCTAAGAGCATTCACTCTTACAATGGACATAACTTAATACAAGGACCTATTTTCTGAGAACATATTTGACTAGATAAAAGTTGAATGCAAAGTCATGTGGACTGTTAAAATATGTAATCTCCTGAAGCCAGCAAAGGGCTCTTTTGCTATTTTGAACTGAAGCAGCTACCTTGGTGAATTCCAGTATAGTTCTGATTGTCCGGGTGGCATCCTCACCCACTGGGATTTTCTTCCTGTTCATGGAAGTACCTACAGGGTTTTTAAAAGGCTACGCTGACAGAGGACTGACTGCCAAACTCATCACAACTGGTCCTAGATCTGAGTTGCACCTTGGGTTAATTTCCGAGAGTATCTCACTCAATTTATTTTCCCTGCTTCCGAAGTCTTCCACGTCCATTTAAAATTTCAATCTTGCTTTAGGAGGATGCCAGAATTTCAAGTATCCTTCTTAATTAAATGACCTCTACTTCCAACACACTAAAAATAGTAGGTTCTTGGGAAATATCAGAGATCAAAATCCTATTAAACAAATCCACCCGAAGTAGCTACTATGGTCAGCACTGTGATAACAACTGTGGAGTTCTACTGAAGTTATATTTTAAATATAAGAAGAATCTCTGACCTAAAGATCTGGTGAGACTACATATAATGCATGAGATGACCACAGTGAGCACCGGGCAGAGTACAATTAATCATTAAAATGAGTGCTATAGTTTTTAATATATGATAATAACTCATAATGATATCCTACTATCTAAGAACAAAACCTGAAAAATGAAGAGTGCTTAAATTAAATAAAGTACATTCTCATACAATACCTCTTTTGATTCTTATAACCACACAGGCAAGGGAGATATTGTATTATTAATCCCATTTTACAAATAAGGAAACTGTGACCCAAAGAAGTAAAGGGGCTTGGCCAAGGGCACCTTGCAAATAAACAGAATTCCAAGATAGTAGTCCTAGAATTGTCTCCCTGTCCTGTAATTTTGCTGCCACATCATGCTGCCTCCTGGCTAAGTACCTGGGAAGGGAGAAGCAGGTGTGTGGAAGGACTTGAAGGGTGAGCTATAAAGGATATAAGGTCTTCATGAGGAAAGGAAAATAGAGACATGGGCAAAGAGCATGATCACAGACTTGGAAGCAGAACATTGAGAGAGAATAACTTACTGAAATGGGATGACTATTAGAAAGTAGTGGGAAATGGAATCTGATAGGAAAATTAAATAATCAATGAACTTTCAGAAAGTTGGAGTCCAGAGTTGAATTTCGGTCTTTCAAACAATGAGACTATTTTTTGAAGGAGACTGACGTGATCAATACAGAGATTAAGAAAATTGGTATGGTGTTCATGTAGTAGAGGGGTTAGAAGGGTGGGAGTTGGGGGGCAAAGAGTCTTGGTTTCTGAAATCCAGGAGGGGATGGTGGAGGGTCTGGAATAATTCTGAGATATTTAGGTAGGCATGCTTTACAGAATTCATCACCCACATTCATTTGTACATCACTGAACAACAGCAAAACTAAAAATACTCTGGTTACAAGGAACAGGGCGTATAAGAGATTGGTCTCAAAATTTATTATGAATTAAGCCATTTTAGGTTGGTTGACTTAAAATTTGTGAGATATGCTATGTCCAGAATTCGGGATTGACAAAGGTAATGTTACGTTCATTTTTAGGCCTTGGTTTAGGGTGACTTCCTACCTCAGCCAGCCTGTTATCAGGCTGAGGCAGGAAGTGGCTCCACAGGCCTGTTGGAGTTTGAACAGATGAAGAAGATTTGAGTAGGGTCAGGGTCCTTCATCCATATTTAAATGAGAATAGGTCTAATTTTGTAAAATTACTTTTATTGAGGTATTTTATAAAATTTCACTTGGGTAAAGGGTTCCATAGTTTAAAACATCTGAAAAGCCACTGATCTAGTCCAATCCCAGACAAATGAGGAAGTAAGAGAGACAGAGGTGCAGTGCCTGGTTCAAGGTCACGGGGAGGGCAGGGGGTTGAGGCCACTTGAGATGCATTTTCAACTGCTTCTGGGAACTGGAAATTGGGAACTGGAAATTAGGAACTGGAAAAGCTTTTTCACAGCAAAAATAATCAACAAAATGAAAAGGCAACCTATGGAATGGGAGAAAATATCTGCAAATCAATATCTAATAAGTTAATATCCAAAGTATATAAGGAACTCATACAACTCAATAGCAAAAATAAATAAATAAAAATATGATAAAAAATGGACAAAGGACTTAAGTAAACATTTTACCAAAGAAGACATACAGATGGCCAATGGATACATGAAAAAGTCCTCTACATCATGAATCATCAGGAAATTTCAAATCAAAACACAATGAGCTATCACTTCACACCTTCAGAATGATTGTCATCAAAAACACAAAAGATGTATGGTGGCGAGGATATGGAGAAAAACTGTTGGTGGGAATGTAAATTGGTGCAGCCACTATGTAATACAATAGTATAGAGGTTCCTCAAAAAAATAATAATAATAATAATAGAATTCCCATATGATCCAGTAGCTTTACTTCTAGGTATAAATTTTAAGGAAATGAAATCATTATCTCCAAGAGCTATCTACACCCCCATGTTCATTGTAGCATCATTCACAATAGCCAAGATATGGAAATGACCTAAGTGTCCATGAATGGATGAATGAATTTTTAAAATGTGGTATATAATTTCTTGATAGATACATGTAGAATATTATTCAGTCATAAAAATAACAGAAATCTTGCCATTTGTGACACGGACAGATCTTGAGGATGTTACGATAAGTGAAATAAGCCACACAGAGGAAGGCAAACATAGCACAATCTCACTTATATATAGAATCTAAAAAAAGTCAAAATCATAGAACCAGAGAGTGGTTGCCAGGGATTGGGGAGTAGGGAGAATGATGTGATGCTGGTTAAAGCACACAAATTTTTGGTTATAAGTTCTGAGGATCTGATGTACAGCATGGTAACTATAATCAAAAACACTGTATTATAGACTTGAAATTTGCTAAAAAAAAAAAAACAGATTTTTAAGAGTTCTCATCACAAGAAAAAGGTAAGTATGTGAGGTGATAGAGATGTTAATTAACTTCATTGTGGTAATCATTTTACAATATATACATATATCAAATCATTACGTTGTACACATTAATACAATTTTGTCAACTTTTAAATCAATTTTACCTCGATAAAGTTGGGGGGAGTGAAATTTGGGCAAATGAGATCTAAAAAACAAAAATCATTTAATGTCCTTTGAAGTTCCCAGGCCAGGATTCCCTGTAGGCTCTTTATTCGCCTGTGGCAGAGCCGGTCCTGGTGCCCTAAGCAGATCAGCACAGGAGGCAGGGATGGGCTAGGGATGCAGGCCCCACACACATGCAGCCTGGCTGGGCCTCAGAGCAGCAGGAGCAGTACATGCCCAGGTAGCCAAGTTTCAGTGTTAAGCCACCTGCCAACAAATGAAACTTACAGTGCTTCTAATAAGAAAAGGACCTAGTTAATACTTTTCTCTAACTTGCTCATATTTTGACCCTTCTTTTTTTTTCTCACTTTAGTCTCATTTCAGAGACTAACACAAAGGCCAAAATAAAACCAAAAACAAAAAGCCACCAACCCACCACCACAACAAAACAAACAAACAAAACACATCTTAAGAAAAGGATGTGTGGTGCCTTGAGGAAGATAAAGAAGTGCTACAGCTTTGGAATTCTTACTGTTACCAAAGAATTATGATCCAGAAGCAGAGAATCATTAAATCTGCTGGTTTCACTTATATAACAGCATATAACATTGTACCTGCTATTGCAGTGTCCGCTGAATCTGGAATTTTAGTGGGAGAAAGCCCAGCAGAGCACCTAGTAAATCTATCTTTTTGTATTCCAATCATAAAAAAGTATTCCCTTCACTTTTTCACACAGGGCCTACCATCACCTTAACCGTGTTTATCGAACAAAGTGTCTTTCTCGAAGCTAGAGCATTTTTCTTCTTTGACAGCAAAACTGACTAAATCTTCCCAGACCAGAACCCACCTTCCTGCTAGTTACAAAGGGACAGACTTTCCAATTCTAATATTTCCTTTCTATTTCTTATTGTTAAGAAAAACAAACAAAAGTGATAGAATTTCGTAGAAAACTTCTACTGAAGATACAGCTGCTTCCATTTTAACTGAGGTTGAGAGATTTCTTACCAGTTTTGGGAATTATCCAATCTAACCATAAGAACTCCTAAACTAAGTATGCTACTGGTTATAAATTTAGGAAAACTGGAGTGAATACAGATGATATATAAACCAACAGTACAACAGGACTGCATGTGACCATTTCAAGATGGAGAATTCTAAGAAGATTGTGACTTTGCTTACGGTGACATTAGTGGCAAGAGACCTTTCCAAAAGGGGCTGTAAGTTATGAATTATCAACAGCTCTCTGTGAACTGATTAACTCCCCCATCTTCAGAATGCCTCGTTTAAAAAATAACAAACCAGAATGACCTTTCCAGCATTCACCAATACTGCAGACAGTAATATATCCCAGTTAGAAATCTGGGAGAAAAAATTATGTCTGTGGCATATGTGCTGATCTGAGCAATAGAGCCTTTTTTTTTTTTTCCTAAATCACCCCGTCAGAAATATAAAATCTCCTTATAGTAAGTTATGCAGCTTTCTGTGCTTCATGAGCAATTCACCAATAGCAAAGCTCTAGATTTTACAATAGTTATTGGCACTGTCAGCTAGCTGCTCCGAGTTACTGAGATTGGTTTGAGAGGTAAAATATCTCGTGTTGCCTTTGAAAGTCATCTGCATAATTGCAGCACTTTTTAATCCCCATTGAAGACCCATAATTACACCAGGAGAAATTGGTCCCTGGTCTGGTAACTAGATGCACAAACTTCCCCTTCGATTCTTCTGGAACGACAGCCCTTAACATCACTGTGGGAAAGGAAATCAGGCCTCCCAGCATACACTGCTCTCTAGCCTGCCACTGGTCAGTGATTCTGAAATCAGTGGGTGTAGCTGGAAGTTTCTTTCCTCTCCCCCAAACTTGGATATTTACAAAGTGGCTAATGAAGAAACAAGTAATCCCTTGGCCACTGTAGTAGCCAGACAAGAATAAAATCCGATAGATGTACACTTTTATCCTTGAGCTGGATAAGAAAAGTAATTTCCGTCCCACCAGGGTCTAAAGCGCTGCCTTTCATTCCACTGGGGGAGATGTAAAGTGTGCTTTGTGCAGACTGGCCTCACCTTTGATGGATTTATTGACAAGACCTACTGGCTAGCTTAAGTGCAGGGATACACTATTTGTTAAGAAAGAAAAGAATGTATACCACCAGGTTTGGAATTCTCACTGTTACCAAAGAATTATGACCCAGAAGCAGAGAACCATGAAATCCACTGGTTTCACTTATATAACAGCATATAATGTCGGTACCTGCTACTGCATTGCCCGATGAATCAGGACCTCATAAAACAGAGGTTTGGCTTAGAAGACCATGGCTGTAATGCATTAGTATCAGGAGGAAAGTATTAAAGGCATTTCTCAAGTTTAAAGGAAAATAAAATTTCAAAAGCAAGGTAAGTTAGCTGCCAGTGTCTGTCTGAAGTTGCTAAAAATGCAGAGTTCTTTAAATTTGACAGACTCTGCTCAAATTTTACTCACTTTAGTTGTCTGCCATGTACTAAAAGGACAGGGCATATCAGTAGCACTGGTTAGTCTCATTTGGGAGGGGCAGGAGAGGGTAAAATGATAGAAAACTGACTTTGAGTTAATTTTGCACTGACTTCTAGATCACAGTGGTGAAAAGATGCTGACTTTATAATATTTTAAAATTTCAATACAGCTCTGACATCATTTGACGGCAATAAAGGAAAGAACAATGAACCATTGTCTGTCTACATGTTGCATTCCACATAAAAAGGCTGTGCTGCAAGAAGCCTAATTGCTTCTCAGCCTGAGTAGTTAAAGCTCCAGCCCCCAGTGGAACACAGGTTATTCTCAAGGTTTAGTGTATCCTGGATTTAACCGGAGTCAAGAAAACCTTGTTCAGATCCTGAACTTAAGCTCTGATCGTCCCTGTTGGGAACTGGTTAGCCTAAGTTGCTTAACTTCTTAGAGTCTCAGTTTCCTCATCTATAAATCAGAACAAGAAAACTTAAAGTTCAGGGCTGTGGTAAGAAGTGAATGAAAAGAAACAGTGAGGATTAAATGAATTAAGTATAAACTATGTTCCCTAACCCCTAGCCTACAGGAAGCACTCAATAAATGTTCGCTCCCTTCCAGTTTTTTTCACTTTCAATTGTGGCAAAGAAACCTGTGGAGGAAGGAGATAGGGCCATGTAATATAAAAAGCTGACACTGAGCTTTCTTGTTCAGGGGGGCAGGAGGTTGGGGAAGATTTAGCTAAACCGCCCTCAGCTCTATGAACAGGCTCTCTGTACAGCTTGCTGAAGCTGCTCATTGCAGGAAATGCACAATGAACTGCCCAGCAGGTATGAGATTTGTTCACAGAGCATCAGCCATCTCTCCCACTCCCTTGCAAAGCCTCCTACTGGCGACTCCCCAAAAGTCCACCCTCTAAACCAAAAAGCAATGCGTGAGCTCTTTTGTCACCATTGGCCATTTACATCCACTTTCTAAATAAAAAGCAACATAACTGCCCCCCAAAGAAATAAGGTGAAGGGAAATAAGGGATAGGAGGAAAGGGCCAGATGGAAGAACTGCGAAGTTACCAATTATAACAAACCTCTCTTTCCTGCCAAAACACTAAAAACAGAATCCTGGCCAGCTTTGTGTTACTCTCTTAGCCAATTGGCTACACATTAGATGGAAAGAGAGGTCCAACAGTGGAAAAATAAAGTTTTTCCACCAAATGAGTGGTTGGAAATGCATTTGAAGAAATCTGTTGTTGTGGTGTTCCAGATTTATACTGTCCATGTGGCACGGATCAAATTGACTCAGCTCACATGCTTGGAGGCCGTTTCTCTGGCTACTGATGCTGCCAGTTCCACCTGCAGTCTAAAAATCC
Organism: Pteropus medius; assembly: GCF_902729225.1. NCBI lineage: Eukaryota > Metazoa > Chordata > Mammalia > Chiroptera > Pteropodidae > Pteropus > Pteropus medius. The sequence continues at coordinate 15,304,962 of NW_024354875.1, read as the reverse complement.
GGGCTGTACATCTGGTTCCTCATCTCTCCACATGTAATAACTGAAACATCATTTTTCATGTTCTAGAAAATGCAAACACAGCTGAATTGATCTACTTCAAATATCCCCAAACAATTCAACTAAGGATGAAAGCAGATGAGACATTTCAAAGTAAGAATGCTTGGACGTTTTAGGGCATGGGGATAGTGGGCGTGTGCATGGGGAAGGTCTCTTTTTAGTAGAGTTGTTATTGGTTGAAAGCATAGGTGCTACCCTAATTTTAAAGTCTGTCAGATATCCATCCTATGTGGATGCATGTGACATCTCTCACGGTCGTAGTACCACTGCCTGCTTTCTGTAGAATCTATGGGGTAGCTGTCATGCTAGCATATAGGTGGCTAACAGACAAGTCCTGCCAACTGCCTATAGTTACCTGATTAACCTGAATGCCCCCACCAAAGCCAAAATGTAGACATAGTTTGGCAGCCTGTGAGTCAACGGTTAAGGTGAGAGCAAAAATGTCAGTAGTTGGCCCTCGAATAACACGGGTTTGAATGACATGGATCCACTTATACACAAATTTTTTTCAAGGAATACTGTTAATATATTTTCTCTTCCTTATGATTTTAATAATGTTTTCTCTAGCTTGCTTTATTGTAAAATACAGTATATAGTACAGATAATATGCAAAATATGTGTTGATTGACATTTATGTTATTGCTAAGATTTATGGTCAAAATAGGCTATTATCAAGTTGTTTGGGGGAAATCAAAAGTTATTCACAGATTCTCAACTGCACAGGGGGTCACCATCCCCAACCCCTGCTTTGTTTGAGGGTCAACTGTGGTTAACATGACAAATGCGAGCCACAGGTCTGCTGCTTAAAGAAGCTAATGCACAACAGAGCCTCATCTTTAGATTACAACATCTGGATCAAACAAAATTCCTCTTCACAAATCTGATCACCATTGAAATTTAGCATTCACTTATAATTAGGAAGCCTACAGAACCATCTCTCCAGGATAGTGAGAGGTTTAAAAACTTGGCCTTAATTATAATATTTGTGAAATCTATACTTGTTTGCCCAGAGAAATGAAAACTGGTGGAAAAAGGAAGAAAACTGAGAGTTAAACTTTGAGTGATAACTTTTCAAATAGTTGGAGAGGAAAAAGTTACTTTAGAAGATGAATTCAGAAAAGTTGCAGAGTGATCCATTTGGGGTCATTTTGAAATGCCTAGGCAGAGAATGGGCTGCCTGAGAGTGATGAAATTAGTTAAGTAGAGGATGGGTGAGCAACCCATCAAATGGATTTCTACACTTGGAGACCAGGATCCTTGAAGGAAAGGACCCTGAAGCCCCTTTCAATTCTATGCTCTTCATTGGAGCTGATGGTGGAAGGACCAGAGGGGCAGGAAGTAGACATCTCAAATCATTCAGTTGCACCACTGAACTTGACACAGTTGCATGCTGCATCAATTCAGACTTGAAGTCGCCTATCTCGGAAGAGTTTTGCCCTGACAAAGCCACACATGTGGTGAGGAGCTTTTGTGGCTCATGACGACATGTCTGAGTTAGTGGCATGCTGTTGACACTTCAACATAAGCCGGCATATTGAAAATGAAGCAAATATAAGCAAAAAGAGCAACGAGTAGGAAAAAAATGAGCCTGTGAGCTATAAAACAAGGAGCTTGGGGCAAAGACATACAAGTCAGAATGGAGAGGAGTAATCACAACGCTGTGGGTTCTCACACAGGTCATTGGTTTTTAGTGCGGATCCCGGGAAGGAAACTATGGAGCAAATTTCAATACAGAATACAGCACAACCACTTCTTCTTCACTCTCAGTGGCTCCGATGTTCTCATAGCTCTAAATAGTGGAAACAGCATTGAAAAAATATTTTCCTTATTTAAAATCTTTCCCTATGATCTGTGTTACTGCAAACATGTGGCCTTTCTTGAGTCCCCTTTTCCCTCTCCCACTGTCTTCCCGCTACCACCACCACCACCACAACACAAAAAGGCTGGGGTACAGGACAAAAAAATCACAGACTAAGAAAAAAAAACAAAAAAAAAAAACAAAAAAAACACCTTCACATAAAGAATGAGAAAAACAAAATTCCTATCTTTGAGTTATAAAAACTGAAAGGTAAGGGGAATTTTATAGACCCAGAAAGTGATGAAACGAAGAGAAAGACATTGAGTCTACCCAAAAGGCGATAAAATATTTTATTTGTTTTGGGTTGTGAAAAAGAAAATAAATCATTAAAATGACTGTCAGAATGCCTCAAGGATAAGGGCATTGAGTAGGACCTGGCTATAAATGTTGTAGACAGTAATAAAAGAGTTGGTTTTGTTTCCTTAGCATTTGTCTGGGCTGAGCCTTCCTATTTCAACACAGGAATCACGGGCAATGGTAAAGTCAGCTGTCCACAGGGCACACAGTATTACCTGCCCAGGCAGCCCCCATCCAGGACTCCCAGAGCAGCTCTCCCAATATCCAGGTTTCCATCTAGCACGGGTCCTTCAGGACGTGCCATCAAAGTGCCCACGCTTCAGGATCACAACTTGTTTTATTTTCATGGTTACTGGTTATTTCATACATACCTGCCTAGAAAATAGATTTTATGTGTGTATGTTTTTGTTCTTATTTTTCTTAGTCTTCTGAATTCAAGATGAAGAAAGCCAGTTTCCTGCCCCAAGGAGCTCAGTCTACAGTCTAAAGGGCCTTGGATTAATGCCGATGTTGTTTAATGATGTATTTCAAGTGCCTGAAGATAGAGAAAGGTGATAGAGTAGCTGTTATGAAAGCAACTGTTTATTCTATTTAAACCCAGGAAGGATTAGTTAAGAATTTGTAAAAGAGGGAGGATTTTCAACTAACCCACAAACTTGCATCCAGCATTTTGCTTTGAATATTTTCTTTTTATTTTCTACATGTCAAGCTCTCCCATGAAGATGTGATGGCTCAACTAAATCTCAAAAGACAGCTCCCACCCAAATCTAAGTTTCTCTAAATCTGAAATAAATAAAAACATAAAGAACTTGGAAATAAATTGAACTTTGGAATGAACTAGAACTAAACACACGTGCCAGTCAACACCGATCTCTACCACTACTCATACATTCAATTTTGATGCAGGACAATTCGGTCTCATATTTGTGATCCAAATCATATGCAATAGGACCCAAGAGTCTTACTGAGGACAGTGACATGATAGAGAACAAGTAGCATTCGTAAATGAAAGCAACCCTAGTTGCCTTTCTATAGTAATCACCTATGACCGGCACATGTTTTAATATCAAGGCTTTCCACACCGTCACAAGAACAGGGCCTTAAAGGGGCTTTACAAAGGTCCCCACTGAATACACATGGCTGAAAATCTGGACCTATGAAATATCTTTCCAGGATGAGCCATGGCTCCATGTCCAAGACATGTTTATATAATTCACATTACTATACAGGAACCTTGGCCCTAGAGTCCATTGCCTATTCAGTTGAAACCAATCTGAGCCAGCCTGGATGACTCAGGGGAAACGGTAATGATGAGATGAGTAATTATTCTCTTGAAGTCACTAGTTAGGATAAAAGCAGTTGTTCATTACCTGACAGGACAGGTTCCTCAGGTGGGCCGAGAACAAAACAAATAAATCAATGTCACTTTCTCCCCTAAGATTTTAAAATTCTATATTTAAAATCTTCATTTCGGCTCACAGTTCAAGGAAAGCTAAAGACAGAACTATCCATTCAGCCTCTGGTGATAACAGGGATCTACGAGATAAAGGAGAAGTGGTTGAGAGGGGACATTTGTTAATTTGGTGGAGAGAAATCCTATAGGAACACCGCCTGGTTCTCCGCTCTTGGCCTCTGCCTAGGTTATTTTAGGAATTCTATAAAACTAATACAATGTCTTATTCTAAAAGGGTAAGCACACATGTCAACAAGTGAAAGTTAAAGACTATGGCGGTTGATTTTAAAGACTTGAAATTTGAAAATTTTTCTCTTTCGGAGGGTCATAACCAGTCTCTCTCTTTCAGAGTCATATGAATGCATTAGAGATTCTCATTTCCTAATTAATATGAATCTCCCACTATTTGACATCACTCTAATTTAAACTTTTGGTGGAGATATATTAAAATACCGTTTCCCTGCAACTAGCAGACAAATAAGTTCTGGAGATCTAGAGCAGTATAATGAATATAGATGACACTACTATATTATCATCATCAAACTTGTTGAGGGACTAGATCTTTATTCCCACCACAAAAAAGAAATGATAATTATATAATGTGATAGAGGTGCTATCTCTAAAATGGTAATTAAATTACAATACATAAATGTATCAAATCAACACATTGCATACCTCAATTTTATGCTGTTACACGTCAAATATATATTTCAATAAAAAATCAAAAATATTGTTTAATTACAAATGCAGTGCTACTAAAAATATAGAAAACAAACTGATTTAATAGATAGCAAATAATCATCCTATATTATTGCCTCATATTACAGTTCTGTTAGATGACAGCTAAATGAGTTTACACCATGTATGATTTTGGCAATAATCTGATTGGATAAATTGCTGAGGTTCCAAAGTAAACATGAGTAAAAAGCCTTGCCCACACACCTGATCAAAGTATGCCTAAAATTTAAAAAGAGAAGATAGACCCCTATGATCAGAGTGTGTGCTGCAGGTGATATTACTGTCCGAGCGCATTTATTCGCTGCTCATCTGGTGGTGTCGCAGTGCGTGGCCAACACAGATCTAACATCCTAGAGTAACCACCTTTGCCCTTTTTATCCTAGCACAGACCCACACTTAGAGAACAGGGCGGAAACACAGCTAATAAGTAGACAGGACTCAAATGTGCATAGGTTAAACATGGAAAGTGATCGTGGTGTGAACAGCTGAATTGTGCATGGGCTTGTTGTGTTTAGACACAGAAGTTTTCATCTCTATTCTAGAAAGAACTGAAGATAAAATTTCAAGAGCATCTAAGGTTAAATTTGAAATGCTGTGCTTTGGTTGGACTTTTGAAAACAACCTTTCAAGGAAATGCCACTGAGGATTATAAGAAAGTTGCAAAAGTACCCATTGCTGGGGGATTAAAAGCTGATGGCTGCATGTGCAGATGTGTAAATATGCATTCTAACCATTTAATATGCCTTCCCCAGCTCAACCTTTCTTGCCAACAGTCAGCCTAGAGCAGAATTCTCTTTTTTTTTTAACTCCTTTTTTGTGTTTATTGTTAAGCAATCTCTTCAATGCTAGGAAAAAAATAAAAGGAGATGCTTACATAAACTTTTGGTTATTGTCTTACTACAACATTCGTCATAAAACCAGCAAGAAAGGGAAACAGTGAAACCCAACAACGTAGGATGAGTCTAAACTGCAGCAAAATTCAAGGAAATAACCATGTTTGAACCATCTTCTATGAGGATAATGTAAACAAACACCCTCTTCAGGAAGCATGAGGACCATTGCGTGCACTCTGGAACCCTGTTTTCTAAACTTATAAAATCATCCGGCTCGCCACTGTCCCAGAGGTCCAGCTGCCTCTCAGTTGGCTTTCCTCCTCCACACAATGTCTCATGTCCTTCTCTTGGGCATGGCCAGCCCCACCCCCACTCCCAAATAGCCACAGCCAAAGGAAAGCTAATGTTGATTAACCAAGTCTATTGAAAAACAAAAGTGCAGGCTTTAATAGTCCTGGTTGACCAAGCAGGAGGGAGCTAAAGGGGTACTGGCCTGTTGACCAGACACATCACAGGAAGCAATTACATTTATAACCAGGCAAGAACAGCCCCAAGGCCTCAGAAATAAAAGCAGCTTCCTGCCTGTGCTCTCTTCTTTCATTCTGTTGCAAAGGCAGGCTGAGCTTTTCCGTAAAGCACTATTTGGAGAATCTCTGCTATAGAGACCTCCCTGTCAGGTTTTCAGGTCTATGCTAGAGAATAAACTGTAGCAGCTGGTTTGAATAAGAAGAAAAGGAAGCAAGCATCCAAAAAAGAAAAAGCACTTAATGTAGGTAGGACAGGATTATAAACTCCTCAAGATTAGCTGAAGGAAAACAGTTTCTACTAGTATGAGGAAAGCGTCTCTAGGATTTCTTGCTTGATAATCAAGAAATCTGGCTTTCTGGGTAAGTTTCTGGTGTGGGAGGGTGAGAAGTGATGGAATGGGAGGGGCAGCCAGCAGCACGGGTCTCTCTAATCTCATGTTCTGCCCTTGCTGGTAGGGCCCGTACATGTCCAGATTGACACCACAACTAGCCAACTAACATCCTTCTGACATCCTCGACCTCCTACATTTAAACTCTCAGCTCTTCCTAACTGGAGACCACATTAGGGTGAACATGCAGGTTCTTATGGATGCAGAAGTTGTGGCAAAACCTCCCAGCAGAGAGAACTCTGCTAAGAGTCAGGAAGATGTTCTTTCCATTAACTTGAGAGGCATTTGAGGTTAATGCACAAACTGTGGAGTCAGTCTGCCTGGGAAGAATTCCAATTCTGGCATTTAGTACCATTATGATATTGGGAGAAGTTACTTAACCACTCTGTTCCTTGGTTTTCTCATCTATAAAATGGGGATAAAATAGTACCTGCTCATAAGATTTTGTAATGACCAAACGCATTCTGATATGTAAAGAACTTAAAACAGTGCTTGGCATATAGTCAGAACAATATTAATATTTGCTGTCATTTTTACTATCTTTATTATAATACTCCTGGGTATGTTATGGAAGACCTCTGTTTTCCAGACTTCTCTCAGATGGGCTGACACCACCATTCCTACTCCAGGATGGTTTAAAGGCAAAATAAAATAATTTTTAAATAAAGTAATCTCAGATTGCTTTCATATCAAAGTTTAGAGCTTATGATAAATTTTCAATGGCCATGAATTCTCTGCAGCAATTCCATTAACAGATGGAGTCTATTTTCAACACCAACCCCCCGCCCTACCCCATGGGCTAGCCGCATGACGTTTTTGACCAATGGACTATGCGGCTTCCTCTCTTGTACTCTTGCTGGACAGCTCTGTCATGTCAGGAAGGCTGGGCTAGCCTATTAGAGGATGAGACCACATGACAGAGATGAGTTATCTCTGTTGAGGTCCTTTATATCAACCACCTTCCAGGTTGAGTACTATAGAATGAGTGACCCCAGGTGAGACTAGCAGAGTCTAGTCCAATTGCTGATCCACAGATCCAGGAGCAAATAAAATGGTTGCTGTTTTAAGCCACCAAGTTTGGGGTTGTTTATTATTATTGAATAGATAATATAGAGCCCTAAACAAATGAGGCTATTATCAATAGCATTTCAAACACATACGCGCGCGCGCGCGCGCACACACACACACACACACACACACGCAAGAAACCAGGCCACTTGTCTCTTTGCCAGCAGGTTTACCAACCACCTCATGGTGCTTTCAAGCTCTCATCTCACCCACCTAGTGGCCACCCAGTGAGGCCACCACAGTCCGCATGTTAACTTTGGAAAAGCTAAGACTAATTAATGATCAAATCTAGGGAGGTGGAGGCAAGCTTTCTATGCCAAGATAAGTGCCAAATTAGGTCTTTGCAGAGGGGGTTGATGTGGGAACTCAGGATTTTATTCCTTTCAGTCTGTGATAGACTATATAGGGGCCAAAAATGGCACAATTTGGCCTCCTCAGAAGTAGCTTCATATCATGGTGTTGGATGAATGAACACATAATGAAGTGGGTAGGCACCTTCAAGGCATGAGCAAATCAATTCAAGGTCAGCATCACAAGGTGAGAATCAGAGGAGCCAGTCAGAACAAACCATGTAATCTCCAAGGTTCAGATATTTGGCTCCAAGAATGCAGAAAGCCCCAAACACCTTCATTTTTTCTGCTGGTCACAGCAAGAGAACGATTACATTGAAAGCTTTGATTTTGCTGTGACCTAAGCAAAACCCCATACTACACACAATACAGGGGGAAAAAATACCAAATTCCACAGATCAGTGTTCTTTCATCCGTAACATGCCGGAAGAATTGGTAAACAATTGGGAAAATTGATAGGAAAATCACTCTGAAATATATTATGAAAGATTTTGGAGGCCTAAGTCCTTGTCTGTGGTGACCACATCGAAATGAAACAATCTTATTAATTTGATAAGTTGGATCAGCCATAGTGCTAAAGGTTCTTACAAAAGCCAGTAGCGTTTGCCATGAATATATTTGTTCATCTCATGTTTGTTGAGCACATACATTGTACTGTCTATTCTGTGGGTAAGCATGTGGAGAAAGTTGGTGGGGTGCACAGAGTGGAAATGGCAAAAGTTATATAAAAGTAGTTGACATACTTCACCTTCTAAGAGTTTACAGGTCTGGTCATCTTGAAAGACAAAATTTTCTGCTTGAAGCAACCCAGAGTAACCCAACTGAGCCCTGCCAAAGTTGTTGCATCAATCGGAACTGATAAAGTTATAAATCAAGAAAGTTCAGAAAACTCCTGGAATTACAGAGCTGACTAGATGTAAGTGGTCCATAGATTAAGATACTAAAATTAAGTAATTTATCCAAAGACTTGCAGCTAGTTTTAGTGCAGAGCCAAATTTGGGTCTACTTGGCTCCAGGCCAGCAGAACTGCCAAACCCCATAGAGACCCCACTCAAGATACAAGGTATTTACAATGAGAGGGGGCAGAGAGATCCCACAATTCCAATCTGTCAGCAGACAGAACTTGGCTATTCAATACGGTGAGCAGAAGCTCTGCACTTGTCACATGGGAGCAACTCAAGGATACAACCTCTGTGGAATAAACTTAAGAGCCCTCTAACCACATACAGCAGCCATTAAAACTGGCTTATGACAGCAAAGGAACAAGAAAGTACATGTTAAATTTAAAATTCAAAACATAAATACATAGTAACTATGTGAACAAACTATACACAAGGGAACAAACAATCGCAAAACACACTGTATGCTCATGACTGTAGAGTAGTCATGTTTTAAAACTAAGTGATTTTCAGTCTTCGTTATTTTCTCTATATTCTCTATAAGCCAAACATGCTTTCATGATCTTGAACTACTTATATATTTTTTAATGTTTTGAGTACATCAGTGCAGAAAAGACAAAATGTCAATGATAGGTGATTAGAGGGCAAAGGGCATGTGAGCAGGGACAAGTGTGAAAGTCGAGTGGAATGCCAGGCATAAATGCCTACATGTGGGTCAAAACTGCAGCACGGTCAAACCCTGTTTTGTGCTGCTCAGTCAGTTATAACTCCATTCTGCGACTTTTTAGCTTGGTCATCTAATTTTAGGCAACTTACCCAATCTCTTTAAACCTCAGTTTCCTCAACTGTAAAAGGTGGATATTAATAGGACCTTCCTCATTAATAAGAGAGAATTATGCAAATAAAATGCTTAGTCTAGTGCCTGGCAGAAAATAGGAGCCAATAAATGTTAGCTGTCATGATGGTAGTGACAAAGATGGTAAGAATTAGTTATTATTTTTCATTACCATTGTTATCATTATTATTATGATTATGATGATGATGATGATGATGTTCCTAATGCTATGGTTAAAACTATATCTACAAAGGCATTAAGTTTCCTTGCTCTGGAAGATCACTCACTGTTCTCTATATGTCTCATTGCTGGACTGTTGCTTCTCTAATCTCCATATTCTTCGAGTTTCTTAATAGCAGACTCTTAAGTTGAAGTAACAGCTTGCACACCACCCAATATCATCTGGGGGAGAACAGTGATGATAATATACAGATTCCAACCTGTTTTCTTGGGCCTAATTAGGATAGTATGATATCATCCTTTAAAAAAGGTAAAGCTTTACAATGACATAGATGGACCTCGATGTTATTATGCTGAGTGAAATAAGTCAGACAGAGAAAGATAAATATCATATGATTTCACTTATCTGCAGAATCTAAGGAACAAAAAGAACAGACGAATTAAAAGCAGACTCACAAATATAGTAGACAATTTGGTGATGGACAGAGGGAAAGGAGGTTGAGGGGCTGTGAGAATGGGGTGAAGGGTTAAAGAAGTGCAAATTAGTAGTTGATAGATGATCACAGGGATGGGAAGCATGGCATAGGTAAGGCAGTTAGCATTAATACATTGGCTAGGTGAAAAACCAGAGAAGAGAAGGAGCAATAAGGAGGATTGTTTTTATAAATTATATAAATGTCTAACCAATGTACTGTATACTTGAAACCAATTAAAATGAACGCATTTTAAAAAATTTAATTATACTAGATCCCACAGGTTAAAAAGTACTTATGAGCACACTGTGAAGAAATGTTAATGATGGAAATGTATCTCTGAGCTTTGTGTGTGTGTGTGTTAAATCACTGATGAGTCACTGTCTCTACTTTTGCTTAATTTCAAGATTAAATTCAGAGTTGTTAATAACTTAGATATTACAATGGTCAATTAAATAACAGGATCCACAATTATATATGTACACATCTGGGCACAACGGTATAAAAACAAATATACCTAGAAAAATATCTGGAACAAACATACCAGCATGTCAATTAAAAAAAAAAAATGGTAAAGCATCTCAGTATATAGTCTACAGAATTCTGCTTTGTACTTGAAACATATAATTAACATTAATAAACATGAGGCTAATAATTCAATCTGCTCTTTGGACAAGAAACAGAAAGGTAAACATGGCCCTGGTCCCATCACCTCACAATCTCAGATGACTTCCTTTGGAGGCTGCCTCCCTTATCTGTCAGTTTCAAGGTGGGAGGTCTGTTTGCAAGGAAGAGAGCCTCTGGGCTGGAAGCTGAGAGCCCACGCCAGGGAGATTACTCAGCAGTCCAAGCTCAGGTCCCTGAAGCCTCAAAAAGACATTCGTGGCTTTGGCAGCCTGATCTCAGAAAACCAGACCTCAGATTCAGCTTTTTCCCTGGGAAAACGAAAAGGGGCCTAACAACTGAACCTAGTCAGCGTGGGTATTAAGCATCACATCTAAATGAAAACGGCAAAATGAAGTAAAAAGCAGTCATCAGTAAAACACAACTTTAAAGGGGCCCACACCGATGCTGTTGCCTTTCCTCTGTTAGAGTAACACTCTCATCCTATTTTGGATCAGGAAATATTTTCGAATCCTTAACACTTAAATGTCCTGTAATTACAAATGTCAATAATCATCACCTCCACTAAGTCAAATTAGCAACATATTTCAGTTGATATAGGCACTTTTGAGCATTGCTTCCCACTCCCCACATATCCCACCCCCATGACCAGGACAATTACTCTAGAAGGTCCTCTTTTAACTGGCTAAATTAGTGTAATATGTGGGAAGCAGAGTCCCTGGCATGGGGACTCCCTTCTGAATGCAATGGAAACATAACTGAGGGAGAAGCCAGGCTCGAAATGCTAGGACTGCACTGAGCAGCAAAGGGTTAGGATGGGATGGAAACCCTAGCACACCACCAAGGAGATGGACTAAAGATAGAGTCCCAAGATGTTAGAGAGTGATGACCTAACCCAGAGCTTCCAAATGAAAAGCTGAGGGTTGTCTGTAATTGCTTGATTCTTACCTTGAGATAAGAGAGAGTGCAGTTGTCAGGCTTCTTTCTCCAATAGCGAAGGGGTCTGCATCCAAAGTAACCGCCAGCCTACCAAAGATAAAAAGATAAGGTAAGAGCCACTGGTGACAATGAGTTACATTCGTGAACAACTGGAGTGTTTCCTCAGAAAAGGCAGGTAGGTCTCCGGATGTTTGAAGACGTTTCAGAATAGAACAGCAGCAATATAACCAATTGAACAATATCAAACGCATGAAATCCCTAGAATCACGTCAGGTAGGGCTGTTAAGGTTACAGAGAGAGTGAGCTAATGTTTTATTAACACACACCTGGGCCCTGTCTAATTGGGAATGGTAATAATTGGTGAAATCATATACACCTCACCATGTTTGTCCACAAAAATGGCTGTTTACCAAGGCACTGGCAGAACTTTGTATAACACTGACATGTATCAGGGTATGTTGGCAGGTCAGTGCATTCACACATTCAACACATCCACACACAATGCAGACTCTATGCCATTTAACCAACCCTGCTTTGGAAGACAGCCCCAGCTGACGAAATAATGACAACATGAGATTAGAACCTAGATGAGGAGGTAGGAGGGAACTGGAAACTTTTTTCCATGTGTACTCAAGTCACTAAAAAAAGACAAATAACGCTTATGCCCAATTTTTAAAAATTCTATTACATATTTTATCCCTATCTGTGATGGTTAATTTTATGTGTTTAATCAACTTGGCTGGGCTATGGTACCCAATTGTTTGATCAAACATATCTAGATATTGCTGTAAAGATATTGTTTAAATGTGATTAACACTTAAATTGTAGACTTCATGTAAAGCAGATTACCCTCCATAATGTGGGTGGGCCTCGTCCGATCAGTTGAGGCCATAAGAGAAAAGACTGGGGTTCCTCCCAGGTCTCTGGCCTGGTGGCCTGCCCTGAGTATACCAGCCTCCATACTCATGTGAGTAAATTCCTTAAATATTCCCTCTCTCTCTCTCTCAATACACATAAACACACACACACACACACCCCTTATTGATCAGGATTCTCTGGAAAACCCTTACTAATACACCATCCAATGTCGAAAAAAAGGATGAGTTGACTTTTAAAATATGTATATTATGCAAAGAAGACAACATAAGAGGCTACAATAGCATGAGGAAAAGTTAGTCCACAGAAATGTATGTTGTAAAGTATTAAGTTATCACTTGACGTGGTTCATAAATTGGGTTTTCCAGTGGCCAAAGCAAAGAAGAAAACAGACGCAAGACAATTGCATTGACTCTAAGATAATATAAAATGTATATATTTCTCAAGAGTGTTAGCTTTTTCTTGTTGTTGAGAAATTGCTCCCAAGGTGTTAACCTTCCTTTCCTTGGGTAAATTCTTAAAGTATCTTTATAATCTTCATTATGGGGGTCAGGAGGGAAAGTAATAATTAATAGTGTCTCTAAGTGTACACAGTAGGGATCTCCCATAACATTTCCTACCACTTCCCTGAGTATGAGATAAGAGGCCGAAGCACAACTCACTGAAGTGATTTAGCAAGGCAGAATGGTGCCCAAACATACAGCGGTCGGATCATCTGGCTTGAGCTGGGGATACAAATTAGAATTCCTGGAAGAATTAATGGACTCCCTATCCTTTGAGATATTTCCCAGAAATGTTACTACTTCTCCCAGCAGAAAGCCAAGAGAGAATTGGGCTACAACTGTCTGAGGCGGTGGTCTCAGGCAACAGCCTAGAGTAGAGGTTTTCTCTACTGCTGATTAGGGGCAGATTGACCGAAAAACACCCTCGGAAGGTTTATAAGCTCAGGCAATATATAACTAAGAAATATAAGATTTACTTTCATATTTTTGCATTTGTAGAAGTCTTATATACCCTTCTGCATTGGAATCAATTTTTTAAATGGTAAAATATACATAACATAAAATTTACCATTTAACATTTTAAGTGTACAGTTAAGTGGCGTTAAGTACATTCACAATGTTGTGCAACTATCACCACTATTTCCAGAAATTTTTCATCACCTCAAACAGAATCTCTGTAGCTATTACCCAGTAAGCCGTCATTACCTCTTTCCCGCCCCTGGTAACCACTATACTACTTTGTCTCTATGACTCTGCCAACTCAAGGTACCTCCTATAAATGGAGCCAAGTAATACCTGCCCTCTTGTATCTGTATTTTACTTAGCATAATGTATCAGAATTCCTTTCCTTTCTATGCCTGAATAATATTCCATTGCAAGTACATATCACATTTTGCTTATTCTGGAATCATTTTTATATAATTAATTCAACAAGTAATTATCAAATATTTACAATGTAAAAGTGTGATTTTTAAAATGTTAACTTTATTCTAAGAACAGTGTATAAGAGGCAGAAGAGATGCTCCACAAGGAACCAATTAATTGTATAAATCCTTGTTTTAGAATGAGTAGCAGCGGCAAGAAAACAAGTCTATTAAATAGTTTTTCTTCCCTAAGGGTTAGGTAAATCTCCCCCACAATCTTAATTAACATTCTTCATGTTTAAAGCCAAAGTGAGATTAGAATATCCCCACTGAGTGGCCAGTGTACACTGGAACTCTGCATATCATGGTGCCTAAAGCTTATAACATGTCATTTTTGACCCACAACCCAGTGATAATGGCTTCTATCAAAACAGCGGATGTAGAGAAGTCAGAGAAACTGCACTACTATGAAACACTGCTTTCTACCCCTGTAGATAAAAGACCCTGACAAAATCAACTAAAAAAGCATGTCTTCCCCAACCTGCTTGCCATCCATAAGCTTTTCCTTTCTACGGCATATTAATAAGGTAACCAGCCTTCTGTGTGGAAACATGGGTCTTAAGACAAACGCAGCAACTCCCTCCGCAGACATCTGAATAGCTGAAAGACAAAAGCAAGGAGCTGCACTCCACTCTGTTTTTCATCTTCAGTGTATAAAAGAGCAGGGGGCACAAAAAGGAGATGCCACTGCTCACCTGAATTCACAAACGGGGCCCAGTATGAGTCATCAAAATATGTCCCCAGGAAGCTATTGAAAAACAATCATTTTTGCTGCAAAGGAATTGCAAGCAAATTCAAGAGCCATAGAGGATTCAGGCCACTTTGTCCAGCATAAACTTCTCAGCTAGGAGGATCTGCTGTCACCCAAGATTGTCAGCACACAGCTGAGTTGAAGTTCATTCACTGCTTCGGTGTTCAGTTAGCTGGAAACATGTCATTTAAACAACAAAATCTGTTTTAGGAAATTATAGAGAATTTAGCTGTGTTTTCCTCCTATGTTTTTTAAGCCTGACTTCAATAACAAAAGTATATTTTTTAGATTAAAAACAAAATGAACACTGTTAAAATTGTTCTTTTTAGTGTATAGATAAAGAATCCATCACTTCTAAAAAGGAGACCATGTTATGGGTTGTAGAAGCTGGCCCCAACAGGCTGAAACTAGGATGCTAATACAAAGGATCTCAAATTAGCCCACTCAGGAAACCCCCCAATAAGATGGCACTCAGTTCTCCATCCCAAGCAATTACTCAGCCCCTCTTCTCAGAGAATCGGACATACACTCTGGCAGTGGATGAGAAGCACAACTTAAGTACTAAAATTTTATCTGTGGCAATCATTATGAACCTCCAAGTTGTGTTACACTGATTCAAGCATTTCTGATGCACACACACCCTCGAAAACATTTCCCACGGCCTGGATCCACTCTCAAAATAAGAACCCCAACAAGGCAATCAGGATTCATCAGTAGTTATAAAATTAAACTTGAACTTGGTAGGATGCCAGTTCCCTTCTCTTGTGGGCTGAATTGTGTCCTCCTCATTTCAAAATTCATGTGTTAAAGTCCTAATCCCCGGTGACCCAGAATGTGACTGTATTTAGAAATACGGTCTTTAAAGAAGTGATTAAATTAAAATGAGGTCCTTAGGGTGGGCTCTAATCCAATATGACTGCTGACCCTCTAAAAGAAAATTTGGACACAGACATGTACAGAAAGAACACTGTGTGAAGACCCAGGGAGAAAACAGCCATCTGCATGCCAAGCAGATACACCTCAGAAGAAACAAAGACACTTGAGCTTTAGCTACGAAGAACACCAAAACCCTGCCAACATCTTGAGCTCAGACTCCCAGCCTCCAGAACTGTGAGAAGAGAAATTTCTGTTGTTTAAGCCACCAAGTCTGTGGTACTTGTTATGGCAGCCCTAAATAACTAATATTCTCCCTTTTTCTTTTGTCCTCTGAATACCCGATTTCCCAGGAAGGAGTCTATAAAGGTTGCAGGAATACTGTCTCCTACCCTTCTCCAAGGGCCTTGCTGGCATTCATTTCCTTATCCCCAACCAGGGCAATCTCTAAATCCAAAGAAAGTGACAAGTGGGGATACCTCACAAATACTCTGAAGACCTTTACTCCAAAACAGGAAACCACCACCCCAAGTCCCCTGACCTCCATATTATAGGAGCTTTCTCTGCCTTTCCCAAATGATCTGTGCTAACTAGAAGTTACCCTGCAAGCAGCATCTTTGGGATTCTATTCCCAGAAACTGCGTCCTCATTCTTCATGCCTCAATGCCCAGGGCTGGCTCAGATGCCTTAACCAACCTCAGTTCCTTCTCTTCCTAAAAAGAAAAGGAAGAGTTGTGGGCCAAAGTGTCCCACATATTACAGAAGAGTCTGGAATGAGAGTTTATTGGGGACAAAAGGATTCCTGGTTGCTCCAAGACTTGAGTCACAAGTAATTACTTTCTCCTTCACTGGAAAAGTTTGTACTTTTTGTACGAGAGCTGTAATGAGAGCTGACTGACGTTAGTACTGAGAGACACAAACACCGTGGTCTAATTTCCATACTTTCCGTAGACAATGTTTGGCCTATAGCACAGGTGGGCCTTAGGTCTGGCTCCAGAGGCTATGACTTAAAGGAGACCATGCTGGATTCAGAGAGAGACCATAACAAGATTGAGTGTTGGAGGTAAGTCACAAGTGACGGTGGCAGCACAAGGGGTCACCAAGCCTGTCCTAGTGTCCCAGCTCCATTAGTCTCCTTGAGCTCTTCAGTCTTGCTCAGGCCACCTCCCTAAAGCCAACACAATCTTGGCACAGCTTTGCCTAGAAGTATCTAGAAACAAATGTGAAATCTCCTATTATTAGAAATAATGCCCCCAAGCAGTCTTGGAGCCAGCAAACAAGGCCCCTGGGTGCTCTCTAGCCTGCGGTGATGGGCTGGGGGTTCTGGTCCAGGGCATATTCCAGCAGCAGGGGACCACTAACACTCAAGCTAATAGCCATGCCTATCAGGTCCCAGTCCATGGAAGAAAAAAAGAGAGGAGACTGATGCAATTAGCCAGACAAATGGGAACTTCTCAAACCATTTAGATAACACTGTACTTGAATTTATTCAGTTCCCATTACCGGAGGGTGATTGCACTTCCACCCCCTGCCGCTGAGACTGTAACAAGAATCTTTTCTAAAGCGTTAAAAAAAAAAAAGGATAATTTCTCAGCCTATAAATTCCAGGGCTCTGCTGTTAAATCAGCACACATCATATATCATGCCAAGGGGTAATCTGACTTAAGGAATCAAGGGACACACCCCGTTGAGTGACTTTGTCACAGAAACTGAAACTCAGTGATGAATTATGAAAAAATTCAAGTATCCAATTAATAAAAAAATTAAAATAAGGTTCCTTATCTAATTCAATTTTCTTTATACCACTTAACAATTGATTACATATTAGCCTTGCTAATTTGTTTCAATTATTGAGTTGCAAGCATCTCAAGAGTCCATGTGGAATCTTATTCTTACTTCTCTTTAGGTGCCTAGCGTAGTGTCGGACACAAAATAGAAACTCAGTGAAGGCTCAATTACTGATTGCTTCTTGCCTTTGAAATAGTTTTCCCTGTAGGGAAGCAAATCCACTCTATCTGCTTCATTTAACCAACAACACAACTCCCTCCTCACTCTCACTCCCGCCCCCTCACCAAGCTAACATCTACAATGGGGTCCTTCAAATGAATGGCCATTGTGGGTGAGTCCAGTGAATCATGCAAAACAACAACATTACAGATGTAGTGTAAACGTTGGTAAATTCTCGTCCTCCGTTTTAAAATCTGAGCATATCTGCATGTTTCCTAAAACTGCCATAACAAACTACCACAAATTTAGTGGATTAAAACAACAGAAGTTCATTCTCTCACAGTTCTGAAGGCCAGACATCCAAAATCAAGGGTCAGCAGGGGTGATGCCTTCCGGAGGCTCTGAGGAAGAATCTGTTCCACGCCTGTCACCGCCTTGTTTCTGGTGGCTGCTAGCAATCCTTGGCATTCTTTGGCTTGTAGCTACATAACTCCAATCTCTGCCTTTGTCTTTACATGCCCTTCCCCTGTGTCTCTGTGTCAAATCACCCTCTCCTTTCTTGTATAAGGACACTGGTCATCAGATCTAGGGATCATCCTAAATCCAAGACGAGCTCATCCTGAGATCCTTAATTTAACATCTGCAAAGACCGTGTTTCCAAATCAGGTCACATACACAGGTACTGAGGGTTAGGACTTATATATATCTAGTTTAGGAGATACTATTTCACTACAATATCCAAAATTGGAACACATCATCTTTACCACAAAAACACCTTCTCTTCCCAATGCTCTCATTCATATTAATAGACTCATTTCCTAGTCAGGACCCAGGCTCAACTCTTTGACTCAACATCAAGGGCTCTCGCTCCCTTGCTCTCCAATTCCAATCAGATACTTAATCCACAGTAAATGAAGTACAGGTGGATCAGTTTTACCACACAAAAACTACTTATGCCCTCTCTTCAATGCATGCTGCATGACACCCTGGCCCCAGCTGGATCATCTGTCTTGGACCGAGTCATGACTTCTTTCTACCTGCTCTCCCAGTATCCTTTACTGACCATACTACCTGTTGCTGCCTTAAACAGAGCCCGATCGTGTCATAAGCCTGTCCACAAACTTTCAGTGGCAAATGAAATCCAATCATTTTATAGTCTAATATTTGGGTCCACAGACCTCTCTCCCAGCCTTATTTTCCACTGCTTCCCTCCATTTGGTGCAGGAGTTAGTCAAAATAAATTACTAACCATTCTTAAATAGCTCCTCACATGCCTCTAAGACTTTGAGATCCCTCTGTCTGGGATTTATTCATTAATTCAACAAGTTTATATTTTGACTATGTCTCCTTGTCACTATCTCACAAAGAACAGCTCAGCTCAAAAGACAACTCATCTGCAAGTCTTTGTCCAGTTTCATCAACCACATTGAATTCTTCCTTCTTTTAAAATTTAACAGCCTGCCAGACAGGTAAGGTATTCTTTTTCTCTCCTCTCCTTAAAGAGCACTTGTCATCAACCTTATGACAGAACTCTGCTTAAATCATGTACCTGTCTCCCATAATCTAACACAGTACCTTGCATATAACATGTGCTCTAAAATAGCTGATTCAATAAAAGATACAGTGAGTAAATGAATAATACAGTCCTTGCCTGCACGCAACTTACATTTGAGGTCAGGGGAAGATAAAATAAGCACAAAGGTGAATGACAATGACCCATACCATAATACTCTAAGTATCTCAAGAGAAATGTAAGTGGAATTTTGTGGGAAGCACAGAAAAGGAAGTTTTTGAAAAGGCTGAAAGTTTCCTAGAGGAAGTATAACTTTAGATCTTGAGGGATAAACAATATTTTAATGAGCAAAAGGTGGGGAGTCCGGAAAGAGAATTAAATACAGAGGAGAGAGCATCTGCAAAAGACACAGAGCCAAGTGAAAGCAAATGGCATTTTTCATGTTTCACAAAGAGCAGAGTTTTCCAGCCCACTGACTGAGTGAATGGCAAGTAATGGAAGGCAAGGCTAAAATGGTAGGTCAGAATCTCAAATGCCATGCCAAGGAATTCGAAAATGACTCTGTAGGAGATGGGAGTCATGGAAGGCTTTCAAACAGGTGTGATGCAGTCACATCTGCATTTTCAGATGATTACTTCTATGGTATCACAGAACCTAAACCTGGATATGAATCAGAATCTGGAGAGAGTCAAACTTGCTAAATATGGAGAGAAAAGTACAAGTAACGAGTTCTCCATTCATAATAAAATCATGTTGATATTCTACCATTTTGGCTTTGGATTTTTTGAGAGACATAAACCATACCTGTCCTTGACCTCTCCTTTGTTCTCTTCCTCAGAAATAAACACTTCCTTTTGATGAGTAACCTTCCAATTTATGTTTATACAGAAAAAGGAACATATAGGTATATGTATAGATCCAAAACTACATAGCATGACTTTTTTTGTGTTAAAATCATATAAATGATACACTTAGTAAATATTGTTCTAAATTTGCTTTACTCACTGTGAAGCATCTTTAAAAACTCAGATTCCTATATCCACCCAGATTTAATTAATCACAATCAGTATATGGAGTTGCCTAGAAATCTGCGTTTTTAAAAATCCTAGTCCATTTTGATATCACTAGATAGGCATTTGGGAGTCACAGGTGTAGAAGATGGACTGGAGAGAAGATAAAGTAGAGGTAGGAAGAGCAAGCAGTAAAAACTTTTTTTTTAACGATAACTCAAGCAAGAGGTGATGCAGTCCTAACGAGGACAGTGGTAAGGACAATAAAAGATGGGCAACAGATTCTGTCCTTCTAAGGACAAAAGCAATAGGGCTTTGTAGCTACATAGATTCTGGAGTGAGAAAAAGTAGTGGCTAAGAAATGGCCCTAAAGATGTTAACTTGAGTGAACTGGAGGACAGTGACACCATTAACAAAAACACAAGAGGAAGAATAGGCTCTGAGAAATAGAACTGATTTGGTTTTAGGTGTGTAAATTTGCGGTTTCATCAGGACCTTTGCGTATCTCCAACAGGCATTTATACATGCTGGACTAGATCAAGGTAGAAGGTCACAGTTCATGATGCAGATACAGGATTCCATACATAAAGGGAACAGCCATGCACATGGAAACAGGTGTTTGTTTCAGAAGAGAAGAGGGCTATGGGCCGGTCCTTGGGGGTTGGATATATGTAGGGGGTTAGATATATGCAGATGAAGGGCAAGCTCAGGAGACTGAGGAGTGGCCAGAAGTAGAAGAAGGGCTGCTGGGATCACGAAGCCACCAGAAGGATCGAGGGTCAGGAGTCCACAGTGACCAGTAAGAATGAAGAGGAGGACTGAGAAGGATCATTAAACTGGAGAATCCGTGACCTTTCTAGGAGTACCAGCAATTGTGGGGGAGAAGTAAAAGCGTGACAGGGGTTAAAAATACCAGAAGCAGCAACACAAAGCTACTCTGTAGTGTTAAAACTTAAAGTTGAAAAGAATAGTTGAAGAATAATTATTTTAGGGTTTAGAACATAAGATTCGAATATGTACAATGTGAGAAAGGAACTAGTAGTAGAGAGACTGGGAAAAGATGAGAAAAGAAAAATAGATGAATTAAGAAATAAGAGAAAATTATTTCTGAAGAAATAAGAGAAAATTGGATTAAGAAATAGGAAGATGTCCTGTTAAAAATGACAGACCAATAATACATTTCTCTGTCCTTCCCTTCCCAAATCTCCGCTAAAAAGACTGTTAAAACTAAAAAATAGTTAAAACTATAAAATTTTTCTTTACTATGATGAAGAGAACTAGCAGGAGATAACTACAGAAGAGAGGTTTTGGAAAATAGAAAGCAGGACAAATGGTAACTTGGCTTATGATGCTCTTTGCCCTACCAACAGCTTGCAGAGTTGGATCCCAAGAAGCAAGCTGACCTGTTCTGTAGCAGCCCTGAGGGGCTAAGCACCTGAAGGCACCAGGCAGCAAGAGGTCAGGGGTGGATCTTGACAACAAAAAGATTATTTTAAAGCAAACAGGGCAATTTAGACCCAGAGCCTCTCCCCAGCCCTGCATAGCAAAGCATCTAACTCTGCAAAAGACTAGGGCCTTCATTTTGTGGAAAAATTTAACAAGAGGATTCTCTGGATTCAGAGGCATCAAGCACTAGGATAAATTGTAAAACTAAATACTGGCAGACTAGCGATAATCTGCACACTGAACTGGCCTATCCCTAACAGCAGCATCCAGCTATAGAACCACATACCTTTTCCATCCTCTATCCTCCTTCACACCCGCCTCACTCCTCCCTCCCCTGGGGAAGTAGACAATTCTCTAGAAAAACTAAGTGTCCCAGAGAAACACCCATCATCCATCCTGCACAGGCAAGCCCCACCTATTTTCACTGAATCTGCGTCAAGTACACCAAGGGTCAGACATTTGAGGAAAGTTTCTCACATAAAAAAAAATGTGGAACCAAACCAAACAAACAGATAAAGAACTAAGAGAGGCAATAAGATGAAGATTTTGTGGCAATCTAGGGTCTACTACAGCCCAGAGAGTTAATTTGTCCAGCACAGTTTAATTTTAAAAATTACACAAAAATCTCTGTTTTTAACTTGTCTTGAAAAAAATCAAAAGATCTGGCAATTCCAGACTCATACAGTAATCATATGTCTGGAGCAAGAGCAAGAAATAGATGAGCCAAGAGTGTGTGAGCTGGGACATTCTGAGGAGAGGGTTCAGAGCTTTTACTGAATCCACACAATGGCTTAAGAGCCTTGAAACAGCCCCTCTTCCTTTCCCAGCATTTTATCATCCTCTAAGTGTTTTGCCTTCTGCTCCTCCCACATCTGTAATTTGGCCAAGATCCGCAATTTACTCCTTTAATCTCTTTTCAGTCACTCCCTCCAGCCCTTAATCACCTTTATGACTCTTTTCTAAATCCTTCAATTTGTCCAAATCTAACTGTGAAGTCTTGCATTTCTCTGTCCTGGGAAGATGTAATACACTTTAGAATTACAAAGCAAGAGTGCCCGTGAAAGCTTTTAGAAGAAATAGCCATGATTTGACATGTTAAATCAACTTCTCATACTCAGCTGCCCAGTTCAGAAAGGAAAAATGCAGAGCACCCAAAGAATGTGTGGAATTGAAATCTTGCAAATGGTATTCCCTATCATTTCTTGTGCATGGAACAGTGGGTCAAGAAAGGTCTGCTCTTGGAGCCATCTCGAAACATCCTGAAGAAAAGAAGCAGCAAAACTATTCATAGTTCTGAACACATGACTACTACCATCTCTGCCTTGATTAGAAAAAAATAAACACACACACACACACACACACACACACTGGTTCTATGCATAAATTTATAATCAGCCAAGCCTGCTCTGCCCAATCCAAAGGCTTCTTGCAGTCATACTAAATCATCTAACAATTTGCCCTGACTGGAGGTAATCACAATACATAAATAAATTCCTGCCAAATGAGAATAAATTTAAACTCCTCTCAGGTTTTCAAGAGACAGGAAAGCCTGCCTTTCAGAGATACTTTCTGGGTTAATGAGCTGGGTTACTCCGTTTATCAAACAAGCCGAAGGTAACTTAGTAGTTGGACTGATAAAAGTTCTTTCTTGAACTGCTTCACTGTGGAGTTTCTCCTTTGTGATGTGTTTCATTTTAAACATGCAGTTTTTGGTCACACAACTATCTCCAAAGCTCTTGAAAGCAAAGTAGGTGTTGCTACTTTGGGCACAGTAAGTCTCAAAGAAAATTTGAGTCAGTTATCACCAGAAACACTGAGAACTTGCGATTGGCATCCTCTGGTGTAGAGACCCTGGCCTAGGACTGTGTGGGAGGAGCCCTTCACATTTGTGGGATGGGACCTCAGAAGGAGGCTTGTAGTCTAGATTCAGTTCTAGAACTTTCCATGTGGGCACCCTGAGTTTCTTGCCCTACCTGACAAATTTGCTAGGAAATCTTAAGAGCTAATAGTCTAGAAAAAGATCTGCAGCATTTGAAAAATGTTCCTAGGGCCAGCAGGGGGCGAGTCTCCCATGACTACCAGCCCAAAAGTCTCTAATGCTTATTGTTGCTACTTCAGGCATTTTCCTGGAGTTGCTTTTCCTTCACATACCCTTGGAGTTATGAATATTCGGGGTTTCCCAGGAATGGCTCCTACAACCATAGTTCTGGCATGACAGTCTGAAGCTGAGAGCATCTTCAATATTTGGAGGTCCTGGGCCTTCCAAAATACCTCTAACAATATTATAACACTTCTTTACTTAAATTCCGCCCCCTGCCCCCCTACAATTTTCTATTGCACCTCAAAGAAAGGTGAAACTCCTTTAACTGTCTGGCATGGCCTGGCCCCATATCCTCACCTCCCCTCCCACAAGCTCTATCTGTTCAGGTCACATGGGTTTTTTTCCTGGCATTCATACTGGCCATACCTACCATAGAGCCTTTGGACATGGTGTCTCCAAGCAGAAAGCCCTCCCATCTCTTCCTCTTGCGCTTACTTCTTCACTGTCCTTTCTATTTCAGTTCGTGGAGCCACTTTGCCTCTAAAGCCTTCTCTAATCTGTCTCACTAGTTTAACGCCACCTAATAAAGGCTCTCAGAGCAGTCTACTTTTCGTTCTCCTAGGAGTGCTGAACATAGTTGCAACTGTATGTTTGCTAGTATGATTATGTGGTTAATATATATCTCCCATACTGGCTTTTATGCAGTGTGAGAGAAGAGACCATGTCTGTATTTGTTCAAACACACTATTACCTTCGGCACAGACTAGAGCAGCAGTCCCCAACCTTTTTGGTACCAGAGACTGGTGCTCCTATGAGAATCTAATGCATGATGATCTGAGTTGGAGCTGAGGCAGTGATGCCAGTGCTGGGGAGAGGCTCCAAATACAGATGAAGCTTTGCTCGCTTGCCCCCCGCTCACCTCTTGCTGTGAGGCCTGGTTCTTAACAGGCTACAGACTGGTACCAATCCATGACCTGGGGTTTGGGGACCCCTGGACTAGAGGCTTAATAAATATCAGGTGGATGCATAGATGAAAAAAATGAACACACAATCTCAGGAGGTCCATGTTTTTCCTCACTCTGTTCTCTCTCATTTTCACCTTCAGTCACATGTCTCCTCCGCCAAGCAGGTCCTCTGTCTGAAGCACGGGCCTAGCTTCCTGAGCAGTTCCTTAGGGGTGGAAGATGCCATCTTGAAGTGAGGTAGAATTTGGCACCTCATGATATATAGTTTTACCAAGGTAAAAAGGAGATGGGAGTGAGGCCAGCAGATAAATCCAGCCTCCTTTCCTCTCTCCTAGGAACCGTTTCAAGATGTGGCCTCTCCTTGGCTCCTGGAGAAGTACTGAGCCAAGTGAAAAAGCTGCTGAGACAGATGTGGTTCCTCACAGCTTGAGAAAGGCATCGGCCAGGACAGTAAAGCAGCATATCTTCCCTTGTCCCACTTTTCTTCCTCGCCCTCACCGTCCTGGGCTTGCACCTTCCAAATAACCCTTCTCTCAGACCCCACTGTCTTGAGCATCCAGGTTGACATCTTGTGCTATCACCTGAAGCAAGAAACTGCACCTACAGCCCAAATAATACTTTGAGAGGAGCTTCTCACTAAATGTCAAATGAGTAAATGAAGCCATTGGAATATCTTGGCCTGGACTAACAGAAGGGAATTCACAGTCCTTCTACTTAATTCTGTGTTGTTCAGACCCCACCACCAGCAGTACTAATTTTAGTTTTGAGATATTCGCTTTAAAACTGTGTTTCTCAAAAGTGCTGAATGATGGACCTCTTAAAGAATCCAATGAAAGCCCTGAACCCTCACAGAAAAATGTGTATCAGTTTGCTCTTAGTTTAGGTGTTCTCAGAACTCTGAAGCCCTATCCATTGATTTCACATTAAGAAACCTGACTTTAGAGAAACAGTCACAAAGAGGAACACAATCAATGGGTTAGGGACTGACTGCACAAACAGAGCAATGGACGCCATGTTTTATATCAAGTGGGAAAGGAACTAGATGTTTGTTCATGTAGTATTTCCCCTTCTGGGGGTGATTTCTCTGATCTTCCTGGGCAGATTTAACTGTTTCTCCTCTGTGTCCCTCCTGTGTTCTCCATGAGTATGCTGCCACTTGAACCCATAAAATACTATATCTTTATCTAAAGGGCCAGATAGGGGCCCCAAATATGGCTTGAAATGACACAAAAAGCATTGGTGGGAGACCCCATACCCATCCCTCCTTGCTTTGTAAAAATCATTCTCAGCTCATGAGCCATATAAAAACAGATGGTTTTCTGGATTTGAACCAGAGGCCATAGTTTGCCATCCCTTGCACTGGATTGCAACCACTGATCAGTCCATTTCCCTCACTGTACTGTGAGCTCAAGTCCCAATTCTAACACAGAGCTGGGTACACAGTCAAAGCTTAATATATGCATAAATGAATCCTGCTCATCTTCCGGGACTGAGCTCAGGTGACATCTCCAAAAAGACTTCCCTCATCCCCCATTCTGAACTGATCTCAACTCATCTTGTGATGTCCACTGACTACCCTTAAGCATCAAGTTATGCCATGTATTGTGGTTGTCCACCAGCTGAGGCGACCTACAATAAGAAGCTTAGACAGAAAATCTAGAGAACTCATTTCTTGCCAATTTTCTGGTTGGTTTTTCACTTTCTTAGAACCATTCAGCATAGATTTTCATAAGCTACCCTTTTAAAAGTCCTATCAAGAGTGGGGATGGCTCCAAGAAATCTGTTAAATATTCTCGTGCAGCTGTTCACATCTTAGTATTTAATTAGTTATAATTGCAATTGAAAAAAACAATTAAACTCTGTGGGTGTTATTTACTGCATCTTGTGATGATTCTTTCTTTATGCTCCTCCAAAGACAGACAATTGAATGGAGGTATCTGGGTTTAGAAACTACTGAGATTGAAGCAAGTTTTTGTCATTCACAGTTGATTTTCCTTGCTATTCTTTTGGAGTAAAAATGAGGTGACTTAAGAAAACATCATTTGCAACTTCAGAAGATATATTTCTAAAATTATTAAATGATATAGCCAAAACTTGCTAGTATAGATGTGGTTTTCTTTCATGTCCTCAGCACAGGAAGAGCAAGAGAATAGCCATTTCCCATTGAATGTTCTTGCCCATTGAATGTTCTTGGCATTTATATTTCTCAGAGTAAGTTGGAATCAAAATTTACATACCAGTAGCCAAGAAGTTGGTGTAGGAAAAAAAAAATGAGAATTAAAGTGTGTTAATCTTCTTGTCTTGTACAGGAAAGAGCTATCAATTGCTGGAAAATAAGTGCATTTATAATTTTTTAAAAAGGGGTAGTCCATAAATGTAATATGGTATCCTAGGTAGGATCCTGGGACAGATAAAAAACAATAGACAAAAACTAAGAAAATCTGAATAAATACAGAGTTCAGTTAATACCGATATATCACTGGCTAATGGTGACATATGTGCCATATTGATGTAAGATGTTAATAGTGGAAACTGAGTATAGGGTATATGGGAATCCACTATCTATCTCTGCAATTTTTCTAAACATCTAGAACTAAAGTAAAAAGTTTATTAATTTTTAAAAATAGGGGTAGTCCCTAAAGAATTTTATTAAGATACGTAGCTTATAATCAGATGGAGAAGGAAAAGGTAAATTTTTAAAAATTTTAGTTCAAAAGAATGCAGGAAATCAGAAGTGTCTGTAGGTAGTAAGGATTGGTAATCGCAGTACATAACAAACATAAAATTGACAAAAATAAGAGTTGAGTTTTAAGGATGCAGTAACTCTTATTTCCCTAAGTAAATATTGGGCTGCCACCCTCCAACTCCCTTCACTCCTAACTTTTTTTACTCATCCCAGGCAGCTTATCAGTGATCTGTGATTCAATCAACCAATTAAAGAAATATTAACTGAGCCTAGTAAAAAGACCCTCAGTAAATACTATGGGACCACATTCCTAGAAAACACAAAGACGTTTCTCACTATGCCTCCCCAGATGTCATATAGGATCTGCAGACTGCAGGTGCTTAATAAACATTTGCGGAGATTATCTGGGCAGAGCCCTGGCCAGGCAATGAACTCACTTGGGGAGCTCTTAACAAAGACCAATGCTCAGAGCCACACCAATGGAGATTCTAATTTAATTCATTTTGGGTGGGAGCCAAAAAACCAGTATTAAAAAAAAAAGATTCCCAGGAGGTTTTAACACATAGCAGAGTTGAGAATATAGGATGAGTCTATAAAAGGAACTGGAGCAGACCAAGACTTGTTATTAGGGAATCAATTAACTATTACAGTACAAGTGGGGAAAATTTCAAATCATTACTATTTTCTCTCCAGCAACTACTAATTCACTCTGCTTATCTCTAGCTGGAATGTGTATAGTCTGCTTTTAAGAGTTAAGAATGTACGGAGGGAACAGTGAAGTTATGTAACCACCATGATCTACTACACGGTAAATAAGAAATGCTCCTTATGAGTTTGGAGACTATTTTAGGCCTCAGAGTAGAAGGATGCATTCTGGGGACAAAGAACTTTTAAAAATGTGTGGACCTTCTCTCTCAACAATTTATAGAACTAGACAGAATATCAGCAAAAATACAGAAGAATATAAAAGAACAATACCATCAATCAATAGATTCTAATAGGCATTTATAGAACGCTCCACCCCAAAACAGCAGAATACAAATTCTTTTTGATTGCCCATGAAGTGAAGACCAAGAGAGACCATACCATGGGCTATATAACAAACCTCTACAAATTTATAAGAATTTGCATCAGTCAGAATACATTCTCCAACCACAACAAATCAAACTAGAAATCAGTAACATAAAGATAACAGGAAATTTTCCAAACACTTGGAAACTAAACAATACATATCTAAATAACCTATGGATCAAAGACAAAGTTTTAAAGAAAATTTTAAAATATGTTTAACTAAATGAAAATGAAAATACAATATACCATATATGTAGAACACAGATAAAGCAGTGCTGAGTGAAATTTATAGCACTAAATGCAAACATTAGAAAGGAAGAAATCTCAAATCAATAATCTAAGCTCCTACCTCAAGATTTTAGAAAAAGAAGAATATAAATGGAAAGCAAGCAAAAGGAAGAAGATAATAAAGCTAAGAGCAGACACACAGAAACCCATGGGAGACCATCACGTGACCACAAAGGCGGGGATTGGAGTGATGCAGCTCCAAACCAAGGAAGGCCAAAGCTTGCCAGCAAACCACCAGAAGCTCAGACGCAAGTTAGGATTCCCCTACAGATTTCAGAGAAAGCTTTGTCCTGCCAACACCTCAATTTTAGACTCCAGAACAATGAGGCTATAAATTTCTATCGTCTTGAGCCACACAGTTGATCGTACTTTACTACGGCAGTACTAGAAAACAAAATCAGCTTTCAATTAGGGAGAGGGAAAAAAGAAGAAAAAGAAAAAAACTGATTAATCCAACAGAAGGAAGGAATTTTTTTTAATAGAAAAAAACATTTTACTTAACAAATATGAAATTACAAAATAACGTGGTGGAAATAAATTCAAATATAGCAATAATTCAAAAACTATAGACATATTAAACTCATTTATTGGAATAAAAAATGTTGAATGGGTTTACAATTCTGATTTTAGTGACATAGTTTCCAAATAAAATTTCTAGAATAGAATAAAATGATTATATATATAAAGAATAAAGAAAATGAAAAAGATAAACCAAATACCACTTGAAAAAAGAAAAAGCTGGTGTGGCAATATTAAAAAGAACCACCCATGCTTACAATGCACCAAGAGAAATAACTAGAATATTTCTAAACAACACAGTCTACAAAATGTCAAATGAAAGCTGACAACGATAAGGACAAATGGAAAAACTCACGGAGTGACAGATGTTCTCTTCTGAAAGAAGTGGTCTGAGAAAAGACGCAGATACAAACCAGTAGGACTACAGATAATGTGAACAACCTGACCAGCAAGACTAATCTAAAAATATGTGTAACGCCCTACTCCCAAAGCACAGAATTCACATTCTTTTTTTAAGCACACAAGAGCATTTATAAAATTATCGATATACTAGGTTTCAAGAAGTCTCAACAAGTTTCAGAGAATCACAGTCATACAAACAGCATTCTTCAACCAAAATACAATATTGTTTATCTGTGAATCCAACTTCACTCTAAGGGAAGTTCAAATAAAACAATGACAAACAGAATTTTTTCACTTACACTGCAAATATATTTGTTGTGCAAACAAAGGTCACACAAAATACTGGTTAAGATGTGAGAAAACAAGGACTCTCGGGCATAGTGGGGGTGTAAATTGATATAATTTGATAATATCTATCAAAATTTAAAATACATATTTCCCCTTTGTCCACCAATGAAAAATTCATTGCTAGGAACTTTCCCTATAGATACGTGTATGAATGTGTAAAAAAGGAGACAAGAATTTTCATCACAGTATTGATCGTTAGAGCAAAAGATTCAAAAATCTTAAAGTTTACCAAGGTAAGAATGACTAAAATGTGGCCTTCTCAGATAACTGAATATTAACAAGAATGAGGCAACATTATATTTACTGATATGGAAGAGCTTGAAGATCTGCAAGATACATCGCTTCTCGGCCTTTTGGCTAAGATCAAATGAAGACCTGCAAGATATGAAGCAATGTGCATAGTCACAATCTTTATTTTTTTTATTGAAGAGAAGTATGTACATTCCAGAAACATACATACCCAAGAATTTGCTAACAGCAGTTGCGTCTGGGAAGAAGAACTGGGAGATGGGGAAGACTTGCTTTCGGTAAATATCTTTTTGTAAATATCTGTATTTTTACCATGTTCATGTATTACTATTTAAATAATAAATAAGCAACAAGCCTCTATAATAAAAATCATTTTATTTATTCATTTTAAATGCAGCATCTAAATAAAATAAAGTCTCCAGTGATAAGCCTAACTAACTGCAGAAATTCCAAATCCGTTGCACATTCCCTTTAAAATCCTTTATTGATGAACTGTCAGGGCTAACATGTCTGTGCAATTAAACCAGCAAACATGCTCAACAAGATTTTCAAGAGGTTCATTACCTGACTGGTACATGCAAAGGTGATCGGTCAAAAACTGCAGGCAGAACAAAACAAAAGGAAGACTGCTTCCTTTCATGGCAAACCAACTTGATGAATTTTGGTTACCTCTCTGATCCCTCTCCCCGCCCTATTCCCTGTTCCCAAAGGACACACTAAGCACATTCTAGCCCCGCCTCAAGGCCTTTGCGTGTGCTATTATTGTTTCCTAGAATGCTCCTACCCCCACCACTCCAGTATCCTTCCTCTACATCCCCCATCACATGGCTTCTTCCCTGGATTCACTCGGATATCTGCCCAAATGTCACTTATTCAGAAAGGCCTCCCCTGATCAGCTTATCTAAAACATTATTACCCTCCCAGTGTCTCTCTATCTCCTTACCCTGGTTTATTTTTTTTCTATTACCTACCACTACCTGACATGATTTTTCTTGCTTATTTGTTTGCTTCCCACACTAGAAGGTAAGCCCCACCAGTACCTAGTAGCTCACAGCAGGCACTAAATAATGTCACATAAATAAAATTTATAGATGAGACATCTATAGCATAGTTCTCTTTATGTCTTGTCCAAACCCTTTCTAACATAAGTTTATTTCTGTGAATGGAGAAAAGCTCTCTGGAGAAAGCAGGCTCAAGAATGGAGAAAAAATTTGCACACCATGATGCTGGATTTCTTGAAATTCACCAGGCTAACATGTTATATGTGCAGAATCAGCATTTAATTTCTTGGTCAGCCAATCTAAAAGTTAGGGAAAACCTTATTTTCAGACAATATGAAGAATAAAAATCCAGTGCTTACACAAGTGCTCTAAAAGCAAGATGAGCTTACAGAAGCTAATTGAATGTAAGCGTGTGGTAGAGACCTTGGCCCTCAAGGCCCAGCAGGTGTAGCCGAATCTACTTAAGTCTCTGAGGGTCAAGGATTCAGCTGCCCATCCCTTGGAGAGACACTCCTGATCCCTAACAAATGCAGCTTTCTATTAGACTTCTCCCACTTACTTTCTTGGGGCCTCACTTATCAGAGAATGCTGCTAACATACATCAGAGAAATCACAGAGGGTAGAGAGAAATCTCTCCACCAGGCCGCCCCCAGACAGTTCTGCTCTGAAGACACCCCAGCTTGGGTTCTTTAAGGGAGCCCTACAACCTGTTAAGCTCTGAGTCACAAGCTCACCCATCACCCTAGCTCTGACTCAAAAAGAGAAGACGGTGTTAGCTCTATGGCACCGAGCCAAATGCTCCACGGTCTTTACTCCGCCCCCCGACCCCCGGGAGCCCCATAATCCACTAACTATAAAACCACCCGATTCCTGCCACATCCACATGGTTCCTTGAGGGCAGGTTATATATTTGTGTGAATTAGCACATCGCCTCATATCAGCCCAATAAACAGCTTCTGAAATCCAATTCTGGTAAAGAAAATAACCTCTCACTATTAAAAGATTAATGTATATTTCTGCACACATTGTACATGTAAGAGCCTACTCCATTCTCACCCATTAGCTTTTTCAGTATCTAGTCAGAAAGTTCTTCTTGTAGTCTAACCTAATTTCTCCTGCAATCAATATGGCATATTTCGCCTGCTTCCACTGGAAAGGGAGAAAAATTCATAAATACTGTCCATCTTACATATCTTCAAATTTTTATGGGCCTCTCTCTACCTTCTCTTCTCCAGAATAAGTGAGCTCTCTTCTGTAAATCCACTGCAATCATCAAATTTATTTCATTGTCCCTTTGATCTTTAAAAACTGCAAGTTCAAATCAGAGATGAAAATATCTAAATTGCTGTAAGTTCTGCTCCTCTAATATTTAAACCTGCACAATTATTATACCTCTTTGCTTCTTGTATTTTAAGCAGAGGAGGCAATGAGAAAACAATTGCTTGTTCGAGCATCTGTCGCCGCTGATCCTCGGTTACCTCTGCAGAGTATACGTACGGCATTTACCTAAGATTATTAAGTGCTCCAATGACATTATTACAAGAGAGGGCAGGAACAGTGTCAACCTAATGAGGCAGGGGATTATATCTGATGGTCTCCATCTGAAAATCAGGGCAGGCCAGGCTGTCTGCTAATCAAGTCACCAAAGGCCCTTCACCCTGGGACAACAGAAGCCTTTGTCTACACCTGAGAGGAAAATGAGCTGCCTCCTTTCTAGTGCAAATAAGTTAAGTGGTGACGGGTAATGTTCCATGGGAAAGGCTGGGCTCTCCTTTTCTGGGGCAAGCATCCAAAGTGAGCAAGAGGTTCAGGGAGGCCAGAAACCATTCCTTCTCGAGTTGGAACTCCAGCTACTTTGCTGGAAGGCTGACACAGTGTCCTGGAGCTCAGAATCACCATGCTTTTCACAGTGCTTCACATATGATAGGGGCTCCATGTATGTTTACTAAATACGAGAATGAATGAGCTAAGATTTACACTTGGTTCTGAACTTCCTGGTAACCAAACCAAAAAGAGGAATATACTGGTTTACACAGTGTTCCTGTGTGAATAAGAAAGAATACTACTTCAGAAGATACAATATTGCTTGTAATATTGTTTTAGAGAATGTTTAACACTTGCTTCTGTGAGTTTTTAGAATCCTCTGCTGAAAATCCACACAAAAGGCCAGCAATAGGCAGTGCTCTTTATGATATGGACTAGGCGGAAAGATCTGTTGATTTTCCCATCCATGCCTGTTTATGGGGCAAAGATCAAGGTCAGTAGCTTCTTCTCCGCATCCTTAACAGCCAACATGAACACACTATGCAGTCTCATTCATTCACACTGGTTGCTGGGCCTGGAACAAGAGACCACGGGTTCCCATTGTAGATCATTCTCACAGCAATTAAATGTGGTTTAGAAACACATCCATGGTTTCCAAGCAAATAGTCAGATTCTACTTGCTAATGATGTACAATTCTAGACATATTTTCCTCTCTAGGCACATAGTTACCAATGGCAAGAGAAAGGAGTGCAGAGAGTAGCAAAGAGAATATAATTTGGGTTTAAAAAAAACCTAATTTCATTAAATAATATTATACATACTCTCTTAACCCAGGAAAGAAGGCTTACTATATTGTCCTAGCTTCTAAGCAGAATAACTAGAAGCTAAAGAAAGCAATAAATTTTACAAATTTTGTAATTTAATGATACTTTAAAAGTACAAAAAGTCTGATAAGTCCTATGTCAGCCAGGTTGATATGAAAAAGATAATCTTACCTGCTACTAGAGATACTGTCATTGATATATGTGCCAAAGTGCCCACAGAAAAGCTGCATAAAAATCTAAAATATGTATTCCTTTGACCCAGCAATTCCACTTCCAGGAATCTATTATAATTAAATAATAGAATATTCTTTTATAAAGTGCAAAGACATATGTATAACATCTTACCTGTATCATAACCTGTATTATTTATGAAAGAAAAAAGTAGAAACAATCTAAATTGTCAATTAATAGAAAGTTGATTAAATAAAGCATGGCATATTGAAAGAACTATGATGATTATTTCATTCTTGCATATACAAATATTTATTGAGTGTCTGTTATGATGAGCTTGGTTTTAGCTGCTTGAGTTACATCATACAAATTATATAAAAATTCCCAGGTCTTGTTGAGTTCATATTCCCAAAATGGTTACATATTTTTGAAATATAATGGTTACATATGTATAAGACTTATTTTTGTATATACAGATAATGCTAGATGTGCTCTTAAAGCTCCAGAGGATCCCTTACGTGCAAATGAGAAGTCACTGAAATTCTTTTAAAATAAAAAAAATAACACAACCTTGAGCTTTGGAACACACTTACTGGCTTTGAAATATACACTAACTACATGATCTCAACAATTTATTTAACTCCGCTAACCCAGTTTCCCTTTTATCACTCACAGAATTTCCTTACGAGTTCACAGGAAAATATCTAAAATATCTAAATCTCTTTACAAGATGCCTAGAAGTAGCAGATGCTCAATAAATGTTTCCTTCCCTTTCTCTTTAGACTGTCCTGGAATTCAAAACGCAACCATGCAATGCCTTTCTCTACTAACTGATCAATCAACTTAAAACAAAATACATCCTTTACATACATTTCAATAATAATTATTGTTGCTAGATCAAAAGATTTTTAATTGTCCTCTTTCAGCTCTCACATAGACAGCAAAATTCAATCTTCTTTCCTTCAGTAACTACATCTTTGTACTTCTTAGCACTGTTCCCCCTTCATAGAAGAAGCTGGTTTAAAAATATTTTTAATTAAACAGATATCTATTAGCTTATTCTCACCTGTATTCTTATATCCACGTTTGTTTCCACAAATAATTCTTTTCTCAGAAAGCCTTCACATGTCAACAAGGGCAAATTTCTCTGCAGAATTTGGAGGACCCACACCCTGCTAGGAAATGCTGAAATCCTAAATCAACGGCAGCATCCTCACAAGTCGTTTTCTATCAGATGTTTTCCCTTAATTCACACACTTTACTTAATGCCGCCGCCTAAGAGCATAGTAAAATCTTTCAGTAGAATATCTACTAGATAGTTGCAATCATGAAAATAAAATCCAGTGGCAGAAAATAAGCTGCCTCATGGACCCATGCCATCTGGAAAAGTGATGTTCTAACAGCAAATCTGCTAAGAAGCTAACAAGAACCCAGATTCTCCAGGTGCTGGAGTTGCCTCTAGCTACAAGGCGCTACCAAAAGCTATATTAATTCTTTCATTTAATCCAGGGCAAGAGGAGCTTATTAAGTATTGGAAACAACATTTCTTAAAACTCACAGTCTTTATATCATGTTTCATCAGATACTTTTCAAAACTTAGCACCAAGGAAAAAAAATTGGATCTTCTAAAGTAATGCTCTGTTTAATCCTATATTCATATGAGAATTGTGTAATATATATATATATATATATATATATTACACAAAATATATATATATTTGCTTTGGTTGCCGGGAAGTTCAGAACCAGATATAAACCTTAATAACTCATTCATTTATCTATTCCATAGACATACATGGAGCCTCTATTACATATCAGGCACTATGAAAAGTGCTGGTGATTCTGAGCTCAAGGACAGAGTCAGCACTCCAGAAAGCCATGGACAATACTGAATTAACAAGGGGCCATTACTATGACTAAGGTATGCACAAGATATTCTGAGAGCTCAGAAGAAGGGTATCTCACTCAGCCGGGATGAGGGGAAGGAAAGGTGATGGGAGATGGCAGGGAGAATCAAGGATTTCTCTAAAAATGCTATGATAGCAGCTCCGGGTCTTCATAAATTATCTCACATTTGATTTCTGATGTTTGTGATTCTTTCTGTAAATATGTTTCAGACTTTCATAGAAATAGATTAGAAAAAATACACGTACATGTATCCATAATGTGCACATTTGAATACACACAAAAGTGACTAATCGATATACTTTTAGCCTAAAGGAACGCTCAAAATTTACAAAATATAGCGTACAATGGGTATTTTAAGGGACCCTGTGAAAATCAGACAGAACTAGAACTAATCTGCTTTGAAGAGCTGATTCTTGCCATGAATATTTTCTGCGATTCCAAAATAACTTTGGCTTAAAAACATTAAGGTATCCTCTTATTAATTTAGCATATTTTTAATCTTTTCTGCTTCACAACTGTTTATTCTAGCATGCCAGTCCGAGGATCTTGATCCGGTAGCTCTGGGCTGGTAGGTAGTGATTAACCACACAGATCAACTACATGGTTTCTTGATGAATCCTGGCTTACTTCCAGACTTGGCTAATGCAAAGCCAGTGCACTCCTTTGCCTCCTCCTATACCAACTTTACCCTCCACCACATCATACACTGTGAGAGAATGGGGTTGCTGGCACTATTTCAAGTTATGTCATTGATTCCAATCTATCCCCAAGCAAACCTGCTTTTACTTCAGAAGAACACTCTCCAGTGATCTGAACTGCAGGGGCAGTGAAACAATTCTACATTTATGTAGCACTCTCAACCCCAAAGGAATAGTTTTCTATGCCTACAAATACCTTAAAAGCAATAAGAGTTTGGTGGATTAGAGTCTTTTCTGTGGCTTTCTAAAAAATCAGAATTCTATGCAGTAGAAATACGATGAATTTGATGTTTAATAATGACAGCTACTGTAATAAAGGACATTATGTGAATAATGCTCATTTAATAGTAACTCCTTCATAAACTTATGATAAAAATAATAATATACAGCTTATAAACCAGAATCATCAAGGAAAGTAAGTTTTTGTGCCTTCAGGAAAGAGCTGCATGGAGAAGGGGACTCCATTCTCATGGTTCCCTCTGCCCAGATCATTCTCTAGCTGAAATCCACATGGCTTTCTCCCTCCCTCCCTCCCTTGCTTAGCTCTCTGCTCAATGTCCCTTTGTCAGAAAGGCCTTTCCTGACCACACTTCTTTAAAACAGCACCCCCCAGCATTCCCTAGCCCCCTTCCCTCCTTGCTTGCTTCTTTTTGGTTCTGTCTGTCTGTCTGCTTGCCTACCTACCTATTGTTGCATAGCACTTATCGCCACAGAACACATTTTTGTTTTCCCTCTTCCCTCAATATAACATATGCCCTAGAGATCAAGGGCTGTGGTTTGTTCATTGCTGTATTTCCAACATCTGCACTAAGCAGGCATTCAATAAGTATTTGTTTAAAGAATTTTTTTTTATTTTACCCTTTTAACTCACTCATATTCTGAAATCCATGCATCTCGATACTGAAACCAAGGCACAGTGAAGGTGGAATGGACATTTGCCCAGCCTCCACTTCTCCCTTATCCTCACAAAATGCAGTACCCTACAAAAAGCCAAAGATGATCGGAACAAATGCCCCCAGAAGTTGAATGTAGCCCAACAATTGAATGCATTTTGACATAGTGGTTCTGACACTCTTGAAATCTGCCTGCTCTGTGTGGTTCCAAAAAATGTTCCCTGATTGCTTCTCAAAGGGTGGAAAAATCAAGCAGAATGTCTAGTTATGACTTTGGAATGAAATAGATATATATTGGTTATATGGACTCACTTTCCAGCATCTAAAGTTAAAAGTGTTGGGGCGGGGTGGAGGGACTAAGACCAGTGATTCTCGATGATACTGGACATTCATAAACCTCATTAAATTAACTACACAGCCCCAGTTTACCAAGGCTACTTTGCATTCAGCATCTCTCTATCCAAAAACATTCACCTTCCCGAATACGAGTCTGTAAGATCCTTTAGATCTTATTAAGTTTAACTAAAGAGGAAGCAACCCAGATATGCAAAGATATGACAGGCCGTGAGTCACTTAAATTATAAGAGATCTAGAACCCAGTAAAACAAGAACCATAAACTATAATTAAATAAGAAGTAAAGTGTCTGATCCATAATTGCTCTTGATTCTGTCACTACAAGGGAACATATCTTAGAAAAAAACCTTTAAGAATGAGTAAATAAATAAAAGCACCGGGCCACAGAAGCTAAGGGGCTTTGAGCAGACCATAATTCTAAGTCTCAGAATATTGTCTTGATGTTGGCAACCAAAGTGTTCTACTAAACTGCCTGCCAAGGAGCAATGAGACAGAGTCCTAGCAAATCTTTCAACAAGCTACCAAAAGTGGAAGGCTAATTGAATGGGGCAGGGCCAAGTGCACTTAACAAACTGCACATCTGTAAGATGGATATAAGGTATCCTCATCTTTAGCAGTAACTCTCCTCACTAAGTAGCTCTAAAAGAGTTTTGAAGCCTTTCTCCTTCTGCCAATAAGTTAATTTCTACGTGCAGAAAACAAGAAGCTGCCAAAATGTGGAGCTTTGTCCAGCACCCACTGGAGCTGCCACGGATGGAGAAACTTGAGCTGTATCTGACCCTTTCTAGAGAAAAAACACATGGAATCATGTTCTACTGGTTATTAACCTAAGTACCTTTTCTAAGTCCCTTCCCCCTTCCCCAAATGCAAATAAAATCATGATACATGGAAGGTAAGTTCATTTCCACACCAACCTTTTGAGTGTTCTATACCAGGCAGCCTGGGCTCCATCTAGAATGCTTCAGTCTGCTGCACACAGGGAGTCTGGGTTAGCCAGGGAAAAGATAACTGTTCAACACCACAAAAAGGTGAACTCCATTCTAGGCATTGCTCTTCTTTTGAAGTAATGAGTCAACCTCTTGTCTGCTCTGTTTTGTTTTATTCTTTGCAACACAGCTCTGACTTGCCTAGAATTCCATTTCTAGAAAAGGCAGCATGACAGTAAGGAAAGGACACGTGATACACAGCTTTGCTCAGCCACTTACTGCACAGCTTTAGGCACATCACTTCCCTTCTCTTGGTCTCGGTTTCCTCATCCATAAACCACAAAGATGAGCCTAAAATGTTATCTGTCTACACTAAAAGCCTCTGGTTCTGTGGATTTTCTGAAATGTATCTCTCTTTGAAAGAAGTATTTCCATCATCAATTCTGGCCTCTTATTTGTTTTTAGCTCTTATTTATCCCCAGACTTTTCTGGTTAGATGTCCTCTACCCAGAAAAGTCTGGGGATAATCCTCTGCTGGAGAATTTTCTGTGTGACTCTTCAAATCACTTTAGAGACTAACTTAAGGCTCAGAAATTTCCTGCTCTCCCCTGACAATTCTCCCACCCCTTTCATCATCAAACAGGGAGGCAAGAAGTGGCACAGACTGGCTACACAGGCCCACATAGGTCCTTTCTTCAGGATGGACCCTTTCTAACTGTTGGCTTATAAGTTATCATGCAGGAGACTTGCAGCCCTTGGAGGAATTAGTGGCTTATATCACCCTCCCAAAATGCTTCTCATTTTCTTTTCTCCCTTTCCTTTATCTTTCTTATACTTTCTTGCTTTTCCTTTTTTTCTCCCCTTTTTGCATCTCTTCTAAATTGGTCCTGTCAGCACACAAAGGGGGTCATTTAGACCCATCAGTAACCCATAGGAAAATAAAATAAAACAAGAAATTGCTGCTTATCTCCAGTGAACAGAACCCACAAGATTAGGACTGAGAGCTATTTGAAGCACATTCACATTGACAGCATTAAGAAAGCTATAACATAAAAAAAGTATACGAGATGAAATGAATTCACAATCGCAAATTAAGATCAATAACTTTATGTGGAAACATTCTAAGACACAGCTGTGCGTCAAAAGTTTTTCGTAAAAAGTCAATATGATCAGGGGAAGATATGGAAACCACAGCATTTAACCGATGTGCAAGCGGCGTAATCCTTGAGATTAAGGAAACTTCAGATCACAACTGTCTAACACGTTTTTGCTAAGCATGAGGAGCTCGTGCGGTGAGGATTTGTAGTTCAATCAAAATATCTCCTCTGCATTCACTTGTGAACATAATACACTCAACATTCATGTGATTAACAAAAGCAGCCTCATCCAGGAGGGTTGCCAACAGTACACAGAAGTGTGGCACATCTAAACAAATGAACATGGAACGGTATCATTATGACTGAGGTGGTAGATGTTCAAGATAAAAGGCTTTGAAAGTAAGTAGGAGGTTTTAGGCAGGGGACAAGTCTTAAAGAGATCCTTAGGCTCAATAGTCTTTCCCAGGCACAAACCAGATACGAGAAAGACCAAGACTTCACACTGTGTCCTCTTGTCCCCAGGTAGAAAGATCTGGCAGAGGTAGATGGCGGGGATACAAATTTTCAGTGGCATCGGGAATAGGGTCAACGCTCCTCTCCCCAGTCATGACAATCACTTAATCCTGCCCTGCTATAACTCAGTGGGACTAGGCCCACCTTCCTCTTTCAAAGGGAAAAGCTCTAACATTTGAGCAAGCACCTTGAACTTTTCCTCCAGGTGTAAAACACAATTTTCTAGGTACCTAAGATGGATGGCTAACTTTTGCCCCTCCTTGATTAATCACTCCATGGATGTGTGCCTAAAGAAAGACTCGTTATGAAATGGCTGCAGGACACAAGCCAAACCACTCTGGCGACCAAATTAAAATAGTTAATTTTTCCCCCTTCTCCTCCCCTTCAAAAGGCATTTAAAGTTTTTTTTCCTAAAACAATACAAATGCAATACATCTGGAAATTTGCCATTTTCATAGCAGGGGCTGGAGGACAGATCAAGAGAGTGGCACAAACTATGTCCTTAGCAAGAGCTCCATGGATGGAACAAAGCTCCATGGCTGTGTCTTGGGTAAATCCAAAGCAGAGGAAGGCAAGGCTTATCATAAAATGTGGAGGGAGAAGAGCTGCTGTTCAGAGTCCTGGCCAAACAGGCCTCTCAAGGCCATACAGGGAAGAGGAGAATGCAGTCACTAGAGCACAGGCCAACAGTACCCAGGATCCTGGACCAAAGGTCGAGGTCTGGGATGGAGCAGAAGCAGAAGTCTGGGAAGCCACTTTTTCACAAAAGGAAAAACAGTAGCAAGAAGGACTAAGACCATGGCAAGAAAAAAAATAAGACAATGTTGGTGTTCAGCCCTTCGTGTGGGGACCTGTCTGTCTGCCTCTTTCTTTCTCATATCCAGATACCCTAGCCCCATTGGCAGGTCCTGAGCTGACATCCATTCAGCAGCCATATTTATAGAGCTCCTGCCTTGCATTAGGTATTAAGTTAGAAATGAAGGATGCAGAGATGAATTCTATAGAGTCCCTGCTCTGAAGATACAAAGCCCCATCAGGAAAGCTGGATAAAGTCCACTATGAGTCATGTCTATTTCATCATGAGCACCACAAGCTGTGGATACTGCCCACATCACAGAAAATGCCCTGTGGCTCTAAAAAGTACTTAGCACTCCCCACCCCTTTCTTCAAAAGGTAACTTCCCCTACCCAGCACATATACTTCCTATTACACAACTAGAGCTGCATTTCCTTGACTGAAAGATTATCTCCGGTTAAAAACCAGGAGGAGGAAATCCATGAAGCTCTTTAGTAATTTATAGCTCTATATGAAGGAGTTAACTACATCCTTCCCAAAGAGAAGATTTTCATACAGAGAGCTAGAAGACTGATTCCTTGAGAGCAGTACAGAGTAGGAAGTATATGCAGAAGGCAGCCCAGGCCTGGCATTTGCCCTAATTCTTTGGGCCACATTGCCAAGAAACATCCCGCCTGCTTGCTATATTTTGTATATTCTCAAACTTGGAAATCATTCATGCTCTAAGTAACCTCATGTGCTATAACTCTTAGATATTTTTTTTTTCTTTTATTAGGGACTTGGAGGAGATAGCCCTTTCACGAACCTTCCTAAACATACAGATTTTGATTCTTGTCTTTCATTCCCCATCAGATAACCAGTAGAGAACCTCTTTGTGTTTGAAGGACATCCCCTATATGCTGAGTTTTGGGAAGCATGCAATGGACCCCAAAACCCCATATGTCCTTTGCTAGTACATTTCAACCAAACAGGAATTATTCACCATTTTTCATCAGGTAAGAGTTGAGATTCCCCAGGCGAGTTCTCCCTTCCTCTCATCTGTGAGGTTAAAGCAGGTGGTGTACATAATTCTCATCAGATTTTCTTCTGGTGTACAATCAAGGGGATGAGAACACTAGGCAAGATTAAAAATAGAGCAGTCTCTCAAGAGAGAATACAAGGCAAGGTGATATGTTCTTCATTGGCATACCCTTAAGCATCTGAGCCATGAACAGATACATAATCATCTACAGCACATTCTGCTGTTATTTTGTTGATACAAATGGCTCTATAATTGCCCTAAGAAATTCCGGCTTGTTTTGAAAAGTTATTTTTGAAAAGAGAAAATTTAAGAAATGTTCCACATTCAAAGACACTCTTCCCTGTATTCATTGGGAGCTCTTAGTACCTTGCACATTGCTTTCAATAGTCTCTACCTAGATGAGGCAACAACACTAAACACTGCCTTGATTAACACCAAAAAAAAAAAAAAACATTTCTATCTCTACTTTCCATCCTTGAAAGACCCTCTCTCTCGTACTTCCAGCAGCTGCTCATAAGGAATGGGAAAAGAGATGCAGTACCAATGATTAGAACCAGGACAAGGAATCCATTTTCAGAAAATATCCCTGGTTTGGATCTATAACCTGAACCATACTACTTACTCTACTAACTATGACTGGCCTATCAGGAGATTTCCAATGCTATCTGAATGGACATCCCCAAATGCCATACCCAGATCTGTCAAGCCACCTGGAAAAACATAATTTGATTCCAGAAAAACTTATCACACAGTAGGTGATAAAAAGAAAAATAAGACACAAACCTGATTTTCAAGAAGCATATGATGGCAATATCACATCCAAGTGGAAAGAGCCACTTGAATACAAGTTATGGTTTTTTTCTTTTAAGTAAAGAAATCGCTTAAATGACATATGTTAGCTGAAAATATATCTGATTAACTTCATTCACCATGGGGGAAAATAGCATCATGGCCCTACTCCACCTGGACTATACCAAGACTCACCACTTCACTTCCCACCATAGGCCTGCCCCTCCTCAGTTGTAAAAAAGGCCAGAAGGAGTCGGGGGAGATCACAGATTCCTTGGTAGGTTCCCTGATCCCTGGAGGCCGAGTGGCTTCCATAAGGGAGGATGAGCTCTGAGCAAAGCAAAATCCTGGAGGAGGAAGAAAGGCACAATTTTGGCAGCCAAACTTTCAGCTGCATCTAGAAAGTAGTCTACTTATCCTAACTCACAGGCCAGGCATGGCTTTGCTTGTGGAAGGCTTTGCTGGGGTTGGCATTGTTTGACTTCAGTAAAAAGACTTGGAGATTAGTGATTTGTAAAGTCACTGCATGAACTGGTAAATAAGGGTGTGTTTGAGTTCCTGGGTTTTGCCAATTGAGAGGTCTGGGGTGGAGGAGAAGGACGTGAAAGGCTTGCGTTTGACCGGGGAAGCCCAATTTCCTCCTGGAATTTTTCTGTTAGAGGAAATCTCACCTCACCAACCTGCATCAACTTTCTTCTTAGGAAAATAAAAATCACAGCCAAGATCTTCCTTCTTCAAAGACTTTGTTGCAACGTCGTTACTGAGTCTGGGTCTTCTTGACTACTGGGGTTGGCCACCAGGAAAATTCCCCAAAGAAGCTTCCTGCGAATATTGATTCATCACTTTTCATAACTTGGACAATGGGGTTGGTATGGAGAGAAGGAGGTAGGAAGAGAGCTGAGGAGGAGCTGCACTGTAAATGGAACTCTAACCTGTGGAATGCAGGCTCCTTTACACATAATCCTAAAGCAAACAGCAGAAAGGTCAGTTGGCAAGAGAGAAACTGCAAGACACATTTCAAAGCCAGAGACAAATTATTTATGAACTGTCTATTATTTGGATTCTCTATCCCCGTGATGAACTCAATTAGAAGAATTAGTGAGCAGTGACAACAGTTAATAACTGCACTGTTCCCGCAACTTCAGAAACATTAGAAGTGGTTCTACTCTTGAGAGTTGCTAAGGACAAAAGGTGTTGCCTAGATGATAATAATGGGTTACTCTGGCATGCACACCTGTTCACTGTATCATATGATCCCTCAGTTACATAACGTGTTTCATAACTCCTGCCTACAGAACAGACCCGTGCATTTAATACCAAACACATCATTACTTGGCTTTCCCACATGCATGTAGTTGCCTTGAGTGTTGATATAAATTATCTGCTATATGCACAGAAAAGACAATACCCAGCGGAAAAAGTGTCACTGATGATTACAAAGTAGCTTTTCCCAGTCCCAGAGAGGACTATCTATTGATATGCCCCAGAAGTTG
Source organism: Pteropus medius (assembly GCF_902729225.1). Taxonomy (NCBI): domain Eukaryota; kingdom Metazoa; phylum Chordata; class Mammalia; order Chiroptera; family Pteropodidae; genus Pteropus; species Pteropus medius. Next base: position 15,260,782 of record NW_024354875.1, on the reverse strand, counting down.
CATTCAAAAGCCACATTATTAGAGGGGCAGCGCAGTGAAGAATTAAAAAGACACATTTTTAAATATTTTCATCCAATGAAATGAATACTTCAGAAAATCGGTCAGCAAATATGGAGGAGATTTCTTTATAATACTTGGTTAATGATACTTGGTTATGGCAGAAATAGGAAGCACCACACTTGGATTCAATAGGAGAGAGTCTCAAACTAGAAAAGCAAGGAGCAACACTGTTAGCTATTACCACGACTATTTCCTAAATATGTGCTACTAAATCATCCAAAAAGCTCAGGAAGATTCATAGTCTTTTTAGAGCTAAAAAATGTTTTTAAAAATTTCTCCCTTTCTCCTTTCTTCCCTCCTTCCTCCCTCCCTAATCAGTTCACAGAGGCCAAGATTACCAGCCTAGTGTTCTTAACTCCACACAATAACAGTTCAACTTGAATTAGAGACTTTTTTAAAGAAAAATGTTCCCTCAAATCCCTCAGTATTAACTTTATTGTTTTTAGTGTGTTTCTTAGAAAACCAACATAAAACCAGGTACAAAATCCTTAGATGTAGAGCCCTTAATTTACACAAACCACAGCATATGTAGAAATAAATACTATAAAACCAATAGCATTCAAACCAATAACATTAATATAACATGCTGGATGATGTTCTGCTGAAACCATGTCGTTGCCCAAATGCGGATGTATGTGATACCGGACACCATTTGCCATGGCCTGGGTCCTTTTGAGCTCAGCAAGCATCTACTTCCACATTCTGTGTGATGACTAGATTCTCCCACCACTTTCTCTACTGGAACTACTACGAATCCTGTCTTCATCAGCCTGCTTTGTGGGCATTTAGTCTTTAAATATAAATAGTGTTTGGCATCAAATTAATTTTACCCTGATTTTTCTTAAGCACCCTCCACGTTTAAACTGGTTCTCCTTGACACTCACTCACTTGAACACAAATCTAAATGCAGGTGCAGACAGTGAAATCATGTCGCAGTGCTCGGTTATAAGACAGTTACTCGACAGTCTTATAACTGAATATGTCTAAATTAAATTTTTATTGCCATTCAGTGAAAGCAACATTTTAAAAATCTTATAGAAGACTCACAAACCCCTGAAGTCCACAAATGCTCAGAGGCCCTCAGCCCCCAATGTGATAAAATGTCCTGTGGAATGCTGTCTGTGACCAGGTTCTTACAGATAACCTGCCCTTTGTGTGTCCTGAAAACTAGAAACATACTTGGATCAAAACCTTGAGGGGTGAGTTCAGGAACTGGAGGAGATGTATAACAATTAGCATAAGCCATAAAATCAGAGCTGACATAAGATAACTGCGAAGACTGCCCAGAAGCAAACGCAGAGCCCAGCAGATATGCGACTTGTTCTGTCAGTGCTGAGTGCTCTTCCTGAATCCCCTGCTCTCTCACAGCCACCTGTTTTTCATAATAAAGGGTACATAGCATCGGAGGCCTTTCTCAGAGACTACAGTCCAGAGAGATATGAACTATGATCCAAATTTGAGATTATACAAAATAGGCCTGTACTGCCCTTGAAACAAACTTATCATCATGGTGCTAGTCTTTTTGTCATTTTGGAGACAACCTAGATGTCCACGAGTAAGGGAATAATTATGACACATCAACTTGATGGACTGTGATGCTACCATGAAATATTAGTAAGGCTTTGTAGCAGCAAATAATATTTATAATAATAATGGTAAATGAAATGGATATTTGAACAGATATTTTGAACATATAGTTGAACATACATTAGAATTTTAATTATGTAAAAATAAATATGCATGCACCTAAACGTTAGATAAAATGTCACAAAACTAAATATCATGTTGTAGGACTCAAATTCTAAGTGTATTTCTTTTCTAAAATATGTTTTAAAATAAAACAAAGGGTGCAATATTCAGAGACCACATGACTATAGCTGGTGATAGGAGAGGTGCATTATGAGAGATTAAGGCTCCTCCAGACTATGTCCTACCTGCCATTCAAAAAGCTTCCCTCAGCAGGACATTAAGCTTCAGTCTCCATTCCTTTCCTCTGCAGTAGAATGGTACTGACCTACTCATAAGAATGTAAAGTAAGTGAAATCTAACAGGACTGTATTTTTTTTTTTTTTTTTTTTTGCTTTTATACACCTGTTCACTGTATGTGTATACTGACTGAATATGCAGACTCTAGCTGGGACAATGAAAAACAAAAGCATATTCTGAGACAAATTTTGTGGTGCAGTGTTTGTGTGCTCTTTCAGAGACTGAGCACTTTCATTAGAAGTGGTAAGATGAACAGTGTCATTTGTGAGCCTTCACTGGAGATTTTAAAACGTTTCTTGCTCCTCCTTAAAGAGATCTTACCCTGCAGATTGATAAGAGATTGATGGCCATGACCTTCTGCACATTCTTCTAACTCCTAAAATGAAATTAAGGCTCTTGCTGCTGGTGTCTGTGGGCCGGGTGCCAAGGTGCTGTAATGAGGATTACATATCATCCCCCACCCTCAAGACCATCATCTCCGCTCACTGTTAATGTGTTAATGCCACCAACAATCATGTCAAAAGAGAAGGAATCCAAGAGAAAAATGCTTTCTCCATCCCCAAGGCTTATTTTCTGTAAACAGGAGTTGTCAAAAAGACAATGTCTTCGTACTGAAGACAAATATGACACTGTATCAACATTACGACAAAATGCTTTTCTAGACATAAAGCTCTTTATGCTTTAATTTTAAACTGATGATTTGCTATCTTCCTAAATTATACATTTCAGCAGAGTTTCCTAATCTAAAACATGTACTGGTCTAGAATATATATTAACTTGAAATATTGCCATCCCTATTTCATAGTCGAATGGATGATCATTTTCTTTAATTACACGTTAACTTCAATATATTACCTGGATAAGCACTTTATGTTTTAACAGGGTAAGGATTAATGGGCAGGTGTTCTGCTATAATCTGACTGAAGAAGAAATAGAGGGATTATACATGATTCATTTATTACTTCTCTGAGTCGAATAATATTAATAACACTGCCACCTTACATTCATAAAGCACTTTTTGTTTTCAAAGTGCTTTTGTGTCTGGGATTATATTTCCTGGATCTTTTACCTTTGACAGAGCCTTCCAGATGACTTGGAACTCTACAGTTTTCAACTTTATGATGCCCAAATGTGTTATGTGCATATGTTTTATATCAATAGGATATGGTCAGAGGTAGCAGAATAACCATGGTCTTTGGAGACAGACCTGGGTTCAAGTCTCAGCTCAACCACTTACTGCAAAACCGTGGATGAATTACTATGAGCATACTGCCATATTTAAAATAGGGATAACATCACCTTCCATCAATGGCTATGGAAGAACTAAATAAGACGTATCTTATGAAAAGGGTCTGTTACATATCTGGCACATAGCGGAAACTCAATAAATAAAAGTTACTGCTATTATTAGCAGCTATTTTACTGTCTTAAAAAATTTTCTTGCCCCTGATTTATTTTCTTCAAAATATTTGGATTCAGAGAGGTAGAGAGGAAGCAGAAAATCAAGAATTACAACAATGGCCCCAGAAAAAGTACCAGTGGTACAACATCAATGCAATCCCAGACACCTCCTGTTCTTAGGGCCCCACTCAAGCCAAAATTCATCCATCTCTTTCCTACTTGAGTAGAGTGTAAGGGTAACAGTGCTTTGGATAAACCCCATTACCCATCAGTAGGCATTGCTGTATTCTGAGATGAAAAATACATATCAAACCCAAAAAATGTCTCAAACAAATAATGCTCTTTGGTTGCTATGGTAGCCAGCCTCCACGATGGCCCCTGGTGATCTTGTCTCCTGGTAGAAGCACCCTTGGTAGTGCCCTCCCCTACCCCAACACACACACTGAAGCAGGGCTAGTCTATAACATAATCAATAGAATTAGGCGGAAATGTATGACTTCTGAGACTGCCATAAAAGACACTGGAGTTTCTGCCTTGGTCTCTGAGATCATTTGCTCTGGGGAAAGCCATGTATCATGTCATGAGGACATTCAGGCAGTCCCATGAAGAGGCCCATAAAAAGAGGGACCAAATTGCCAGCACCAACTGCCAGTCATGTGAGTCACCTTAGACATAAATCCTCCAGCCCCACACAAGCCTTCAGATGGCTGTAGCCCTGACCAACATCTGACTACGACCCTGATCCACAATCGTCCAGCCAAGCCACTTCTGAATTCCTGTTCCAGAGAAAGCGTGAGAGATTATAAATGATTACTGATGCTTTAAGCAACAAATTTTGGAATGCTTTGTTACACATCAATAGATTTTTATTACAGTGACAAAGGTAATTTAGCAAGAATGTAGATTGGAATGACATGACCCTTCACCATGCAGCTACATAACCCAAAGGAGATATCCAAACGATAATAGTTGAAGAACATGTCTCTGCTGTACAGAGAAAAATGGCTTTAATATAGAGATCACTTTCATATTTTAAGCATCATCACATCACACATTAACTGATCCCTCAAATCCTCCACTAATTCCAAAAGCCTTTTAAAAATGACATACTTGATTATATAAGAATGTAAAGTGTCTATATGGAAAAACTATAAAGTAAAAATCTAATCACAAATGAGGAAAACTGTCAGCAATGTAGGACAGTGTTAATATTCTCTCTATAAAAGAAAATGTATAAATTAAAAAGAAACCACTCAATAGTAAAACAAAAAGCAGATATGACTGAGAGATTCAAATTACAGAGGTGCAAATAAAGACAGCTCTAGGGCACTCTAGCATTTAGGTATCAGGAAGAAGAGGTTTCAGTAAAGGAGACCAAGGAATGGCCACTAGGACAGGAGGAAAACTAGAAGAGTCTGAGGTCCAGGAAACCAAAGATCACAAGAGGGTTTCAGGAAAGAAGGAGTGATAAAATGTGCCAAACTCTGCTTGCGAGGTCAAGTAAGATGAGAACTGAAAGTTGACTACTAGGTTTTGCCACATGGAATCACTGGTAACAGCCACATCATCCAATTTCTCTTCCTACTGTCAATAAATTTTTGTTGAGTACCCATTATATGCCAAATACAGTACTTCTTCACCTTAGCTCCTTTTATGTTGTAACTGCCAGTAGGTCACGACTGCCAACAACAGTTTGTTCTTTCAGTTCGCATTCACAAGGACATTATAGATTCTTGGGAGTAGAAGGATGGGAAGAAAGTCAAAATAATCAGATTCAAATCCATTGGGTGTCAGAAAATGGCATACCAGCAAATAAGTGGTAAATATTATGAGGGATTTGGAAGACTTCTAACTATTAATCACAGCATAATTTTATGATTTCTTTACACGTAGAACAGTCTGAACAGGCTAGGTTATGCTGCCAAAACAAACAACCCCTAAATCTCAGTGATCTGACACAGTACAAGTAAGTCTATGTCTTGCTAACTTAAAGCCCATATTGGTTCCAGGCACCTCTCCCCAATAACTGTCTTCCATGATTAAGCATTCCAGACAACGCTAAATGTGGAAACACATTTTCACAGTCACCACAGGAGGAGAAGAGAGCCCTAAAGGGCTGCAACACCAGCAATTAAATAATCTGGCCCAGAAGTGACTCATGTTCAACCACACCCATTGGGCAAAGTCACGTGATTTGCCTAATTGCAAGGGGAGCCAGGAAGAGAAATTTACCCATGAAGATGAACTAGATATTGCTGAACACCGTAAGTCCCTACCACAATCAGGTGCTATTTTTCTCATAGGATCTGACACCTAATCATCCATTTGACTATAAAAACATCCCAATGAGATAAGTAAAGAAGTTATCAGAATCTCCATTCACAAATGTGAAAATTGAAGCAACAAAAACTTAAACGACTTATCTAATTAGTGGTAATATCCAATTTAAATCATTGTAGTAAGTATTGCCTCCCAGCTCTATGAGCTTTTTTTTTTTCCACAGTCCATGCTGTCATTAACTTGGAAAAAATCATTAGGATCACTAATATCTGTGGTCATTACGGTATAAAATACACCATAGAGTAGAATACTGCATGATTCTCCATGTATTTCATACAAAAGAAGGCCCTTTGAAATAGATAGGATCAGGCCCTTCAGACATATTCCTGACAATGATGCTAAAAATGAAAGCCAAAAGGGCTTCAAATAGAAAGATTGGGTTTTCCTACAAACGCTTGAGGCTTCTTTCTCTGTATGTCACTAAGGATCAACTCTAGAATAGCAATGTGTGAACTCTCTTTATGCTAAAGATGAGCTTGAAGTTTCAAAACTCCCCACAGTTCTGCAGGCTGCTGACAGTCCAGCTTTAATGAAGACCAGCCTTTATGACTTCTGTATTAACCCTTAAGGTACAATTTCCTTCCCTCAGATATGTGGGGTCTTGAAATGGTTTTAGGACATCAGAGAAGAGCTGTATTAAGGTTTTTATGTATTAGTAGTTACTTGCTTTAGTAGTGCAAAACACTAACATTTTTCAAAAGGAAATATATACCCAAACCCTGGATTCCTAGATCAAAATGAAGTATCACCTGGCATTGAGATAAAAGCATTACTTACAGTGATAAGACTTTTCTCCAAAGACTGCGTATTCAGAAAGTTAAAAGAGCAATTAGCTATAAGCTCTTATTTTTTCTTTCACTCTTTAAATTCCATACAGTAACCCTTAATTTAGAAGTTGGTATGTGAGTAAATTACTAAGTAAAAGCCTCAAATGGTGCCAGGTCAACCACTTGAAGCTTTTAACTAGTCTGGCCACAGCTTTACTTTCCTTTGCTTTAGTGGGCTTTCAGAGAGAAAGAGAAAGGAAATTTTCAATGTTGAAATTTTCAATGGCACATATACAAATCTGACAGGAGCCAACCAGCTAATATTCTACCTTGCAAGTGGACAAGGATTTTTCCGTCCAAAACTCTATACCTTCTCAATACCTTCTCAATACCTTATGTAGCAATGGCACCTTATACAATGATACTTGGTCTCCTGAAAAAGTAACCATGCGGTTTACTTCCATGTGGAAGCCACTTAAAAACTCACTTTTTGTCCCAGTCAGAAAAAGCCCTACCCAGAAAGTACGGAAAAGGCTCCCACATATGTGTGATAATGGAAAGAGCATGAGGATATATGGGTTTTATTCCCAGACCAATCAATTACTAACTATGCCCATATCTACTACCAAAAAAAAAACCCTAGAGGATATGGTGAGTCTCAAATGGAATGATACACATGAAAACACTTTACATTTGAATAAAGCCTTATGGTTTGTAACACATTTTACTTAATATTGCTCCCCCTGGCCTATATTAAGAATCCATACTTACAAGGCCCAACTTGCAAGGACAGAAAACGTCACTGTAGAGTCTATCTTCCCATTCCGAATGCTATTTATCTTTCTCAACTTCATCACAGAATTTAAATGTGGTAGTTGACCTTGATGCCCTTTTAATGTCATTGGCCCATGAGACTAAATCCTATTCTCCTTCCTAATATAGAAATCTTTGAACAAAAACATCCAAGGGTGTTACTAAGTCCTGTGAAAACTTTTAAGGGTTCTATATTCCTTAAGTAGGGGAATCACATAATATATCCTCTAAATTGGGACACTTCTGAAAGTGAAAAGGAACTCTTTAAATAATGATGCTAGGATAACAGTTAAACTGGAACTGTCCTTACAAGCCACTCTCTTTACACACCTCAGAAGTAGACCTCAAGTTAGCCAGGAGATTTAAGCCTTGACGGCCATCTATAAATGAAATCACATTTTCATTACCCTATTTTTCTGATGCATTAAGTTTCCTCCAGCTGATTTTTCAGGTGGTAGATACCACCTGAGCTTTCAGTTCCTCTACCACCACCCCTTCCTATACATCCTTGTCTTTTGTTCAATAAATGAGTCAGTGGTCTGGACAGGAAAACACAGATCACTTGATGTTTCTATTTAAAGGAAAGCTGTTTATTTGTTGGTTTTAAAAACACAGAAACTATACCGAACGGAAAATTGCCTAGAACCAAACGCTAACATTTCAGCAACTGTTGTTCCAGTCTGTTTTCAACGTTCCTAACTTTTAATTACACTAATGATGTATGAATACATATGAATATTTTATCTCTTTAAAACATTGGAAAATATGAAAAATTAGAAGGAATAATAATAATGGCTCAAAACCTATTAATTTCCAGGCACTTAACATACATTATTCCATTTAAGTTTCATACAGACCCTTCGTAGTATTTTCACATGCATATTATGAATAAGGAAAGTCAGGCTAAGAGACATTAAATGATTTGTATGGGAGCCATATTTCAGGCCCAAGTACTTACAGATTCCAAAGTTCATTCAATTTATACCACACAATATTATTTTTAATACTTTATTCATTTTCTTATCTTTTCTCTGCATAGTTTTGTTTAACCTAATCATATAATGTATATCATATTCTATCTTTATATGTGTTTTCACATATTCACATAAACCTTGTAAGGATTACTTCTCATCACGAGCAATGCAAACTCAATGGGAAAAATAAATCTTCCTCAATCTCCTCTATATCCAAGTCCACCTAATCTCTCTCAGAGGTAGCCCTTTCTTTGTGTCTCCTTGACGACATCTAAGCATGTCAGGTGTACGTATCTGCTTACACTCTTTTCCTGTGTTCGCCTTTACAACACAATTCCAAAACCATCCATGCTCACTGTCACCACTTCTTCTCCTACATTCTATCTTAAGCTCACTCCGATCAGACTTTCTTTCCTACCACTTCAGCAAGACTGCACTTGTCAAGGTCACCAATGTCCTCCACATTGCTAAATCCCAAAGTCAATTCCAAGACCTCATTTTCCTCAGCTTTAAAGAGCAACTCAAATTGTATATTGCATCTTCTTTCCTGAAACGCTTTCTTCTCTTGGCTCCTAGGATGTCACTCTCTGAACATCATCCTTCCTCTTTGGCCATTTCTTGGTCTCCTTTGATGGCTCTTCCCCATCTGCCTGACCTCTAAATGTTGGGCAATCTCAAACCTCTTCTTTCTTTCATTCTCAATCTATACTTACTCCCTTGGGTGATCTAATCCAGGCCTAGCTTTAAATGCTTCTATACGTTGATGACTCTTGGCCCAACTGCCTCATATGTCCAACTGCCTCCTTGGCAGCTTCTAGGGACTCTAACTCGACAGGTCAAAACTAAACTCTTGATTCTCCTCCTCCAGACTTCTCCATCCCAGTAAATAGAAACTATTTTTCTTGTTGTTGGGGGAGGGAGCAGAAACTAACACAAAAACAAAACCTTCTTAATTTCATTCTCCCTGCTCCCTCCCTTTCATTATTATAAAAGAAAAAAATTAATAAAGTTTATCTCATTAAGATTAAAACTTCAGTTCTTTGAAAGACACTGTTAGAATAAAAAATCAAACCACAGACTAGGAGAAAATATTTGCAAAGTATATGTATGATAAAGGACCTGCATCCAGAATATATAAGAATGCTCAAAAATGAATGACAAAACAGTCTGATTTTTTAAATGAGACTCATCAAAGAAGATATACAGATAGTAAATAGTATATAAAAGATGTTCAACATTATTACTCAGGAAATGCTAATTTAAACCACAATGAGATTAAATGGCTTACATACCAAGTATTGGTAAGGATGTGGAGGAAATGAAATTCCCATACACTGCTCGTGGGGACGTGAAATGGAACAACTTTTTGGAAAACAGTGTGATGGTTTATTAAACAACCAACTACCATATGATCCAGCCATTGCACTCCTAGGTGTTTAACCAAGAGAAGAGAAAATATACATCCATACCATACAAAGACTAGTATACAAATGTAGCTTTATTTGTAATAGCCCAGAACCGCAAATAACCCAAATGTCCATCAACAGGTGAATGAAAACACAGATTGTGGCATAAACATATAGTGGAATGTTATTCAGCAGTAAAATGGAAATGAACTAATGGTACACACAATAGTAAACAATCTCAAAATAATTATGCTGAATGAAAAAAAATCCAGACAAAATGAGTATGTACTGTACTCTTAACATAAAACTCTAGAAAGTGCAAAGCAATCTACAGTGACAGAAGGCATTTGCCTGCCTGGTTCACAGAGAGGGGTGGGAGGTAGGGATTACCCAGGGGTGATGAATATGTTCATTATCTCGATTATGGTGATAGTTTCACAGATATATAACACATCAAACTTAACAAATTATACACTTTAAATATGTGGTTTATTTTAGGTCAATTATATCTCAAAAAAGCTGTTTAAAAATAATAAGATGAGCTTGCCTATTTGAGGTTGCCCTTTGCCAACCTAAATTTTGGCCTCATTGCAAAAATTTTCTTGAAGGAACATTTAGGAACAGACTGACATTGTTAAGCTTAATGCTCTGTGAAATAGTCTTAATTGTTTCAAAAGTCTGTGGCAGCAATTTCTGAGATTATATCGAAGGGCACTTTTTTCTTTTTGTAAACATAAACTAATGTTGCCACTGGGTACCAAACAATACTTGTACTGCAGTAATCTCAATGCCGTTCATAACAACAGCTAAATGTGTGATTTCACCTGAAGAGATCTGAGAACAATGCCCTTAGTTCTCTGTACCAGGCTGGTTACTTTAGATGGCGGCTTCTACAGGGAATTCTCCTACAAAGAAGACAGCAGATTTGAATCATTGGTGAATTGGGAGACGTGTGTGTGTGTGTGCTCGTGTGTAAGAAAGAGTAAAAGATAAAGAATGAAGGAGACGCAGAGAGACATGAAGGGAAACCTTGAATCAAGTATATATTAACAGATGTGTTCCCCTTCTGGAACTTTCTGGCATTAATCCAGACATTTCTCACCTACAGAAAAATGTGGGGTCAATTGCTTGACTTCTAAATAGCTCCAATCTCTCTTACATTTTCTAGTCCCACCCTCAAGAATTCATAGAGTACATAATTTCTCAGCTTTCGTTTATGGAACAAGTACACACAAACATAGAGACACGCGTGCATACTTGCACATTTGAACCCAAATCCCTCCAACAATAGTGCAACTGTTTCCTTTTGTTCTCTTCTTAGCAGAAGTTACCAAAGACCTGTATTACTGTAAAGGCATCTCCTCCTCAAATAATTCCATAATTCCATCTCACATTTGGTCCTTTTATACTAAATCAGTGTTTCTGGAATGCAGTCCAAGTGACACGTTGGATTTGACTAAAACGATGAAGAAATGAATTCACCTATTTTATATATTTCGTTATATTTTAAATGTTAATTCACGTCTTTGAATAGAAAACCAGTATCCCTTGGCAAAGACAGAAGATAATTCTAAATGTAAATATACTGAACATTAAATATGTCAGTAAATGCCTACAAGCATTTCCTGCAGAAGCCTCTGGTCTAAGTTTGGCTTTCTTTGGGGCTTGTATGGCTAAAAGGCATCTCTAGCACTTGCTGATATCTCTTTTTAACAAGCTGATACTTTCTTCTTGACTAACGAGTAGGACAGAAAGAAGAGAGTTGAAAGGGAATAACTTCTTGCATGTGTTGTTATAGGTGCCCAGAAATCACCTCGTGCCATGGGAGTCCCTGCCCTCCGGGGTCTCTGTGAGCCTGTCTCCTCAGCCATCAGGCTAAGATAGATTCTAAGTCCACATAAAAGACTTACTTACTCTGGGGACCTGGGAGAAGCCTTAGGACCCCTACTAGCCCACAAATTTACCTTTGTGAAAATCAGAAAAAGGCGCCCCCATGGGCAAATTAGCAGTGCTATGTAAGTGCGTGGCTTGGTGAGAGGAGGATGTCTGTGTGAGCATTTGAAAAAGGCCTACCTTTCTCCAGGCCAATGTAGCCTTCTGCCAGACAGAGCACAGTTTGGATTTTGGCCCCACTCAACCCCTTGGCTTGATGCCCTTGTGCAACAAGCAATAGACACAACCATACTTGATGGTTTGCCAAGCATTACCCAAGCCTCAGCACACCCACCAGTTACTACTAAATTCATAATTCAATGGCTGACTTTCTAGGGCTATCTGCGGTGTCTCTCCACCCAATTCCAGTTCCTTTTAACTTGTAGCCTTTGGGATGTGCAGTGGCTCACAAGTGCTTCCATGGGGATATATACTAGAGAAAAGGGAAGCACTAGCAGTTCCTTTGAAGGTTCCAGATTTCCTCTGGTTTTGGTTCATCACTGCTAGCCCTGTCGCTGTCACTGCTACATTAGAGGCAGGATCTGGCAGAGAAGCAGCCCTTTGCGGAGATGGCTAGTTTCCTGTCAGTCTTGCTGATACTGAATAGCTGAGTAATAAGCCAGGTTTGGAGGTACGTCTCTTTTGCCAAATGCATACACTGATGAACAGCAAGTCAAGGTAACCCGCTGAAAGCAGCAGAACTGACAGCAAGAGGACCTATGGTTTAAGTAACTGAGTTCTGTCTGAAGACACGGCTCTGTCCTGCACGAGTAGAACTCTGACAAGGGTTGGTTCAAGCAACGAGTGTGTCAATGAAAAATGCCACAAACAGCTAGGCGGCAGCAGGGGACTCGGTTAGTATTAGCACAGACAGGACACAGATTTTTATTTATTTTGCTTTTGGTACTCCAAATTCCAAGTAACTCACAGCCTGCATGGTAATTTTGAAAGGAGGATTCTAAAATGTTAGTAAGTTCAAATATAAATTCATTCTACACAAAGCCATCATTTTAAAAATCAACAGAAATAAGACAGATTTGGTTCATAAAGCTGTGGGAGAGAGTAGTGAGGAGGAACTAAACTTGTCCAAGAAGAAGATATCTTGGCCAGTTAGCTCTCTTTGAAGGTAAGCAAGCCTCTACAAGGTCCTCTAGTACAGTCCAAGTACCCACTGCCCATCCGTGACAGGGCAGGGGGACCCAGAGGAAGACCCACAGAGCTGCTTTTGAATACAAACTTCTCAAGAAAGAAGCACAGAAAAGAATCCATCCAAACTAGAAGTGGCAAGTTGGCCAACTGATTAGCAATGATTGCTTGGAACGCTGAGCTGGGAAGCATTCTGGGGTCACACTTGGGCCAAAAGGAAAAGGGACTATAACTTTATGATGGCTTTAAAATATAGTACAATACTGTTTAAACTATTACATACTCTGCCACACTCCCTTCCTCCCCAGCAAGCCCTGGCAGACATCAATCATCAGTCTTTTCCTAACAGGAAATAAGTTGGTATAAACGGGTATCTTTAGAACAGTTCTAGAGAAACTGACCATAATGAGGACAAACTGAAGCAAGGGAGAAACCACTCCTGCTGAGAACAGGCCTATGCAGCCTGCATGAATTTAGGAAGTAAGTTCTGACTAAAGCCCATGGCCACCTATTTATTAAATATCATGCTGTTGTCCCAACAGACTTGAAGTGGTCTGACCCTAAGGCTGGGCAATCAGGGGTGGTCTCATCTCAAGGACTAGCTCTCCTTTCAGCCTTTAGGGAAATAAGGTTTTGAAAGTTCCTGGGTTTAAGACTTGCATTCCTGAAGATCAGCCGCCATAAAAGGAAGCACTCAATCCTGGACTAGGCATCACCCCTGCCACACACACAGCTTTGGAGAACTCTGGGAAGCCTGGGACGGGCCTAGCTACATCCTGGTTACCAGGAATCGCTTCATTGTTCAGAGCTATGGAATTCAACACTCTTCAAGTTCTACTCAGTTCCAAGGTTGGGGGCTGAGGAGGATCTTGGAACATGGATTGCCTCCTGCTGGCATTCATGTGATCCCTCCATGAGAGAGTCATCAGGCAGCTCAGAGACCCACTCTGCTCTCTGAAGAAACAGATGTAAGAAGAAAAGTGCTTCTGTCCCTCTGAAGGGCTTTACCTGCCCTCCCTAGTCCAGTGGACCATAATAGCATAGCTTTTTTTTTTTTACAGATGTCCCTAAAGTATAGGCAGTACGCCTTCAAAATTTGAGCTTGTAACCAGTTATATATGCGGGACATTAATAGTTATTGGACATCAGGAAACATTTACTTAAGCAATTGTTTTGGCAGCTGGTCAGAAATTCAGGAGGCATTCTGAACCACTGATCATTGCTGTGACAGTTCAATACATGGGAAAGGTATTCGGGAGCCATGTAAAAGTGCAGGATATGGCAGTGCCTCAAAGTCCTATCATCTCGCATTTGTCTTAAAATTTCCACGGTTAAAGCAGTATGATAAACATATATATATGAGAGAGAGAGAGAGAGAGAATCTCGAAATTCCAATGTACTCAAGTTAAGCTATAGTAGATAAGCTTAACTTAAGCAATGCAAGAAATCAAACTCATTTTTAAGTCTCCTTGGTCCTGTCCTCTACAACCCACACAGGGAGAACAGATTTTCACCACATGGATCCAAATCAGTTTGAGCACACAGAAGTTAAAGTAGCCCCAGAAAACTTAAGTCTCAGGACTTCACAATGAAATTCATGATGCACCCACTTTGGTACCCATTCACAAAGGAAATAATTTGGAGAGAGCTCTGGGGCTGGGTCTCTGAACTCCTAGGATTTTCTACTACTCTATGCCAACTCCAATAAGCAAACGAAAGGTGATGTTACAGCAAGGAAGCAATTATTTATAATTTTTATTTGCAAGAACTTTAAAAGATACTGCCTCAAAGTAATAAAAAATGCAGTATTTGACTCAATGACTTTTAAAAATTATACTCCCTTCTATTTCCTCATTATATAAACTTGTGTCTGTGAATTAAAAGTCATGTAGGGTACATGATGGAATGACCAAATAGCCTAAGAAAACTGCTGATGTTTAGATTCAAGCACATTTGTATTTCTCACTGATGGATCAACAGCCACTGACTTTTTCCAAAGTCAGTAAAACAACCTAATTTATTTAAGAGGCATGTTTTATTGCCTACTTTAACTTGCATAAATCTCTGATGATAGCAAATCTAAAAACTCTGCCTTCTTCCTTTTTACAATTATTCTCAGTTACATCGACACTATCTTCTGGAAGAAGGTACAAGGAACCCAGAACAGATGGACACATCACAGCTCTGGGAATGACAGGTTCAATCACTGCCCAGCTGAGATTGTTAGGGTCTGGCACTCCCCAACGGGTGAGTGATGCAAACTGGGTTGCCAGTTTAGCAAATACAAACACAGGATGCTCAGTTCAATCTGAATTTCAGATAAAGGACAAATAATGTTTTATTCGTCATTTAGCTGAAATGCAAGTGTGACTGGGTGTCCTGTATTTCATCTGGCAACCCTACCTCCCTCCACAGTGAGTTCCTGTGGATGGTGTACACAAAAGGAGACTTTTTTTTTCTAACGTCCTGTTGGGACTGCAATTTTTGCAGATATAAAGTTGAAGAACAGTGCTTACATCTACACCATGTCCTTGAAGGCTTCATATTTTAAGGACTTCCAAAGTGGCTTTGCCTTGCTCTTCTAGTAGGAGAGGCTCTCTTTTGGGAGGGAGGCAGGGGGAGCAGAAGGATAATGGTGCATGGTGCCACCAGAGCAGCATGCCTACAAGCCTTTCAGGCTCTACTTCCTTAGTAATGCATAGCTTCCATGGCACTTTATAGATGAGGATAATAATAATTATTATTATTATGTGTTGCTATTTTTGAGCACCTGTTTACTAATTGCCAGAAACTGAAATTGGCAAGTATGTTTGGCTGGCTCCCATTGAGGATGAAGATTTAGCTCTACAGTTTGAGGTCTGGCTCAAAAATACCCCTGTGAAAATAATTGGAGTTTTAAAGTTTCTACTCACACTTAGAAACACAATAATTCTTTGCTTTGGACCAGAAAAAAACAACTCATCTTTTTGTCTTCAGTTCTAAACATTCCATTCACTCCCTCTTCTCTCATTGGAACCTTACGCATTCTTACGCACCCCAACTAATGAATCCCTCAGCTAGCTGTAACTTGCCATCTTTTCTCACCTGCAGAAAGTAACTTTAGGAAAATAAACAACTTAAGAAGAAAAAAATCAACCACTCAGAGATGGCTGAGAGGTTTAATTATTGCCTGGAAAGCAACACTCTTTCACAGCATCTTTAAGACTAATTTTCATAATTACTCACTGATTGAAACTGGGACTTGCAACAGGGTAAACTCATTTCCATATTAATATTAAGTAATGATTAACACAGCTCAGGACCCAAGTTCAGGATCTGAAAGCATGGACTAAGCGGAAATAAAGAAATTTAACTTATAGGGGTAAATTTGCTACTTGTCTCTCAAATGATTTTCCACTCATTAACCAGCATACAATAAACTTACATTTGCTCCATGATAACTCACCAAGAGGGAATTCAGCCAGTTACCAAGGGGCTACAACAAACACAAGCCTTCTGCAGACTACTGACTCTCTGCCTTCCATTTTTCTCTCCCTGTCCTCCCTCCTCTGCTTGTGTGTATTTTTGCATATTCTCTCTCCCTCTTCCTTCCTCCCTTCCCTCTTCTTCTCTCTCCACCTGTCTGTCTCTCTCTGATCTCTGTCCTTCTGGCACTCTCTATTGATCACTTTGTCACCCTCTCACTGTCGCACTGGCCCTCTCTCCCTTTCACTTTCTTGACATCAACGAGCAATAATTAACCAGATTAGCTAAAAGTAAAAATTTTTATTGTTCAACCCGAGTGCATACAAATCACTAAGCACTACTATGCTTAACCAAACTCCCATTGTATGTGTGTGCGGAGGGGGAGGGGCGCGTTAATTTTCACTATGAGAATGAAATGTCTTCAACTGGGAGCATGTATCACAAGGGACAGCGTACCAGCCTTTTAAAAAGAGAAATGCCCTTTCAACTTTTGTCTTTGTCTTAGTACATCAACTATGGTGTCCATGCTATAATCTTTTAAAATAAAAATTCTTAAACATTAAAAGTCATATAAGCCAGAATAGTGACTGACATAAGATGTTAATAATTTTTTATTGTTTTGATAGCTATTTTTGGAGTTACTACTTGATACATGCCCATCCTCCTTAAAAATCCTTTGACAAGAGCCTAAGCAATACCGAGCAAACCAAGCAGCAATATGGTGGTTTGAAGCCCCTCATCATGACTAACAAGTTAGCTGTTATCTATTGATAACAATCAAACATAAAAATAGGGATTGCAAATTATGCTTATATTCTTATTGTCTATGTTGTTTTGTTTTAAATAATTTCAGTTTAAAGTAAAATCTAATTTTCTCATTCTTCTTCACAAAAAAAGAATCCATCTAAGAATGAAGATTCTCAAGAATTCCAGCCTTATGGGAAATGCATAATTACTCTTTTCCCCAATAAGGCACCATATCCAAAACTTAATCCCCAAGTGGTTAACCTCAGGGTAACAATCTCCTAACTATTCGTTTTCACCTACAGGGTTCAGTAGCATTTTCCAGACAATCCTTTGAATGTTTGGTTCAGCAAATCTAATTATGATCTTCACGTGCAAAATATGTCCCCAAGATTATATCATGTCCCTGAAATTCTGGAAGTAAAGTTACAGGCTTTATTCAATTTTCTTTATGGGAGTCAAAGTCCAATCATTCCTACGTCAAAAGTTAATTCACATTTATTTAGTGAAATTGCATACTGATATTCAAATCTTTGCTTGAACATTTAAAAAGGGGGGAAAAAAGATTTTTACTCTCTGTACTATTTATTATGTCTATTCATTCACACACAGGAACCAAAAATAATTAAATCAGTACCAAAAATTAAGTAGATAATTATTTTCTTATTTGCAGGAAGAAATTTTCTCATTCATTATACATGTTTATTTTACCCATTTATTGCTCCACCATTTATATCAACTCCACAACACCAAAGTAATATTCCATTACAATATATCAGAAACAAAAAAGTCAAGAAAACATTTGTTCCAATATTATTAGAAAGACAAAGGTGATATAGAAGAGCCTCAAAGTGATTGAGAAGAATCACAGATGAAAGAGAAAAGACATTACCAAATTAGTAGAGCTGGAAGTGTGAGGAAATAAAGTGACTAACATAAATCATGAAAAACCAAATTATTCACTGCCAAGAGCTGAAGAAGTAAAACAAAAAAAAAAGCATAATTCCTATTATATGCAAGAAATGTTAAAGAAAATAATTGGGGAAAGAGAAGATTACAAATTGTAAAAGTCATAGGTAATAAAGAAAATGTGATATTAGAACATACATGTGGAAAGAGAGAATAAAGACATCCAGTCCTGTCTAGATAATGAACAGTAAACCATGTACACCTCAAAATATCAAATCCAAGGGGAAAATATCTGAACTTGATCTTTAAAGACTCATGAGCACTTAAAGAGTTGACATCATCAGGAACCACCAGGGACTGTCCCAGAATAACAGGCAATAGACTACTCTTACTTCCTTTCAAATACTGTTCTCAGTCTTATTGATGGAAATGTTGATAGGGCATCATGACAGTCTATGCTGAGATCCCATTAGATTAGTGACCCAGGCCTCAGCATCAACAGACCTTACACCACATTGTTATGTTCATCAGGCCTCCTACCTGTTTGGGTTGGTTGCATCTGGACCAACCTGTTATATGTGGACCAATACCGATGACACAAACATCTGCTGGAATCTTAGAGGTCAACTTCTATGACTATGCCTCATATCTCTGACTTCTTTGATCTCCACTAAAATGTAAATTCCTATCTAGGCATTCTCAAATTCTCTTCCACATCCTTGCTCTCTCCTTGTCAGCCATATCCCTCTGCTTCCTGACCATCAAAGCTTTCCACTGTACCTTCTGGCAACTTTGTTTCTTTCAGCTCTTCTCAATACTATTTCCACCTTCTGACTTAAATTGAAATGAGGCTCTAAGAGATAGTGCTTCTTCCCCTGACAACTTCTCTCTCTTACCAATCCTGGACTATAAGGAGGATTCACTTGGCTATGAGTGACAGAACCACAAGAAAGCAATGGCTTTAGAAGATAAGACATTGTATTCCCTCACACATAAGAAATACCTAGAGGTGAGCTTTACAAAGTCAGGAAAAATCAAGGTTATTTCTTATCTTACTGTGCCATCGCCCTCAGCAGTATCTTTTGCCTCATAGTATAAGAAGGCTGTCATTTCACTAGAGAGCACATGCATACTGCAGTAAGACAGAGGAGAGAAGCCTTTTTCCTAAGGAAGTTTTATGTCAGTTTTAAGCAACACTTCCACTTATACTCTATTGGGCAGACTTTGGTCACATGGCTACACCTCACTGCAAGGCAGGCTGGGAAATGTAGTCTTACACCCCATGTCCACGAGTTTAGATAAAAATCTTGATCACATTGTCAAGGAAGAACAAATATGGGGGGTCAACTCACAATCTCTACTTCAGATATGAATCTTTGATTCCAGGGTCACTTCCAGAACTGTATGCCTGTCCTGGTTTATAGAGATTGCCTAGCCACTTCCACATTCTCAATGACACCTGCCTCACAGCATTCATGACATCTCAAGTTCTACTGTCATGTAAGATAACTTTTATGTACATGCAGATAGCTTACTCAGCACCCTACTATCATAATTATTCGACTTCCTCAATGCCAACACTTTTACCTTCTCTCCAGCTCTACTAGACCCTCTCTTATCCACATATTAGATCTTGTGGTCATCTTTGACATCTAAAAGTTCAACCCCCACATCAACTCCAACTTCCAATCCTTCCAGCTTTCTTATTTTTCTACTTTGTCACACATTAAGACTGCGAGTCCCCTGAGAGCTGCATTTTCCCCAGTCTGTCAGGCTTTCTCTAGCTCTCTCAATCAATCTCTCTCTTTCTCTCTCTCCCTCACCACCTTCTTCCCTCCGAATCATACTTCCCTTCTCTCCCTTAACCAATCTGGACACCACAGTTGCTCATATAAACTATAAGCCTACCTTCCCAGCAAACCTCTATACTAAACCAATTGTTTCTAAAGCAGTGATAGTCAAAATTGGCTTAAAATTGTCCTTTTATACCATTTTCTCCTCTACTAGATCACGGCCTGTCTTCTCTATATTTTAATTGCAGAAGTGGCACAGTATGTGATCCACAGGGGTGACGAAGTAAATGGTAATTGGTTTATGGGTAGAATGATGGACAGATAAATGACTTGATGACAATAAAAGTATATACTGGACTGCAGTAAACAGGTAGATTTGTAGATCTGCAGCTACTTAAAGAAACAAAGAATGCCAATTATGATGAATATAAGCCCAAGGGAAGTTCATGAAAGGCACAGCTCAAAACTGTATCCTTGAACTTGTTCTGCTCAATGTCAATGAGGACATAGTTGGCATGATTATTAAAAACACTAAAGACTTGAAACCAAAAGAGTAAAATGAATGTAGTATGCCAGAAACAAGATCCAAAAGCTCTCAACAGGCTAAGAATGATGGGTCAAATCAATCTATTTATTATACACACACACACACACACGTTCTATATCTGTTTGTTTAAATAAGGACAAATGTAAGCCCTTCATTTCATTTAGGTCCTTTATTTAGATCCAAAACCCCAACTTCACAGATGCAGAGATAATAATAGAATAGACAAAATTGTAAAAATAAATATATATACAAGGCTTTAGTCTATTCCATAGCTCAGTTTGAATAAAAAGCTTTGCCAAAGCTAATGCTACTTCATTCTACCTTATAGACATAAGGCATCAAGAACTGAGTCCCAATTTATGGTGTGTAATCTCACTTCAAGCTTTGTGTTAATGCAAGGCACCCAGATATTTTCAGATTAATCTGCACCAACCAGAACAAATTCAAAGAAAAGTAACCTCACAAAACTCATGGGAAAGGTCTGCATCTTAGTATCATGTATCTGTTCCCAGGCTTAGCACACTGATGTTGCCCAATGCTATAGTATTACAGCCTACAGTATTTCAAAATAATCAATGCTGTTATCTAATAAGCACTTAGCAAAAATCAGTTAAATAATTAAATGAATAAAGACAAATTCTTAATGCTTTTGTATCAAGTTTTATAGATTCGAGAGCCCTTCATTTGCTTTATGTAACCAATGTCATTAGGTCCTCTATCTGTGTTATCTCCTCTAATGGTTTGAGATTAGTTTTTTAGCAAATAGGGTATTCTCTCAAAATAACTAAAAGGTTTTTGTAGTATGTCCATTTATGTCTTATATGTAGAATTTTGTTAAAGTCTGGTTTAATAAGAACAATCCTAATTGAAGAAGCTAGGAGTACTGACAATATCAATAAAGATCACTTCCACATCTAACTTTCTGTGAATGCCTCTGATCTCTGGCTTGAGCCAAAAGAAAACAAGTCTAAAATTGAAAGGAATCATCCAGAAAGACTGATTTATCAGTATTACTTAAGTGCATGTTGATTTCATTTTTCTATGTAAGTCATTCTGATCCACTCACTAGTCAATTGAAAATTATATCTGAACCATTCTAGGAAAATAAGTTCATTTCCTAAAAAGTCTATATAATTACATGTGAGTCTGTGTTATGTTAATGCCTTAGGCTGGATTTATGCCCTTTGATAGGTGAATTCATATATCTCTGTCTTTTTTCAGGATACCACCTGTTATCATTAATTTAACATCTTGTGATGACACAACATCCTCATCACACTGGAACAATGGGAATGCATGCAGAGAGAAACACCAAATTCCCTGATCCCTCTAATACACAATCAATACAAAGTCACAGATTTGGGGTTCCCAAAATAGGTTGTCTCCATTCCCATCACACACTATTAGGTGCACATAATACAGGAAGAAATGAGGTAGGATATGAGCATGAAGGGCCAGGATTTTTTACCACAGCTATGAAAAATAAACATGGTTGGTTGATTGCAGCAACAGTGTTCTAAACACTCACATATCCAGCCTCTGCACAATGAAGCAATTTTGAATTTTAAAATGGATTTATTCTTTTATTGCTTTTTTACTGAAACACTTAAATATCTTGAAATACATATTTTAAAAGTCTCACAAGCTACAGGATGGGCAAGACTGCACATTAACAATTAAAACAAAAACAAAACAGGAGTTGTTAACAGACAGCAAGAGTCAGTAATTATTTCCTCTATCTATTCAAAATGATGCTTTCCTTAAATTTTCTAGCATATTCATTGAAGCATAATATACCTAAACTACAAATACATACAGTATGGATGATCATCAAGGAAAAACATTAACATCAGATTTAAGTATTTTAACTATTTTATAGAATCATTTGTTTAAACCAAGGTATAAAAAATAGAAGACAACATTACAGGATCAAAGAGTTTAGCTATGAGTTAGACTAAAGGACTGGCAAATGCGTGGCATTCTCATCACTAATATTCCGTCTAGAACCTATAGAGATACATTTAATCCTAGCAGTTCTCATGGTATCCAGACATAGCCTCACCACCCCAACCCAGCTTGACAATCAGCCTCTTTCAATCTGAAATAAAATGTATTAACCAAGTCCGAGGTCAATTCATAGTGGATTTATATACAACTGAGGGTGAACTAATTACCTAGAATGCTCTCTATCCACGTTCCTTATGCTACATGACAAATAATTATCTCAATATTAAAAAAAATAACATTCATAGAATCTTGAACATGCACACAAATGCACTTATAACATGCCAGGCACTATCCTACATGCTTTACACATATCTTTTGATCCTCACTATGTTAGGTACTATTATCACCCACTATAAGGAGAGGAAACCGAGCCTTTGGGAGGTTAAACAGCTTCTCTAAAGATAACCAGAAAGTAAGTGACAGGTCTCTGTTCAGTTCTCATTCCTAAAACTGTGCTCTTAGCCACCATGCTGTATTATATCCCCTTTTCTTCTCGAAGATTCAAATTGTCTATTTGATACAACTACTTAAGTTTAACGGAGAATTTCACACTCTTTGTCCTAGTCTCTTGGCTCTAACAAAGTGGAAATCCCCCAAACTCTTGACTCCATGGCACATGGTCCTAATGCTAGATGTTGAATGTTCCCTTTAAATCTTATTAATATTATTGTGTGTACTACCCCAATTGGAATACTGCTAAGAATTCCTCCACCCAGCAGATAAACTTTTAAGAGGGACGTCAATGTGGTAGAGCTGTACACAGCATCATATTCTTAGGCTGTTAACAGTGGGATGCAGACTACCACTGAGACATAGGAGGGAAGACTAGGAATCTCAGATTTGCTCCTCGATATCCAAAATTTCCAAGTAATTAATGGTCCAAAAAAGAAACTACCAAAACAAAAAGACAACAAGCTCGCATAATTAAATTTTGAAACTAAAAGATCAACTTTAGACAAAAGAACATTTATTAGTTCATATTTTACTCCCCTTGCCAAGATAACCATACTCTTGTATGTTATCATGTAGCTTACACTGAACATAGACCACAAGTAATTAGAAAAATGTCCCAAATAAGCTTGGTCCTATGTGTCTCAAAGAAAACCTCTGAAAGATATACGATTAGTCTGTTTCCTAGGTGCCTTAGAAGGTTCTAGAAGCTACCAACCATTCCAGAGAAGCATGAACCCAGGAGACACTGGACACTCACAAAAATACAACAGTTCCAAAGACAAAGTGTGAGAAATGTGACAGCAAGATGATAGCAACCCTGTTCTAATGAAGGCCAAATGTGGAGGGGATGTCAGAGGGACCAGAAATCAAAGCATTAAGTTAATTACCTACAAACAGTGATTTATAAGAAGTGAGATGACTGTCACCACCTCATGGTGGTGCAGAATTGCTAGTCCCGACATAGTTCAGTAGTTCCCAAATTCTACTTGCCTGAGAACCTCCTAATGCACATGTTTAAAATTAACATTCTTGAGTCCTATTTCCAAAGATGCTGATCCAGTAGATATGGTGTAATGTTCATAGGTAAGCATTTTAAAAATCACCATATGTGATTCTGATACAGGTGGTACTAGATTGAGAGGCTACAGAATTCCTTTGGGCGTTACATCCCAATTCTGACAACTGCCACCAAGAAACTGTGAGTATCTCTGAGTGGATGAGCAAGATCCTGGCAAGGCTCTCTGCGGGTATGAAGGGCTTACACAACAAATCCATGATCTGTTTGTCAGAGAAATATAACTACCAAATCATAACAGATTTCTCCTTTCTTTATACACCCAAAAATCAAATATAAAAAAAAAGGAAAGCATTACTTAAGAATTTTTTTCTGACTAAACTCAATTATTATAGATGATGCCTTAATGTGCTCTTGTCCTTATTTCTGGTATTTTTTTGTCAGGAGATGAGAGAAGGGTAAATCACACACTGGAGCAGCATTCAGGAAGCTTGCTTTTAAGAGACTAAGTTACAAATATATTAATGATTTTTAATATTAAAATCAAATACTAGGATATGTTTCTACATGTCCTGTTTATATAGGATATAAAATTCATATACATATTTGTGTGAAGTCCAAATCCCCAATACCTCAGAATGTGACTGTATTTGGAAATAGGGTCTCTAAAGAGGTAATGAAGTTAAAATGAAGTCATTATGGTAAGCCTTAATCCAGTATGACTGGTGTTCTTATAAGAAGAGGAAATCTGGACATAGGAAAGATGATGTGAAGACAGGGAGAAGGTGGCCTCCATCAGCCAAGAACAAAGGTCTCAGGAATAAACAACCCTGATATCACCTTGATCATAGACTTCTAGCTTCCAAAACGGTGAGAAAATAAATTTCTATTGTTTAATCCACCCAGTCTGTGGTACTTTGTTATAATGGCCTTGACAAACTAATGCACGTCCTCATATAAAAAGCAAAGCAATCCTATTTCATCCAATACCTTCCTAAGACAGCGTGCCTTGTCCTAGTTCTGAAAGGTCAGCCTTATTCCGAGCTGACATTCTGGACTAAGACTGAGAAAAACAACGGGGAGAACAAAGCACCAGATTTTAAGCTTATCACCTTGTGATCCCGTGAAGCTCATGGAACCACTACCGCTCCATTCTGTGGCTCCCTTTCCCCTCCTGGGTCCAGGAGTTGAGTGGAGACTGGGGATGTGAGGGCTGCAGAGGAAGAAGTCCAATATTCACAAGCCCAAAACCGACTGGCTTTCTCCCTGCCTTTCTTATCAAGGAGAGAACGGATGGCCCCTTAATATTTTCTAGATGTAGCCTCTTTTGGTTTTTTATTATTATTAAATATATGCAAATATGGGTAGGCTATTTTACTTTGGAGAAGTGTTTATCCATATGGGGGTAGGGAGTGTAGTCTGCAAACATTTCATTTTGGAAGAGGAAAAAATGGGCTACCTTCCACTCTGGTCAAAACACTTCACGTAAGGCGCATCCATGCATCAGAAAGAATTTTAAAATCTCCATTTTGCAACTCCAATATAATACCTGATTTAGGCAAGGATGAAAGAAGCCAAAAATCTGGTTGAATAGTTGTCAGGAAAGAGGATATGTGTACTTTGCCAAAAATCACCCCACAAATTCTTAGTAACTGTAAAGGAAAACTGTACTTTTACAATGGGAAGATCTGACAGTCATCAGCTCTGCATCAGTAATACTGAGACAGCAGGATACTATGCAATATGAAATTCACAGCATCACCTATGAAGTAATTTGAACAAAAATGTTTGCTATGGTTTGAATGTTTGTGTCCCCCCAAAATTCATATATTGAAATCCTAACCCCCAAGGTATTAGGAATCAGGTATTAGGAGGTGAGGCCTTCGAGTGGTGAGTAGGTCATGAGAGTGGAGCCCTCATGAAGGGGACCAGTGCCTTTATAAGAGACTCCACAGGGCTCCCTAGCCCCTTCTGTATTTGAGGCTACAAGGAGAAGTCTGCAGCCCAGAAGAGGGTGCTCACCCAACCATGCTTGCACCCTGATCTCTGACTTCCAGCCTCCAGAATTGTGAGAAATAAATTTCTGTTGTTTATAAGCCACTTAGTCTATGGTACTTTGTCATAGCAGCCTGAACGGACCAAGATAATGTTCAACCTGAAACCACTCACACTTCTAAACCTAACTCCCGGTTTACAGGAAACGCACATGAAGGGGAATAAGTAAATGACTCATGAGAAAATCATCAAGAAACTCATAACATGGGACATTTTCCAAGACAACTAGCCCAGGCTCTACAAAAAGATAAAGAAGGACGTTTGGAGGATAAGTTAAAAGAAACTAAGGAGATGGAACCAAATGTGATGCATGAACCCTGATTAGACTTTAATGTTAAAGTCTAATGTTAATTTTTGATTAAGCAGGAAAATTTGAAAATACTGGATATTAGCTGTTAAAACAATTATTGTTAATTTTCTTATGTGTAATATTATAGTAATGAAGGAAAGATGTCCTTATTCTTAGCAGATGCATTCTGAAGTATTTAGGGGTGAAATGCTCTGATGTCTGAAACTTATGAGGAAGAGAGAGAAAAGCAAATATAGCAAAATGCTAACTGTTTGCTGGTACAGTTTACATGAAGCTCTTTCCTTTTGTAATAACTGCTCCACAGTTGTGCCCTACTGTGCCATTTTATTCCCATTCAAGGGTACTTTGTCCAGCATCTCCAGGCTCTAACCTGGAAGAGGGGTTTCTGCACAGGCTTTGTTAGCAGCAGCAGGAATATCTGTTCTGAGTGTTAGCATTGGGCTTTCTTTACAGAGGCATACCCCAGGATCACCCAGGCAAGCAGAGAAAGCTGTTCCATCCCCTGAATTCCTTATTTCCTATAGGCAATGAGGTAGAAAGGGAGGCCTGAATTATGGCTGTGCCCAGTCCTGTTCAGTTGACAAAGTTTTCCAGCTGCCTAACTAAGTGGTAATTATTAACCATGCACTGGAGCCCAGCCAGCCTGGGCCCTCTGCTGGCACAAGGAAAATCCCAAATAATTTCACATAATAACAGTGACAACCCCAGTTCTTGAGTACTTTCTATGTGCCAGACACCACTCTAAGTGCCTTACATGTATCGTAATTTATGGATTGTCAGATGCAGTCAATCTTTATCACATTAAGAACTACACTCAAGTACTGACTGAAACACTCATTGTAGGTAAAAACTAAAAAGTAATTTGTAATATTATTCACATTCAGAAGGCTAAGTCATCATTACCTTAAAAAATGGGAATTGGTACTGGAGGCTGAAAGAGGTTCACTGTTTCTCTCCTAAAAACCATTAATGCGAAACTTCAAATTTTTGCATGTCTAGGCATCTATAACCATTTATCATAAGAAAGAATGTATCGCAATCAAAATCACAGCTTGCTGCCAGCAGTCTACTATGGCAATCAAGGCAAGAGAAACAAAGATGTATTAGCTTGTCCAGTTGTCCCTCCTGTACTATGTTAATCAGCAGCTGCTGTTGCTCACAGCTCTTTCCACACATTAGTGTTAGAAGAGACAAAAGACTAAAGCAGTTTCCCTCCTCAAAGTTCCTGCAGATAGCTATCAAGGGGACAAATTAAGCTTCGAATATCCCATGGGGATAGAATAAAAGAAAAAAAGGACCTTCGAGCATCCAGGAAGTTAGGCAGGCATTCGAATCTTAGAGACCAACAGCTAAATTACATGAACACATACAAAAAAGAAGTGTGGCAAACAGTTTTGCACTACACAGTAATTATATCAAAGAAAGTAATTTTTATTAGTAAAATAGGAAGGCTACACTGGAATACCATGCAGCGATTAGAATTGAAGAGGAGCAGAATATGCCACACCAAAATATGACTGTAAGAGTTAGGACATGCCACCCCAAAATATGCCACTTAGGCATACTGATTATTTTGAGCTGTAGGCACTTGAAAAACAGCAAATGCAGGGATTCTTCGGCTTAAAGACAGAGCCTCCAAAAGGAACTCAAATGTCATAAATCCCAACCCTGCGAGTTTTGCCAACCAGGGAGGATTGACTCGTCAAGAGACAGAAGACTAGAAGTCAATATCACACCCAAACTTTGTCGCCAACTATCATATTTCCCACCTATTCTTGAAGGGTCCATCCAGCTTTCCTAAAAATCATTTACTCTCCCCCAAGAAGCCTATATCCCTTCTCCCCTTTCCCTGTTAAGATGGTTTTTAAGCCTGAATTCTAAGCCACCTTGGGGAGTTTTTCCTTGGATATGTCCCATGTATATATGAGGTATGCATGTTAATAAACTTCTGTTTGTTTTTTATTGTTAATCTGTTCATCAATTTTAAAGGTCTTAGCCAAGAACTCAGAAAGCTAGGGGAAAAGTTATTTCTCCTCCTATAGAATGAGTGGACATCACTACAGGCAACAACATGGATGCAATCTCATACAATGTTCACCAAAAGAAGCCAGACACTAAAACATACATGCTATGACTATATAAAATTTATCTAGTCATGAATAATTTATTTAAAATTTTTTATTTAAAAAAGTTTTAAATGTATTTTAAAATATGTATATAAAATTCAAACCAAGCAAAAATAATTAATTCTGTTAGACTTCAGAATAATAGTTACTTTTGCAGAGAGAGGCAGGAACTAAGAAGAGGCACGGTGGGCAGGACCGCCTCTGGGTGCCCGTAAGCTTCTGGTTCTTGATGTGGGTGCTGGTTATACAGCTATGTTCCGTGTGTGAAAATTCACTGAACTGTATTCTTACATGGGCACTTCTTCATATGTATGTTATACTTCCATACAAAGTTTCATTTAAAAGATGAAGATAATTTAATACTCTTACACCAAGATATCTCTGACTTCTACTTTTGAAACCTCCTCAGAAATATGAAATCAGCCATTTAAGGAAAGTAAGAGCTGGAGGCAATTAGGAGCCAACATCTAAGTCTATATGTAAAGTGAAATTAGACACAGTCTCTGCAATAGCGTACAAATAACTGCAGGCCTTAGCAAGAATTATGGGGAGGAAGTAATTACAAAGGCCTTTGATCTCCTATTATGTCTTCTACCTGGGATCTCAAAGAGGCCAGTAAAAAACTGAAGCCCAGTTTTGACAAGGGCACCGCAGTATGTCTTCATCTATTCACAAAATCAGGCCCAGATCCTGCATCCTTGCATGGGTACAGCTGAACTCAGAACCTAGGATTTAGTTACTAATGTCCTGAAATAAACATCGTGATTAAATCAAGACTCCACATAAGGTAACTTCCATCTGGTCTTTGTAAGCAGAATCGCATTCAGATAACAAATCTACCTGTCCCAGGTTGGCATTTTTCCTAATATATTGGATTCTTAAAGACTCTTTAAAAAGAACAGAGAACTTGAGAGAAATAACACAGCCTGCTACTTCAGACCGCCCAACTCTATCTGACCTTCTTGCCTGCTCTTATGGGTTGAATTGTGTCCCCCAAAATTCATACGTTGAAGTTCTAGCCCCCAGTACCTCAGAATGTGACCTTATTTAGCAATAGCATCATCACAGGTACAATTAGTTCAGATGAGGTCATAGTGAAGTTGGGTAGGCCTTAATCCGATGTGACTGGGGTCCTTATAAAAAGGGGAAATTTGCACACACAGACACAGGGAGAACACCACGTGAAGATGAGAGTTATGCCGCCATAAGCCAAGGAAGTACCAGAAGCTGGGAGAGAGGCCGGGAAAAGATCCTTTCTTAGTGCCTTCAAAGGGAGCATGACCTGTTGACACCTCAGTCTCAGACTTCTAGCCTCCAGAACGGTGAGAAAATGCATTTTTGTCATTTAAGCCGCTCAGTTTGTGTTACTCTGTCATGAGCATACCAGTACCTCTCCATAGCCCGGGTCTGGCAATGTTGACCAACAAGGTAGTTCTGTCCTTATCTTGGAGATGAAGAAAGAAATACAGAGAAATAAAGCAGACTGCTTTAAGTCAAAAAGCCCCCATCAACCAAGATTAGAATTCAGAAATCGAGAACTGTGCTTCAGAACATTGTGAGATGTAAAAGCGTGAAAAAAATAAACTCTTCTTCCCTGGAGGTCTGTTAACTCCCTTTTCTGGGATGGCTTTGGATGGTTCTGTCTAAAGAGAAAGGTGGCTAAAGTATGTCCCCCAAAGCCAATTCCAACACATCTTCCCCCTAGACTAGTAACTCCCACTGCAGGAATAAATTGCTTCTCAAAGACCTGAATCTGCTAAAAAGAATGTAGTTACTGAAAATAAGGCAAGAATAAAAGAGAATATGAATAGAAATGACATTTTAATAAGTAATAAGACTTCAAGAGAGGCTAGTAGTTCAGACTCACTTCTGAACTTCAATATGGAATCAATGTACATTGTCTTCCAAAAATGTCAGTCCAGCAAAAACCTGGCACAACAGTGTCTATTTCGAATGCAGCCGCAGAAGGAAAAAAAAAACCTCTGAGAGCCATCGGTGCTAGGATGGGTTTTATGAATTGATCTTGTATGTGTCAGCTGTGGCTAAAGTACAAATTATAGCAAACATCAGTAATATCCAGATTAAATTTAATATTAGCTGGAAAAAGATGACTAGACTTAAATTTTATGAAATGGAAGCCCACTCATTTAAGAATGTTAATTGAGCACCTGCTACATGCTGGATATCAGTCCACACACTGAAAGTCAGACTCAGCAATAAACAAAATAGATATTAGCCCTGCCCTTATGTGGCTTAGAGTTGAGCTCACAAGCTGGAGTTTAGAGGTAACTCACACGATGATAATATTTGTTGGTCTTTAAAAGAGAAAATTTTGTGACAACGATCTTAAAAATTTCTATTTGTTCTTCTGAGTCTGAAAATTAGCAAGACCTCCATGACTATGTTGTAATTAGTACCAGAGGCTGGGCTCACGGCTCCTCACAGGTACAATGTATGAGAGGAAGGAGTATTAACACTTAAGTGTGTGTACCAACCTCAGAAGCAGACCAGTATATAGCCTGAGAAAGCCAAAGCCTCTGATTTCACCTCCAAAGGACCAGGTGACTTCAAGATCCTGCACTTATTATCCTGGCTGACAACTCCACATTTCAAATCGTTGGTTTACAAAAAGGAATTTTGCCCTCCAACATATTCAGATGTGAAAGGGGCAGAGCATTCTTTGAAAAGAGAGGGAAGGAAAGGCCAATTCAAATGAAGATCAGTTATGGCAGGAAACAGCCAAATCTCTGTCCAGGGATCATGGCACTTCCCCAAGGGGAAGCAGGGGTGCAAAGTGAGGGCAGCATTCCCTCCACTCCACATATGGGATTCCCTCAGTCCCTTAAGGAGTATCCTCTGGCTTGAAACCGTAGCACTGTGACCTGCCACTGTCAGGTGAGCCTACCAGGCAAACTAATAGTGTTGACTGTCATATTCCCCATGTGAATTCTGTGATTTCCCTTTGCTACTGAGGACGGAGTAGTTCAGAAGCCTCTTCAAGAAAGTCTGGCCTCATGAAGCAGCATCATTTGCTTCAAGGAGCAAGCAACAACTGAATTTTAGCCCAAAACTACACTAATGGGACTTGATATCATTCCAATTCCCCTCCCTTCTTAATGACATCGGCTCACTTTCAGCCAAATGACAAATTGAAAGTTAGATGCCAGCGTGATTAACTGCTGTTTTTACATAACTAAATTCACAATTTATCCACTAAAAAGATGCCCAGCACTTGGAGCATACATAGGGTCTCGTGCACTGTTGCTAAAGGTGTTGATCTGTCACTGTGGCACAGGTGAGTTCCAAAATGGAGCCATCACAATTCATGTGTTCATGTGGATGTGCTCAGCTCACCAATTCTAAAAAGAAAGGACGAAAATCCTAAAAGCCACTCCCTTCAAATCACTTTTAAAACAGCCCTTTGAAGAGCTTGCCGCTCCAGAGGAGTCCTAGGGAAATGTTTTGAAACTGTAGCCTCCACTTCTTACTACATGGCACATAGTCTAAGAAAAATCAAACTGTATAGGAATACAAGGCTTTCCAAATACAAAGGAAACCTATTTTTCAGTTAATCCATTATTATCCAAATGGCTATTTAGCCATTCCAGAAACTGAAACCCCCACCCCGTGGGCTGATGGAAAGCTGGTAAATTTCACTGCCCTCCAGCACTTTCTGCAGATGTAACTAGGGGCTGTATATGAGGGATGCACCCCCAACTGAACTTTTTGCCTTATTTTTTTCAAAGTGGCAAGGGACGTCCTGGGAATTAAAAATAAGCTATCAGGGCATTCTGTGGCATTTAACAGGACACAGGTCACTAAGTTTCCATGGCCCTCCATTCCAGCCAGCCAGCCAGCAGTTTGGCTATTGCCGGAGGCACAGATTGCCATCTCCACAAATTACAAATGCTTCAAGTACAAAAGAGGAGCAAGTGAACCTGCAGACTATGCATATCCTAGGTTAGGAATGTTTTCACTTCTCCCTACTTAAGAGTCTCTTCCTCTTCTCTTCCCTCTACATAACCAAATTTAACCCCAGCACATCTTATTCTTGACACTATACTGCTAAAGAATTTACAAAAATGCTTTGAACACCTCAGTTTTAAAATATTCATGATTATTGAATCAACCTAAGTGTCTATCCACAGACAAATGGAAAAAAGATGTGTGTGTGGGGTGTTGTGGTGTGTGTGTGTGTGTGTGTGTGTGTGTGTGTGTGTGTGTAATGGAATATTACTCAGCCACAACAAATAATGAAATCTTACCATTTGGAACAATATAGATGGACCTAGAGTATATTATGCTAAGTTAAATAAGTCAGACAGATAAAGACAAATACCATATGATTTCACTTATATGTGGAATCTAAAAAACAAAATAAATGAACAAAACAGAAA
Source organism: Pteropus medius (assembly GCF_902729225.1). Lineage (NCBI taxonomy): Eukaryota > Metazoa > Chordata > Mammalia > Chiroptera > Pteropodidae > Pteropus > Pteropus medius. Next base: position 15,228,136 of record NW_024354875.1, on the reverse strand, counting down.
CAAACCCATAGATATAGAAAAACTGATGGCTACCAGATGGGAGGGGTTTGGGAAGAAGGGTGAAAGGATTAGAAATTGCCAGTTATATAGTCATGGGGATGTAAAGTACAGCATTGGGAATATAGCCAATAATACTGTAATAATTATATATGGTGTCATATGGGTACTAGACTTATAGGGGTAATCACTATGTAAGGTATATAAATGTCTAATCACTATGTTATACACCTGAAATGATATAATACTGTATATCAACTATAATTTAAAAAATAAAAAATTAAAATTAAAAAAATACATTAGTGATAATACCCTCCAATGAATAAAGGCAACCAAGTTTCCTGACCATTTTCAGCCCTTGCACCTTTTTTAAAATTGAATTTTTCCTTTACTTTTTAAGATAATATATATCCTCACTATAGTCCACTTATGAGATTTCATCAAATATATACAACCACCATTGACATTTCCTTCCTGTCTTTTTTCCAATTTTCATCTTGCTTCATACCTAATATAGAACATATCATAAATATTATTTTAGCTACAAAACATCCCATTCTATGGATATACTACCATTTACTTATCCATTCTCATCTTGTTAAATAATTAACTCACTTTCGATTCTTCTTTATTATAAATTACACTTTATTTTTATAAGAGAAAAATGATTTTATTTACTTTTATTTTTTTTAATTGAAGAAATTATCAAAAATTTTCCCCTCACCTATATCTTCCCTCTCCTCTTCCCCCTACCCTCTGGTAACCACTAGTCCATTGTCCATGTCCATGAGTCTCTGTTTGTCCTGTTCATTTGTTGCTTTTAAGTTTATATTCCACATATAAGTGATATCATGTGATTTTCAACTTTTTCTGTCTGGGTTATTTCGCTTAGCATGATTATCTCGAAGTCCATTCATGTTGTTGCAAATGGCAGTATTCCATTTCTTTATGGCTGAGTAATATTCTATTGTATATATGTACCACAGCTTCTTTAGCCAATCGTCTATCATAGGACATTTCAGTTGCTCCCATATCCTGGCGCCTGTGCATAATGCTGCTATGAACATTTATGTGCAAATATCTTTTCGGATATGAGTTTTCAAGTCTTTGGGGTAAATGCCCAGTAGAAGGATTACTGGACCATATGATAGATCAATTCTTAGTTTTTTGAGGAACCTCCATACTGTTTTCCATTTCCATAGTGGCTATACCAATCCGCAGTCCCTCCAGCAGAACATGAGGATTCCTTTTTCTCCGCATCCTCTCCAACATTTGTTATTACTTGTCCTGTTGATTATAGCTACTCTAACAGGTGTGAGATGGTATCTCGTTGTGGTTTTGATTTGCATTTCTCTAATAGCTAGTGATGTTCGGCATCTTTTCACGTATTTGCTGGCCAGTTGTATGTCCTCTAGGGAGAAGTGTCTGTTCAGGTCCTCTGCCCATTTTTTGATTGGATCGTTGTTTTTTTGTTGTTACTGAGTTGTATGAGTTCTTTGTATATTTTAGATATTAGGCCCTTATCGGAGACTTTGCTTGCAAATATATTTTCCCATTCGAATGGTTGTCTCTTTACCTTGTTGATGGTTTCTTTTGCTGAGCAGAAGCATTTTAGTTTGATATAGTCCCATTCATTTATTTTAGCTTTTATTTCCCTTGCCTTTGAGGTCAAATTCACAAAATCCTCTTTAAGTCCAAGGTCCCTGAGTTTAGTTCCTGTTTTCCTCTATGCATTTTATTGTTTCAGGTCTTATATTCAGGTCCTTAATCCATTTTGAGTTAATTTTGGTGTGTGGTGATAGACAACCATCTAGTTTCATTCTTTTGCAGGTGGCTTCCAGTTTTCCCAGCACCATTTATTGAAGAGGCTTTCCTTTCTCCAGTGTATGCTTTTGGCTTTTTTGTCAAAAACTATTTGCCCATGTAATTATGAGTTTACTTCTGGACTCTCTATTCTGTTCCACTGGTCCGTGTGTCTGTTTGCTGCCAATACCATGCCGTTTTGATTACTGTAGCTTTGCAGTATAATTTGAAGTCGGGCAGAGTGATGTCTCCAGCCTCGTTCTTTTTTCTCAGGATAGCCTTGGCAACTCAGAGTCTTTTGTGCTTCCATACAAATCTGATGTTTTTTTGTTCCATTTATTTAAAAAATGCCAATGGGATTTTGATGAGGATTGCATTAAATCTGTATAATGCTTTAGGTAATAAGGTCATTTTAACTATGTTAATTCTTCCAATCCAAGAACATGAAATATCTTTCCATTTCTTTGTGTCTTCTTCAATTTCTTTAACAGGGTCTTATAGTATTCATTATATAGGTCCTTCACATGCTTCATTAGATGTATTCCTAGGTATTTTATTCTTGTTGTTGCAATTGCAAAAGGAATTATTTTTTCCACTTCATTTTCTGACACTTCATTATTAGAGTATAGGAATGCTATGGATTTTTGAACATTGATTTTGTATCTAGAAACTTTACTGAAAATTTGTTTCTAGTAGTGTTCTTGTGGAGTCTCTAGGGTTCTCTATATACAGAATCATGTCATTCACAAATGGTGACAGTTTGACTTCTTCATTTCCTATTTGGATGCCTTTTATATCTTTCTCTTGCCTGATAGCACTCACTAGGACCTCCAATGTTATATTGAATAATAGTGGCAATAGTGGACAGCCATGCCTTGTCTCTGACCTTAAAGGAAAGGTTTTAGTTTCTCACCATTCAGTATAATGTTGGCTGACGGTTTGTCATATATGGCCTTTATTACATTAAGGTATTTTCCTTCTACACCGATTTTGTTAAATGTTTTGATCATAAATGGGTGCTGTATCTTGTCGAAGGCTTTTTCTGCATCTATCGATATGATCATATGATTCTTATTTTTTAATTTGTTTATGTGGTATATCAGAATAATCGATTTGCGTATGTTGAACCATCCCTATGCCTCTGGGATAAAGCCCATTTGATCACGGTGTATAATCTTTTTAACATGTTGCTGTATTCAGTTCGCTAGTATCTTATTTAGGATTTTTGCATCTGTGTTCGTGAGAGATATTGGTCTGTGGTTTTCTCTTTTGTGTTATCTTTACCAGGTTTTGGTATCAGGGCGATATTGGCTCATCAAATGAGTTGGGAAGTATTACCTCTTCTTCAACTTTTTGGAAGAGTTTGAGGAGAAGAGGTATTTAATCTTCTTTGAATGTTTGGCAGACTTTACTGGTGAAGCCATCTGGTCCTGGACTTTTACTCTTTGGTAGGCTTTTGATGATTGTTTCAATTTCCATACTGCTGATCAGTGTATTTAGATTTTCCGGTGTTTCTTGATTTAGTCTAGAAAGGTTGTATTTTTCTAAGTACTGGTCCATTTCTTCTAGGTTATTAAATTTGGTATTATATACTTTTTCATAGTATTCTTGCATGATCCTTTGTATTTCTGCGATGTCAGTCGTAATTTCCCCTCTTTCATCCCTGATTTTGTTTATTTGTGTCCTTTCTCTTTTTTCTTTAGTGAGTCTAGCCAGGGGTTTGTCAATTTTATTAACCTTCTCAAAGAATCAGCTCTTTGTTGCATTTATTTTTTCTATTGTTGTTGTTGTTGTTGTTGTTTTCAATTTTATTTATTTATGCTCTAATTTTGATGATTTCTTTCTTTCTGCTGATTTTAGGCTTCATTTGTTCATCCTTTTCTAGTTTTTTAAGATGGAGTGTTAGGTTGTTTATTTGGGCTCCTTCTCGTTTTTGGAGGTAGACCTTTAATGACATGAACTTTCCTCTTATGCTCACTTTTGCTGTGTCCAAGAAGTTTTGATATGTTGTACTATCATTATCATTCGTTTCTATGTATTTCTTGATCTCTCTTTTTATTTCTTCTCTGACCCAATTATTTTTCAGTAGTATGTTGTTTAATCTCCATGTATCTGTGGTTCTTTCCACTTTCTTTTTGCAGCTGATCTCTAGTTTCAAAGCATTATGTATGATCAGAGAATATGGTTGGTATGATTTCAACCTTCATATTTGTTGAGAAATTACTCTTTAAAAGAACATCTTTAGGCCAGAATTGTTTTTCAGACATTTCTTTAAAAATATATTTCTAGAGTAAGAATTACTCCAGGTGTGAGTAATTACCCAAATGGGCAAATTATTTTAAAGTTTAGAGAGACACACTGCCAAAAGAGTTCTCATCCATTTTAGGGTTAAATCCTGGCATTTCACTTTCCGATATTCAAAAACCATTCTTCCTCTAAACCATTCGTGAGGATCATCTCTCTTGGGTTGGCCTTATTCCTCCCTAAGCCTCCTGCCTCCCGAAGTAAAACTGGCCCCAATTTCCTAGCCTTAAGTAGTCTCACTGTTAAGTCGGTAGAATTTTGTTATGTATTTGCTTTTATTTCTGCCTATTTTCACTCATCCTCCAACCCTGCCACCACACACTCAAAAAGGTGTTCTATTAACATTGTTGTTTCTTTAATTATGTGTGTTACATATTTGTTTATGTCACCTGCTTTTTAGACTGTAAAACCTTGAGTGATTAGAAATATTTAAGTATCTACCACAAAAAAAATACTTGATATAATCTTATGACCTACTTTTTAATTTCCTTTTTTGTAAAATTTTCCACAAGTTCCTAGTCAAACTCAGTCAAATTCAAAAGTCATATTCAAACTCTGTGCAGTTTTTTACAGATTCATCCAACACAGAGCTTTCAATAATTTCTGCCCTTAGTCTCCATTTACACAAAACAAGCAAGTTTCCTTCTTTCTTTTCTCCACCAGAAGTATGACAACTATTAAAGAGTTTAAATCTTAGGGAGTTTTTTTAGAATCTCATGAACTATTTAATTCCATCATACTGAGATTTAGCACAAACATATATATTAAGTCTAAATTGCTCGGAAATGTGAAATTAATAAAATGTACATATACACTGAAAAACACAACATAAAACCACAACCATAAACACGTGTATCCGTCAAAATAGTTGTTGCCAATCTAAATCTGATTGGCCGTTCATACTTTTCGATTAAAGTCTGTTTCCTACTCATTCACTTAGGACCAGCACAGCCCCATAAGAACTCAACAGCAAGTGCCAAAGGTTTAAGAACAATTTATGAGAAGGGAGGGGAAGAGAGGGTGAAAGATTTCCAAATCTCAAAATCAAAATCACAAAAGTTTATAGAACACCTTAATCTGTGGTTGCAAATTAATAGATCACTTCATTTAACTTTAGCAACAAAACAGAACCCGTGGAAAAATATGAGGAGCACAGCTCTAATTCCAAGACCATCTCTCCCTTTCTTTGTTCCATAGGAATCTCGGGTTATTCTGCCGCCTGAGGCCAATACTGTGAAAATGATCCACTGCAGTGGCTTCTCAAACTTTCAGAGGCCTCTGAATCATCTGTGAATATGTAAAATGCTGATTCTTGTTCAGGAGGTACCTGAGACTCTGCATTCTAACAAGCTCCCAGGGGCTGTTACTGCTGCCAGTCTGAGAACCAAACTCTGAGTAGCAAATATATAGGCTTCGGCACCTAAGAATTTTGTAATTATTGGATTTATAATAAAAGTTTCCAAAATACAGCTATAAATGGTTGACTGGCTTAGATTGTTTTATTATTTTACTGTTTTATTAAATGCAAGGCCTTTAAAGAGAAAAAAAGACATCTTGTTTTTTCATATAATTAACACCGATTGGGCAATTATATTATCTATTAATAAAATATATCAGAAACTGGTAACATGAGTTGCCTTGAGGAAGGAACTGATCAGCAGAAGAGACGGGATGGAAGGGAGAATGGTCACTGAACATTCTTTTGCAGCTTTTAAATGTCGAACCCCGTGAGTGAATTACCTATTCAGAAAATAAATTGTATTTTAAAATTTTAAAGCATTACATAGGATATTGTGGAAGGTCAATAAATGTTAACTCTAATTAATCCATTTCCCAGGAAAGTAAGTGGTTGGCCCAGAGAGATCACTCGCCTTTAAATAAGTTAGCATTTTTCTTAGAAAAGGAATAGCTCTTAATCACCTTCTAGTCTCATGCCAAAATTATATTTTATAACAACATTTTTCAACCCAATTACTCTTCTCCAGCACTGGAAATGCCCAACAGCATACCTTGATCCATAGAACCTAATAAGTCAGGTTCCTGCTGCTGGAAACAGAAGAAAACTGCAAAGAACTTTCTATTACCTCACAGCCCCTGGCCTTTGAGAACTGGGTCAATTTATGCTATCATTGTTCCCATTAATGGCATTCCAGCTGGTGTCTTAGGTCTATATAGAGAGAACTAACTACAACTGAAAACAGAAACCAAAGGAGGATTCGGATGAGAATGTGTGTGTATGTGTGTGTACATCGGTGTGTCATCACTTGAGGGACCTTATTGCTGACCCTTAGAGTAAACATTAATGTGACCCTCTGATCTGCTCTTAACCCATACTGAACCAGCCCCACCTGGAACCTCACAAGGTCTCCATGGCAAACACATTCTGCTTTACATAACTTGGTCACGACTCAGCTATAAGACTCTGAAAGTACTAGTTGCATTTGAAACTTCTGAATTAACACTCATCTGTAAACCCTTAAACACTTTTTTTTTTATTCTGCTTTTTATTGCGTCACTATAGAGCAGACTATACCATGTTCTACAGAGGCTTCCTTTCCCAGATCTCTCATTTCTACCCTCTTTTCTCAGCTCACACTGCTGTGCCCTGGTCTGGGTCTTCCTCTCCCCACCCAGGTCTCCATTCTCTCCTTCGGCATAGCCTGGGCTCATAACTGAGTGGATCAGCTGCATGGGCTAAAGGATCAGAGACAGACAAACCCAAGCTTGTCTGTCTTGGAGGCCAAGCAGCATAGTGCCTCCTTCCACCTCTCCATTCAGCACAGAGCCCCAAACAGCTGCAAATACAGCCCAGAACCAGCACTGACACCCAGCACCACGGGGGTAGGCATGGCAGGAAGGGTGCCAAGAATCAGGCAGACTCAAGAGCCCAGCCAAGAGGTCTGCGGTCCCATCGGGAATGTCATTGCCAAGTAGAAAATCAAAGAAACTCATAATTACAGGCCAAGAAAATATTGTGAGGGTCAGGGCAAGGGTGTCATTCAGTTCACATGCATGCTCTCACTCAGGACTTGAACTGTATCATGAGTTTCCTACCTGCCAAGTGATGGGTGAGAAACTGCCAAGGAGCCTCTGCCCACATCAGCAACGGACCAGGAACTGGGAGCTACTGACTTGGGCTTGCCAATGGAAAGCAAGAGAAGCTACGGCTGCTCATGGAGAGAGCAGTTTCAGCTGCCAAACGGCCTTTCCACTCACTCAAAAATGCTAAATAGCTCCTGGTACATTGCTACCACCACCATCATCATCAAAACCAACCATAGCAGAACATGCATTACCTCTATAGACATCGCCTGCAACCATGCTCCTCCCTGCTCACTATTCTCCAGCCTCTCTGGCCTCTTTGATATTCTTTGAATAAACTAGGTTAAGTTGCCACCCCAGGGCCTTCCCACTTGCTTTTCCCGCTGCCTAGAAGGCTCTTCCCATAGGTACTTCCATAGCTCTTTTTCCCCTTCAATCTTCACTCGTACGTCTCAGTTAGCCTTCCCTGACCACAAATCCTCTTCTCCACCACTTTAACATTCTTTCTTTTCCCTGTGTTTATTTTTCTTCAAAGCACTTATCACACTGACATTCTGCATGTTTTACTTACATATTTGTTTATTGTCCGCTTCACCAGAAGCACATGTGCCGAGAGTCTAGGAAGGATAGAACCACCTTCCAGAGAGATAAAAAGGATATTACAGGCAAAAACAGCAAATGCCCACTAGGCCCTTTTCCTTCTTCCCATTACACAGCCATTTGCTTCCTGATCTTTAAAATCTAGAGTGAGAGTCCTCCTCCTCAAAGTTTTCCTACATGTCTCTCCGCTTCCCTGGTCTCTCCTTTCGCCAGACTCCCAGAGCATTGTCTACTCCATGCAAACTTGACACTAACCAGTAGCACCTGTCTCACGGGGCTACTGGGAGGATTACATGAGTTAGTTCATGCTTAGAAAAGCACTAGGACGGTGCTTACTTCTGTTAAGTATCACTAAATTGTAACCATTATTGCTTAGTATATGTATCTTGTATCATATATACTGATTAAAATCTTATTTCTACAGCTAAATGATAAGCAAACGGAAAGCAAAGATTTTGGAATCCCCCAGAGAACTTAACAGAGGTTTTTAATAATTATTTGTCAAGTGATTGAAACAAAGGATTTCTACTTTTAAAGATTCGTTTGAACCCCCTTAGGACCTCTATTTAAGCAGTGATTCCAATTCTTTACCTCTTCTTCCAGGACTGACCTGGTGTGCAAATACAGCAAATCCCTGAAAATGGTATTTATAATAGGAACTTTGCCATAGCATGAATAGCAGACCCAAAATACTACATAAAAAGAGATCAAACAAATATTGACTCAAAAGAATTTTCCCCAAGGCAACTGTTATAGTCTTATCTTGAATAGAATGTTTGCACAGTTAATTAAATATTGCTGTGGACTCAGCAAAATCCCAGGCAGACCCTGCCAAAACGGGTTTTACATTCCCACCATCTTATCACTATGTACAAGTCCCTCTCTTCACACCCCTCACCTATCACTACTGCTAATGCTGCATGTGGGATTCAATGTAAGAAAGTCACACACCTTTTAGCCATGGACAAAAGGTAATAGAATCTCAGTGCCAAAGATTCCATTTACCTATCCCACAGCAAATATGCTCCATCTTTACTCTCCCAGAAATCGATCAGGCTGCAACTGTTACTACCTGTTGACTTCTTGGAAATATATGAAATGGTAGAACTGTGTAGAAAGAGAGAGGCATTTACCAGTTTCACAGACATGCTGCTATACTCCAAACACTAACAAGAGTTTACTTCCTATGATCGCCAATCATAAAGCTTGCCAGAACCCAAGAGCCTCAAAATTCACCTCAAAATCACAGACTGTCCTGGGCAGGGAGTGGGCTAATTGCTAGCTTTCACTGGGTTGTCTAGAATGTGGAGGAGGTCAGTTATGAGAGGTAGAAGCCAATAAGAGTCGTTCACTACCTTTCTTCCTTCCCTCTAGCCATTACTTCTCGAGCACTTTATATGATGGGCCAGGCACTATTCTAGGCACTAGAAATACAAGAGGGAATAAACACTACCATGCCCTCGGGAAGGTTGTAGCTGACAGACAGACAGACAGACACAGAGAGATATCAGCAAGATATTAATTAAAAATTATACTGTGTTAGATATTGATAAGTGCTAAGGAGAAGAGAAAAACAAAAAGCAAAAAAAAAAAACAATATGAAAGCAGAATATGAAATTTCAAAGGGCCAAAAAGAGAAAGTGAAATTACAGATGGGTAGTCAAAGACATCCTCTGTGAGAAGCTCATATTTGAATCTCAAGGGAGTAAGAAAGCCAGCCTTGCAGATAGATGGGAAAAAGCATCCCAGGCAAGGGAGACTTCTGTACAAATGTCCTGTGGTAGAGCATGTTGGGGAACATAAAGGAGACCAGTGTAGCTGGAACCTAACATTCACAGGAAGAGAGATAAAAAAATAAGGCCCAAGAGGAGCAGGGAGCAAGACCAGACAGAATTTTGCTTCCAAAACATATGTGTTTTTATCAATCACAGAAAGACCACTCTCTTATCAAATTTTCATTTACTCAAAACTCTCCAGTTATTTTTCTAAGACTTTATATCTCCATATTTCATCCTGCCCCCTATAAAAAAAAAAAAGAGGGGGTGGGGGAATGTTATACAGCAAGCCAACATATTTGCCTGGGGGAAAACCCTACACTTCTATTAATAAAAATGAAAACTCTTAGTCACTTTGAGTATAAGCTTCCATACATAGGACTGGGACTAGGTGTTACAAATAAAGAACACAGCTCAGCACTGTGAGCAACTGGACGTGCACTGATGCTATAAAAAGATATCATGCTGGTTAAAAGAATAGCATGCAGAATTATGGGATACTGGAGCACTGAAATTTATCACAGGGACATTTTTTCAATGTTTAATACCTGAAAATTGGTGGAAAACTTAAGTGCCAAGCTGGCTAATGTACTATTCAGACCATACATTCTTCCTGCTCAACCAGCTTCTCAACATGAATAAGATGCTATCAGCCAAGATCTGGGACACAGCAGGATGTGGCGCTGGTACCTGAAGACGTGCTATCTTCCAATTCAATTCGATCTTGATCAACCCAGTGTCACGTATCACATGAAGTTTTCCAGTTAACAAACACTCATAACAAATTCTAAACAACTCGCTGCAGTGACTCCATCTTTCTTAAGAACACACAGTCTGTGTCACCAAGACAACAAGCACAGACTACAGGGCATACCCTGAAGCCTGTGTTACAAAAAAGCTATTATTATTAATGACTCAGTAGTCACAATCTTTCACCATCAGGTTCTACCGAGGCCACACCCACCACCCCACCCACAAAAATGGACGAATTTTCAGCTCTCTGGGTTGAAAATTATAAAAAAGAAAACTAAAAGAAGTCAATGGGGCTAAAATGACATACACATCAAGAACCGAGAGGGGGAAAGAAGAGGCTGGAACTACAGAAAGGTATGGATTGGAGGAGTAAAAATAAGTTTTGAGGAGAGGTGATCCAGAACAGTGTGAGGCAGGAGAGAATGGGGAGAACTTTTAGAGGTGTTACTTAGAATTTTTAGAAATATACAGTGAGTCCCTCTTAACGATCCCTAAAAGAAGCAAGTAAAGTTTGAAACTTTGGAAATACTCATTAGTTGCTTTGGATTCTGAACTGAAAACTTCATTAATTACTCTTGGAACAACTAGAGCTGGGGAAAGAATCCAGTCTGTGGACATAGAAATGCACAGAACTTTACACTTGACAGGCTACATTCTGCGTTATCGAGAGCAATAATGTATTCCAAAACAAAGCCTGGCAAAGATATTAAAGGGCAAATCACAACCAGACATCCCCTGTCCTGCCTCAAACATCGAAGCCAGTTATTCCATAGATGCTAAAAACCACATGCTAATTTCCCCTTAACTACCTAAAAACGCAGAGATTTCAGCAAAGGTTCATTTTACCTTGCATTTTTCCAGTCTCAGCACAGTACTCAAGAAATAAAAACTGGCTTCCTTGCAGTGGTATGCTCCAGTCTTTAGAAGTTTCTAAGCAGTTGCCCTAAGCAAAAAAGGACTTTCTCTAGGGACGGTCATCTAACCAGTCCCTCCCTTTTCCCTCTAGAAAACAACCTACCAGGCAAGTTAAAAAGAAGGTAGTAATGCCTCCTTCAAAAGCAAAGGCTTTTCTACCCTCCAGGAAGTTTCTGGTCAAAGAGAATTAATATATAGAATATGCCCCACTAGTGAGCAGTCAATTAATTTTTCAGTTGCACAAAGAAGTTAATAAATCCGTTCTGACTGTAAAAAGGACTATTTGAGACTGATGATTATACCGGGAATCTTGTAAAATTATATAAAATAATGGAGGAAGAGGGCCCATACATAGCATAAGAACTAAAGACAAAGGTTATTTGAGAGGATCGTCTACAACCAAAGGTAAGAAGCAAAGACTGTGAGGTACCGCTTTACAATACTATAAAATCCTCAAACCTGAATATATAGGGTGGTTTCCATTCTTTGTTTAAACTTTTGCCTATTTTACTGATTTTTCTACAAGAATCATATGTAATTTCTACAAATCAGAGGGGATAAAAACAAGTTATTCTAATGATGCACAGAAAAAAAAACGGAAAGAAAATGTGCCTTTATAATGTTATCCAACAAGTACACTTGAGGAGTAAATTGCTCTTTTCACTTTTATGTATTTTCTGAAGCTTTTATAATGATACTATAGTAATTTATACTGCAAAACAACTTTTAAAAAGATGTTTATACAATTAAAATGTCAAAGGATTAAAATTTTTGTTAAGGGTCATAAATGTATAAATACAGAACATAATCAGGAAGAGGCATTCACCACTGATCAAGCTACCGTTCACAGTTAAAGAATGTAATGTTCTCTACCAGTGCTTCTCAAACTTGCGCAGGCATAAGAACCCCCTGGAGGGTGCACTAGAAAACAGGTGATGGGACAAGCAAAGCAGCTGTTCTAATGAGTTCCGAGGTGATACTGATGCTGCCAAGCGATGGACCTCACTTTGAGTCTCCAGGTTTTATGCCACAGGAAGTGAGTAGAGCTCAGTTTTAGTTCCCCCAGGAAGCACGTCAAGCACGTACTAGACTGGGCAGAAGAGAAAGTGAACTCAGAATGCCACCTTCTTTCAAAGTTCTAAAGGAGGGGCACAGATTACTCTCCCTTTAGTCAACCCTTGGTGATTAAAGATTTAGTCTTGTACTTAAAAGGGGGTTGATGAAATTAAGATAATCCTGATTCCAGGACCCAATGAGTTTCTTAGCACATCCGATGGAACTACCCTTTGGCTCCAGCTCGGCAGAGACTGCCTCTGGACCCCTAGAATTTTCCATAAACATATCAAATCTCTCGGTGTTTCTTACAATGATTTTGTGAGATGCCTAAGAACAGGAGGTGGTCCATGAATTCAGTAGCTATCACTCAGAAGAAGGCAAAAAAAAAAGTACTCCCTGAGCTGACCAAGTGCTTACCAGGTGACTGTGAGAATACTGGCGTGCAGAGAAGGAGAGAGTACTTGTAAACAGTCAAAACAGTTTCTGCCCTTACTCCCAACCTCACACTCCCAGCCACACTGAGGTTCATCAGGAGCTAATGACAAAAACCGCAATGGACAGAAACTCCATAAAGCCTCAGTAAGAGACTGCAATGCCGAAGAAATGATTCAGGCCCACACCCAACCTCCTTCACCTCGACAGCCCATCAACGTGCTAGAAGTAACTGTGTGTTTCCTTTCACCCTAAGGAAGAAGGTACCTGGCTGAGAGGCCTCCAAGTTCCATGCAGTGAGAACCTTCAGAAACTAACTTAATTAACCATTCAGAAAAGCATAGATAATTCCCACCAGCCTCCAGGTCCCCAAATACCACATTTGCCATTTATCCCCAATGCTGTCATTTCCTGCCTGCAGTGAACTAATTACACACAGTGGGAATTCTGGAGCTGCCAGTTCTAATGTTTATCTGCTGTTAACTTGTTGTGTGACCTCAAAGATACTTCTCTAGTGCCTTTATTTCCTCTTCTATAAAAAGCGAGATAAGGGAATGACACGCTTGACAAAGTGCCCTAATATAATACTACAGTCCTCGTTACCCTAGAGATGCTCACAGGGATGGTAATTAACATGTCTCTTTTACTAAGGCCTTTAAAGATAACTGATGACATGTTGTGAAAAGCATGGGATCTCAAATGCTATTTCCTCCTTTGCTAAAACAGGTTTCAGTGGCAAATGCTACCTATAAAATTGTTGACAAAAACAGTATCGAATATGCTTCTTTGTAAATCACTCAGTTTCATTCAGCGGGATGTATTTTTCCATATCCATAGCTCTAACAACAGACCATGGCTTCGTAAGTAGAAGAGACAGTAGAAAAAATCACTTTAAATTAGATTTCCATAACCTTAACATCTAGCACTGAAAACTTAGTTAAGTAAATTTGGGCTGTACTTCCTTACCAATGAAATACTTTGCAACCATTGAAAACCATGTTTTAGAAGACTAGTTAGTAACATAGTCTGGGCATGTGAGGAAAAACTGGTTATAAATCATTCTATATATAAAACAATCGGTATATCTGATTTTGTAAATCTATGTTGGCACAGAAAAATATTCAATAAATGGGAGATATTATATTTTATATCTATTAGGGCCCCAGCCCTTACACATCTGAGCAAGCTATATGTTAAAGTTATAACACATATTAATAATTTGTGTGTCACGAATTTAATGCAAATTTTCCCAGTCTGTTGTCTCTTCATTTGTATAGAAGTTTTAAATTTTAATATATTCAAATCTGTTCATTTTTTTCTTCTCTGGTTGCTTCTTTTGATTTAAAGCCATAAAAACTGTCATTCCTACACAGACCTAATAAATATGTTATGCTAGTTTTTCTATAATTTCATTTGCAATATTCAACTCTCTGGAGTTTGTTTTTGGGATATGGTATGTTTGGTAGGGTCAAATATTGGACAAATTGATATTAATTCCAAACCATTTATTAAAGAATCTATTAAATAATTCTTCCTCATTGCCTTATTTTAAAAACTTTAGCACCTTTGTGTTGTATATAGCTAGGAAATTATTCCAATTCACTTTTTAATACAAAGTACAAGAACCTCAAAGTAAAACTCAAATATACTGAGGTTTTGTAATAAACCTCAGTAAGAGATTATAAACAAATCAAATCAGCATTTCATCTTCAGTGGGGCATCAGGCAACTAAGTGATAATTCCGGTTTGAAATCAGTCTTCCTATTCAGTAGAAGGCTTTGAAAATGTAATTGTAGGGTATATAAGTATATGGTAGCTGAGTCAACATCTACTGTTTGAATTCTCTGCTTATTTATGGGAGGGGCTACTTCTTGGGTGGCAATGTTATTCTAACTCTGACACACCTGGAAATAACACCCCATGGCCTGAAAAGAAAAAAAGAAAAAAGAAATCGAAGAATTCATTGTTTAATTTAGTCAAGATTTAGAGCCATCATTTAGAATCATCATACTCTATCAATTTTTCCTCCAGGTATATTAAAAACCTACTGCCGTACACTGTATGTACTATATAAATTTGCACTTGTTTTTTCGGTTTCTAATGTCTGCATCTTGCCATCCCATTAAGATATAAGCTCCTGGAAAGCAAAGGCTGTGCTTATTTAAGAAGGAAGGAAGCAATGAAGGAAGGGAGAGGGGGAAGGAAAAAAGGAAGGGAAAGACCAACTCCTTGGCAATTCTTGTAGCCACCTCTTTGCTAAGTATTGCCACAGTGAATACTCAGGAAAGGCTGTCAATGGATGGACTATTTTAACATTTCAGCCATAAACGATGCTTAAGGAAAAAGAAAAAAACATATGTCACTGAAAGCTTTCATCTGAATTTATCTTCCCTACTAAATAACATGGACAGGTTTTTGCCATCAACTCACACCCTGAAGCACAAGATGCGATGATCTTTCTCTGCATTTGCATAGCTATGACTCGTCGTTTATCATGCCTTATTTTTTCACTAAACAAAATAGAATTGCACCATTAGGATTTCAGCATGTCTATTCTTGCAGTGACTATTTTGAATTGTACCTTTTAGAAGCAACTACTTTAAGAAAAAAAAAAAATGTAACTTCTAAAGTGTATACTTGGCTTGGTTTTAGAATCTGAGCTTTTCTGGGTTCATTTTCCTGTTCCTTTCCTTGTAGGGAGGCAATGGCAGAGGAGGTTCCTGTGAAGCAAGGCAGTTGATGGAGTCTTCAGCCTTGTAATCCGTTTTTAATCTCCTCCACCAATAAATGGGCTAGAGAAAGCACTATCATCATCATCATCGTCATCATCGACAACGCTATAATTTATTGAGCATCTATACATGCCAGTCATTTATGTTTTACTTGTTATTTCCAGTGCTGTTTTTGTTACCAAAAAAATTCTAGAATGCATCCCCTCCCCATCTCTGAAAAAACTGTTCAATTTAATATTATACTTAATTAGCGCTCTTGCTTAATTTTTAAATCTAATCTAATAAATGACTACTAACGTGTTAAGAAATTTGATATTTAATTTCATAATATACTTATATTCCCATACATAAAACAGGAAAAGTCTAACCAATAAGAATGCCTTCCCTGGCCCTGCTTTCTCTTTTCTGTTGGAGAAGAATGGATACATTTGGCATGCAGCATAAGGAGGCCAAGGAAGAGGAGAGATTACCCTACATGCTGGCAAAGTAATCGTATTTGACCCCTCCCATCACTGTCCCCATCCTACTTCCAAGCCTCAAGAAGTTTGGGAGAACCGGAGTTAGAGTTACATACTAATAAATACTAAGCAGTCTGCCTCTCCCTCTTCTCTCTCCCAGCATTTGCCTAGAGGTATCCACTGGAGAGTCAGGCACGCCTCAAAAGAGGTTCCCAGGGAGCAGAAAGCAAATTCCAGGGAGCCCAGAAAAAATGCAACGCCTTCCTCTATACTGGGAAAGAGACATCTAAATACATACACGAACACATATTTTATTTTTGGATTTAAACAGTAAGTCTTATTATAGCAGTTCGGCTCTGCTACAAACCGTGTTCAAAAATGTCATGCAGTCTGGTAAGTCTGAGGGAGAAGCTACAGAGCAAATCTGCAGAAACAACACTGTTCCTCTCTAATCTTTCCCATAAGGGTACTGCCCCATTTCATTCCGCAGAGTCTAGATTCAAATCCACACATTCTCCCCTAAAATGTGCAGTCTCCACCGAAGATTCTGAGAAGCAGGAGAAAGAAGGTCAACACTGGGACAAGTTCAGGAAGGTTATTAATTGAAACCAGGCCCCTGGGGTTCACGCTTGCCCAAGCTGAATGTTGACTTTGCCTTTCATAGAAGCTTTCTCTTAGAAGCTGAAAAGTTGCAGTTGTAGGAGATACCACTGTAGCCTGTGTAGCCTGTGGTACTCCACAGTGTTGGCCACCATCCTTCAACCTTCCCTGTGTTCATGTTTCACCAAGTGACTTTGCAGCTCCTCCCACTAATGGGGACCTCTATATTCCCCTGCCCCTTGATTCTGGGTTTGCTTGTGACTGGACAAAGCTGGAGGAAGCTTAGGCCTTAAGAAGTCTTGCATATTTGGAAAATCCAAAGGGGAAAAAAGACGTCTTACAGGTTTCTTCTTACACCTTCCAGCTCTGCCACTGCCTTGCTAAGAGATCCCCAGGGTGTATGCCACAGAGAGCAGACATGAACCCAAACGCATGCCCAGCCAGGTCATAGCTTGAAGCACAGCTGCTTGGACAAGTTCAGTCAGATCGGCTAAGCTCCAGCCAACCCACAACTGCAAAACCCATAATAAATCATTGTTGTCCTGAGCTATTGTGTTTTAGAGTATCTTCCACAGGGCATTATTATAGCAATAGCTAAGCTAACTGATACACAGTCTAAGGAGACTGCTCATGAAAAATATATGCCCCTTCCCAAAAAATGATAAATAAATTTTCATAAGTGCTTACTATGGACCCATTTTTCTAAAAGACTTAGGTGAATTTACTTATTTATTCCTCGCAAGAATGCCCAAAGACAGATAGGGTTTTTATTCCTATTTTAAAGATGAGGCAACACAAGTAAGTAACTTGCCCACAGCTGGAACGTGATAAAGGCAGGATTCAAACCCCAGTCACCTGGATTTGGAGCCCTTGCTTATAACTTCTATGCTAAACAGCCTGGCAAACCTCCTACCTAGCCGAATCTGCCTAAAATTTTGCTGCGGGTTCCCATACCCTCAGGGTAAAATCCAAACTGACAGCCCATCAGTAAAATGTCCAAGACCCTTCACAGTCCTATCTCTGCCAAGACTCCTGCTCCCTCCTCTTCACCCCTCCCTCAGTCAGCCCCAGCAACACTAAGCTCCTACACTTTACCAAACCCATCAATTCCCTCGTGTCCTGAACCCACTGCTCCCTCTCCCCAGAATGCCCCCCTCCTTTTGGTGCTACCTCTAGGTCCTCCTCTAGGACACAGGCCCTGGGGTACTTCCTACAGGAACTATTTTTCGTACCCAGTCAAGTGCAGGTGGCTGCTCATCCGGGGTGTTCCCTAGCTTCCAGGACTTTCTCCAAAAAGCGCTGACCACTTGGGGCTATTACCATCTGCTTAGGTTTTTCCTGAGCCTGACCACCAGCCCCTTGAGGGCAAGGCCCGGGTTTTATTCATGTTTGTCGGCCCAGTGTTTACCAAGATGCCCCATCCCATCGTGGGAAAGCAATAAAAGTCTGTTAAATTAAAAAGGGGGTGAAAGAAACAATGACATGATGGAAAGATGGATATGAAGACAGATTTAAATTTTCATTTTTAAATAGCAAGTCTTCATTTCTAATAAACATTAATTAAATTGCTCAATACCCCTGGGTCTCCAGCTATATATTCTTCAATTAAAATAGTTCTTTCATGACGGATTCCTCTGCCAAACCTTTCCTCGCAGGCTGACGTGTTCACCAGAATACCTCGGGACAAGCAACCTAAAGCAATACCTTTGCTTGTAACAGCAGGGGGACTGATGGCCTACTCCCTAAATATTCACTCCTGACAACACGAAAATACGTGTACTACGATCTCAAAAGAGATCGAGGAAAGTTTGTGGTAGAGGAAGGCACATTATCAAGGAGTAAAAGAAAAAGATTCCCAGGACAAGGCACAGACAGGTAATAACTTCACATCAGGGAGAGTTTTATTTAATAGGAACTAGCACGGGAGAGGCCCAGCTCTCAGAATCCCAGTTTGCACATGACAAGTGGTTATTATCACCTTAACCTCAAGAGACACAGTAGAGGAAGGTTCAGGGCTCAGCAACCGGAGAGCACCTCTGGAGAGCTGACAAGGGCCACGAAATGGAGGCTACAGTTGTCCTCAAAATCACATGGCTCCCAGGCCACCGACAATAGCCTGGTCCTAATCTTGGAGCCAAGAGGGAAATGTTCCTGGAAACCGAGGCTGGAATCCTATAAACATAGACAGACCCGTCCCCACTGCAGCTTCGAATTCACGAGTAAACACGTCTCTGATGCCGAAGACACATGTCCCTGGTGTTTCCTGAGAAAGTTGGGAGAGGCCAAATAGGGTGTCCCTTGATCCCTCTCCCATTCAGCTTAGATTGGAAGTCAGTCTTGTAGACAACTAGAATGTAAGAGCCAGAAGCTCCCTGAGACCAGGTCTTCTTATAGTTTTCAAACACTTTCTAGTGACCGCTTTGTTCCAACAACAGCTTGTAGAAGCATGAATACAGGAGAGGAAACAGATTGCCCCCTTTAGGAGGCAGGCGACAGGAGCCCCAAACACTGGTGCAGGGACAACCTCTGAGATGGCTCAATGGAGGCTTGGGAATTTGGTATGGAAATCAGATTCAATCCCAACCTGCATTCGCAGTATGGGAACCAGAGTTCAG
Organism: Pteropus medius; assembly: GCF_902729225.1. NCBI lineage: Eukaryota > Metazoa > Chordata > Mammalia > Chiroptera > Pteropodidae > Pteropus > Pteropus medius. The sequence goes on along the minus strand of NW_024354875.1, from coordinate 15,209,054 downwards.
AGGGGTAAGGTGACTCGTCCAAAGCCACACGCTCTGAAGAAAGACAAAGAACAGGGTTCCTGACTGCCAGTCTCAATGCCGTTTCCTCTACACGGTGCCACCCCCTTTTCTAGGAAGGCCCTCCACACCCTCATCTTCCTCTCCCTTCCCCATTAGCAAGTCCCAGGGCCACCCTAGGGCTTAGCCTGAGGTAAAAAGTAACCTAGATATGTTGCATTTACCACACATAATAGAGTAAACTCTGCTATAAACACCAATCCATTCCCTCCTCTCCTCACCCCAACTGATCCCCAACAAAGGCAAATCATCAGAGGCTTTTCAATGACCTAGGACTTTCTCAGGATCCCCACCCCCCCCACCCTTTCCTTTTCTGTCATGTTCTTATCAGCACTGAATCAAGTGACCGCCTTCAATGCTGTGATTCTTCCTTCAATCTGCTGCGAGTCCCCACACAGTATTTGTGTTTGGTTTGAAAATGCTGTTTGCTCCACTTTTTAATTTCATTTTAGAAGCCTTCAAGGAGAGAAGCCAACATTTAATCGTAGAGACTGAAGGGGACTTTACAAACTGCTTACAAGGCACAAATAGTTATTTTTCTAGTTCTCTTTGAATTGGCTGCTGTATCATATGCAGTAAACAGTGTGAACCAGAAGCCGTTCTGCATCCTTATCTCACTCCTCACATAATCAAAAGAAAAAATGCAGTGTAATAAAAAAGAAAAAAACAGAACTTCATATTTGTTTAAAAGTTAATTAAACTTGAAAGGTTTGTGGGGACAATTCATTTTCTTTTGTAGCCGAAGACTATAAGGCTCCTGTTTCATTTTACCAGTGAAATGATAAAAAGTAACTTGATATCATTTTAATCATAATAATAAATTATAGTAAAGCCAGAATCAAGAGTTTCTTTTTAAATAACAAAGTAAAAATGGAAACACATGTACCATATAATTTTGAATTAACATATATATATAATAAACTTTTCTAAGATGTATACCAATTTAATTGCTTTTGTCAATAGTATTTTCATTCTTTTCTAGAAAGATGACTTTAAAATAAGCACACAGGTATGACTTTATATGCATCTTAGTTAATCCTCTGAACTGACAAGATTAAAATAGATGGAGTATGCTCTATACAAAGACAGTTGAATGTACAATAAAACAGAACAAGAAGCCTTCCACAGGCTTTCTGGGTAACTCAGATTTGAAATCAGATAATGTCCAGCCCTTGTCAGTTCCACGTCAAAAAGCACCTATCGGAAGGACATGCTGAGTAGTCTTCACAGGCAAGATAAAGCAAGAATCCTAGATGAGTCATACTGAAGATGCACATGAGGGCTGGTATTATGTTACCCCAACCAGACACAACAAATGGAGCCAAGAAGTAGGCTAAACATGGAGTACCTCTCTATAGAAAAGGTCATTGTGTGTGTATGAGAGAGAGAGACGTCATTTCAGAGAAAGAAGAGTTGCCGTTGAGATAGAAGAAGAATTGTTACATAAGGTAAGAGGCTCCTCCTATCAAAAAGTATGAGTTTGGATAAAGAATTTCCAAGCCTCCAGTTCTAAAATTCTTTGACTCTATGTGGTAGAAACCAAATGTTCTGTTAGCAAACTGAGACCCCAAAACTCCAAAAGTGAAGCCCACATCTGTCACCGGTTTCCATTTGACGGGAACTGCTTGCCAGAATATAAACTTCCTGTTTCCTGTCTATCTCCCCAAAAGACTTCTCCACAAGCACCTTGGGGGTATGGCTTGTGTTTAGTCTTTGTGATCGCAGCACAGTACCTGAAGAATATAATGGGCAATCAAAAATGTGGAAAGGCAGAATGGAAGAACTAGTAAGGAAAATTAAACTTTTATTTTTAAATAATGAATGCTTAAATCTTAGAAAATGTAAACCAAACTCCCTGGCTCTTAGAAATTGTAAACCGAACTAGATGTCTCATGAATAGATTCTTCAATTAAAATATTTCCTTTCTAGTAACTACTATGCCAAGCCTCCTAATGCACAGGATGAAGGGAAGTTTTTTGATAGTCCCTTCCCTAGGAACCAGTCAGCAACTCCTGCTCCATCACTCAGATTCTTAGAGTATAAAAACAGTCATCAAAAATAGCATAAATTATACTGGCTATCTCATTAATCAGGAACATCAGAGAGGAACAAGACAAGGATGTGTTGTCCTCACCACTTCTAGTCAACGTTGTATTGTTAAAGCAATTAGGCAAGAAAAAAACGTCACCCATGTTGGAAAGAAAGAAGTAAAACTAACTCCATGTGCACATGACATAACCTTGTTTATAGAAAATCCTACTGAATTCGCTAAAAAAACTACAAAGTCTAACCAAGTTCAGAAAAGTTTCAGGATACATGATCAAAACACAAGGATCAATTATACTTCTAGGCACTACTAATGGAAAATTCAAAAATGAAATTAACACAATTTTACTTATACTGCATCAGAAATAATAAAACGCTCAGTAATAAATTGAACTTAAAAAATTAACTTGAAACTTTTTCTTTAGTAAAAGAAGTATAACACTTGAACAATGAAAATCATCAAACATCATTGAAAGAAATTTAAAAGACCTAAATAACTGGAGAAACATCCCATGTTCATGATTGGAAGACTTAATATTGCTCAAATGGCAATAATTCTCAAACTGATCTACAGATTCAATGTAGTCCCTGTCAAAATCCCAGCTGGCTTTTTGGCAGAAGTTAATAAACTAATCTCAAATTACAAGGACCCAGAATCGCCAAAACAATCTTGAAAAAGAATCACGAAGTTGGAAGACTTATACTTCCCAATTTCAAAACTACTATAAAATAACAATAATCAAAAATGTGTAGTGCTGGCATAAGAACAGACATACAGATCAATGAATAAAATTGAGAATACGAAAGTAAACTATATATTTATGGTCAACTGATTTCAACAAGGGTGCTGTGACAATCACTGGGGGAAAGATTACTTTTTTCAACAAATGGTACTGGTACAACTGTATAGTTACATTCAAAAGAATAAATTTAGATCCCTAAATCATACCATATACAAAAATTAACTCAAAATAAATCAAATATATAAATGGAAGAGCTAAAACTATAAAACTCTTAGAAAAAAACACCAAGGTGAAAACCTTTTTGACCTTAGATTAGGTAATGGTTTCTTAGATATAACACCAAAAGCACAAGTGAAAAAAAAAAAGAAATAGGTTAATAAGATAGTATCAAAATTAAAACTTTGTGTTTTAAAGGATGCTGACAAGGGAGTGAAAGCCTAAAGAATAAGAGAAAATATTTGCAAATCATATATCTGATAAGAGTCTAGTATCCAGAATACATAAAGAACTCTTATAATTCCACAAAAAGGCAAATAACCCATTTAAAAATTGGCAAAAGGATTTGAAAAGACATTTCTCCAAAGAAGATATACAAATGGCCAATGAGCGCATGAAAGATGCTCAACATCATTAATTAGGAAAATGCAAACCAAAACCACAAAGAGATACTATGTCATCTCCACTAGGATGGCTATAAACAAAAAGATGTACAATAAAAAGTATTGGTGAGGATGAGGAGAAAGCACAACCCTCAGATATGGCCGGTGGAAATGTAAAGCAGCACAGCTGCTTTGGAAACAGTTGGGCAGTTGCTCAAAAAGTGAAACAAAGCCACCATGTGATTCAGCAATTCCACTCTTAAGTATTACCCAAGAGAACTGAAAACATGTGCACAAAAAATTTGTACATGAATGTTCATAGAAGCATTATTCATCATAGCTAAAGAATGGAAACAACCCAAATCTCCATCAAGGTAAATGGATACACAGCATATGGCATGTCAATACTACAGAACATTTTTCAGCCGTAAAAAGGAATGAAGTACTAGTTTACGCTATATCTTGAAACCATTATGAAACATAAATCTTGAAAACATTATGTTAAATGAAAGAAGCTAGATACAAAAGGCTACATGTTGAATGAGTCCATTTATATGAAATGCCCAGAATAGGCAAATCCACAGAGATAAAAAGTAGATTAGTGGTTGCCAGGGCTGAGGAAAAGAGCGAATGGGAAGTGATTGCTAATTAGTACAAAATTTATTTATGGAGTCAAGAAACCGTTCTAGAATTAGGTAGTGATGATGGCTGCTTGACTTTGTGAATATACGAAAAACCACTGAATTATTTACTTTAAAAGGATAATACTTCTTATGGCATGTGTATTTACCTCAATTTTAAAATAACAACAATAATGGTGAGGAACTTTCATATACTGCCGTTGACAATATTCACTGGTAGAACTTGGAAGAGAGGTTTGGAAATGGGTATCAAATTTGACCCGCTCACTCAAATTTTAAGAATTTATCCTCTGTAAATAATTATGAATGTCACACCTTCAGCTATAAAGATTATCTGCAGTGTTGTTTATAATATCGAAATATTAGAAATATCCTGAAGGCACAAGAGATTTTGTTAAACAAATTATGGTACATTCATTAAATGGAAAATTAGTCAGCTATTACAATTATGTTTATGACATACTGTTAACCATAAAAAGAAGGAAATAAAATACAATAAGCAATATGATATTTTTGGTTTTTTTTTAATTACATATGTATGTATCCATGCCATCATATTATAGAAATAATAGATCTAGGCTGTCTAACACTATAGCTACTAAACCACATGTGGATATTTAAATTAATTAGAATAAAAATTTAAAATTTAGTTATACCAGCCACATTTCTAGCACTCAATAAACACATGAGGACACGGTGGCTACTGTATTAACAGTACTAAACATTTCCATATAACACAGAAAGTTCTACTGAAATGAACTGATACAGAAGAATACACACCAAGTGGGCTTACAGGTGCTTTTAATTTTCTTCCTTTCAGTTTATGTCTGTTTTCCCCTTTTCCTATAATAAATATAAATGTTTATAATAAAAGAATATTTTTATTTTTTAAAAGATTCAAAGTGAACTGAAACGGGGAGAAGGGATCTGGATAACCACTCCCAGGGGTCGGGCTTCACCCACCATTGCAAATGGAGTGAGTCCCTTTGATCTCAGTGGCAGAGGGGCTGGTTGTTGATAGCTTCCTTTGCTGGGATCACACCTCTGCACCCTCTGCTCTGGGAATGGTGAGGAGATGGGAGCAGCCCCAGGCGAGAGTGCAACAGACTCCCCCTGTTCTGACCCGAGGTTCAGCAGTTTTTCAAAAACAATGCTTCTCTAATTACTGTGTGCCTTTGGTGGATTGTCAGTGATAAAATGGCTATTTCTGTTCATTTTGTACAAATTTATAATTGTTTTCTAGGGGAGAGAATTTGCAACCTCCTTGCTTGGCCACGGCCAGAAGTGTGGCCTCCTAATAATAGATTTTAAAAATTCATAACCTTGGTACTGCAGGAGGCTTGGAGAGGAGACACTCTTAAGCTCTAGATGATAAAATAGATTAGTTCATGCTTTCTGGAGGACAACATGTAAATATATATCTAGAACCTTAAAAATATTATAGCCCTTTACTCACTTATGTCACTTCTAGAAAATCTATTCTAAGGAAATAATCATGGATGTGCTTCAAAGATTTACCATATACATGACAGAGTTTTTTATGATAGCAAAAGCTGAATTCAAGCTAAAAGTACACAATATAGCCTCATGATGAAATATTATAACAACCATTAAAGATAATGCTGTACAAGAATATTTAATAATATAGAAAATGTTCATTAAGGTTAAGTTAAAAAATGTTTTAGTGTGAAAAGTAACATTTCACTTTTGTAAAACATATATATAATCAGACATATATGAATGCTTAGAAGAAATGAGAATAATTAAAATGTAAACAGTGACTACCTCTGTGTAATGGAAAAATATCTAATTGGGGAAGTAATCTATTATTGTCCACATTTTCTATAATGAACATGTATCACTGCGATAAAAAAATAAAAGTTACTGTTTTTAAAAGATGAAATCACATGACTTATGAAAGGAAATCTTTGTACTTAGAACTTAAAATTATCACTAAATAATATTTTTACATTTTGCTCTGGGCTTCCTGGCTTCCAAGGCACAAAGAGAAATGTAAAGAATTATATAGGTCTCCCAGGAGATAAACAACCATTCAGGCAGTAGACCCTAACAGAGATGTATAATGCACGTTTTTCAGTAACCCTAATATCTACCCTGCAGTGTAGCACAGCCTTCATCTTTGTTCTAATTATTCTTGTAGTTGCTGAAGAATTATGGTCTTCATACCTTACTAAGGGACAAATAACATACACACAGTATCTATTTTTGTTCATAAAGTACTTCTACCCCTATTTTCTACCATAGCAAAACCATTCCAAAATGAATGAAACATTTTCAATAAGACACGATGATGCAATATCTGGCTTTTATGAAATATTTTGATGGTGTCACTGGTTTACTATGAACAAAAACACTCAGAAGATTGTCTCACAGATAAGTGGATCATAAAGAGTAGCAGATGTGGTATACTTTGAGAATATATGTTTCTCAAAAATATATCTGATTAAGAGCCCCCTGAGAAGAGAAAGTAGGAAAAAATGAGGACAGTGGCAATGAATGCTTGCTCTAAAACTTGATGGAACTCACGAAGAGGTAGAGCCAGAGCTGCCAGCCCTAAAATGGCCCTGGCAAGCTGACCCTCACTATGACAATTAGTAGCTTCCAGAAAAACATAGAAACTACCTCTGTCAGAGTCAGAGTCTCTGAAGGCTCAGAAGTGGGGTGTGGGGTGAGAGGAGTGGAGCCTATAGCCTTCTGTGCACGTCTATTCTGCTATAGAAACAGTTTAAATTAGATTCCCTCTGTATCTTACCTACATTTTCTCTCAGATCCTATGGATCCAAGTCACTCCTAGAGATAGCAGAGATTTCTTAGAACTTGGAAGACTACTAAAACAGTTTTCTTCACCTTTCAAATCCTGCCCACCCCCAAATATACTTACTTTCAAGGCCCAAATCTGATACTTACCTACGAAGCCAAAATCAAGTCTTACCTGACTCCCTGTATGACCTTTCTTTCATATGTGACCTCTAAGAGTACATACCCACTACACAACTCATTGACACTCATCTCGTATGTCATGAGTCTGCAAACAGGCCATAAGCTGTGAAATACTGGGCATCTTACCCACAACCTGCCACAGTGTCTCATGCATGAGTACTAAGGTGACAAGTTCATCTAGAATACCCAGTTTGTCCACTGCCCAAAATAAATAGAGGGCTATCAAGCCATTGTGTTGATAAGTTAGAGATAACTTTGGTAGGACAACCATTAGCAAAGCAATGGTGCTAAGAGGCCAAAGTTTCTTGACTGTGAACACAGATTTTTTAAGACCACTTCAACAAATTAATGTTTTTATACTGATCACTATGGAGAAAAAGAATGAAATAGTCTTCTTGAGATCTAAGGCTTTCACAGTCTTTTGGAAAATAAAGGTGCATATATAGCTAATTAAGATATGTTATTAATATGAAAAAAGTGGGACACACAAAAATATACAAAGGAAAGCCATCAACACTGTTCCTCAAGAGATGGCTTCAATTTACATCTCATTGAACTTGGGCCAGTGACTAAAAATGGCAGCTAGAGAAAGACAAGGAACCTTCCTCAACTCTGAATCGATCTGCCCATCTGCAGAGCCCCGACCTCTGAACTAGGCCATTCATCTGCAAAAGACATCACACACTGAAGCCCATTTAATGCACGACACTGGCCAAGGTGAGGAAGCTGAAACAGCTGAAAGAATCAGTACTACACCAGTCACAAGAAAACTCTATGGTGCCCAAAGAGCCATCTTGAAACTTTTGAAAGCTTGTCTAGTGCAATATGGGCTGGAGAAGCATTTTTCATACTGCAAAAAACTACCTATTGATGGGTCATGAAATCAATGTAGAAGTACAAGATTTATAATATAAGTGCTGTTACATAAAATGCTTGCCATAGGTATGAGTGTGTGTGTGCACACATATGTGCACTGGGTCATGCAAACAGATTTCTTTCAAAACAGTTTACAAGGCTGTTAATTAGACAAATTACTTGGTAGATTATAGAAGGACACATTTCAATTCAATAAAAGAAAAACACCTCTAACAAGTAAAACTATTTCACAATGGGGTGTCTTATGTTGAATGGCAGAGAGTTTCCAGCACCTGAAAGACTGCAAGCAGCACCAAAGCCATAGTTTGTCATGGAAGGCATTCGTGTAAGTAATAGGAAGTTAAATAAGAACTCTAAGCTTCCTCCCCATTCTATGAAACTATCAGTAGATCACAAGCAATTAACTACCACTAAAGGCATAATTAGAAGGGAAACGATTCCACAAAGTCCCAAGGGTGAATGTATGCAGCCTGAAATTTCATTTAGTAGTTTACACTGGAACAGCACCTCGGAAAGGAAAAGTTGTAAGTGATACTCAGACCAGGGGTTCTCAGCCTAGATGTACATCAGAATCACCTAGGGAGCTTTTAAAAGATACCCATGTCTGGATCCCAATATATATCAATTATAACACTGGAGCCCAAGATTTTTATTGTTTTCATGTTCCCCAGGTAAGAGTCGAGAATCACTGATTTCTACGTATAAAATATATAAATAATATTGAACAAAGCATAGAAGGAAGGAAAACAGCACCAAGGTTTTACATGAAGATCATAAAAAGAAAAATCTAAAAAACATCAAATTAAGGCTTTTAAATTCTGCTCAGGGCTGAAAAGAGCCTCCTACGCTTACAACAAATAAAAAGCCAGATAAACTGCAAGTTCATAACTTTGTTGAATCCATTAGACAGCTGAGGTCACAGGGGAACAAACTCGTCCAAAATCTAAGGCAAACCAGGCACCTGCATAAAGATTCAAGACATGAGATCTTGTTTAGCAGATGTACCTAGACACTGGCTAACAAGCATCAAGTAACAAATAATAATGGAATGCTGCTGGAAGAGCTGGAAGAGCATGGAGACAGACTACTCTGAGGCACAGTGCAAAAGGAAGACCTAAGACTGACTGAGGGGGAAGCTACACTGCCAAGACACATAGCAATTAACAGAACCAGACTCAGATGCGATTCAAATGTTGACAGTATCAGACACAGATTTAAAATAACCGTAATTAATTATAAAAGATCTCAATGGAAAAAGTGGACAACACGAAAGATTAAATGTTTAATTTTAACAGAGAGAGAGAAACTGTAAGAATCAAATGGAAATGCTTTAAAGGCTAAACAAAGTAATAGAAATTTAAAATGTTTTCAACAGGTATTCAATCATTAAAAATGCTCAAGAAATGGGGGGGGGTGGAGAACAAATGGAACAAACAGAAAACAGCATGGCAAAATGATAGATTTTAATTAAGTCCTATCAATATCATACTATGTGTGAATGATCTAACACACCAATTAAAAGAGAGATATTGTCAGATTGGTTAAAAAAGTAAGCCCCAACTATGTAAGGTCTACAAGAAATCCACCTTAAATATTCAAACATAGATAAGTTAAAAGTAAAAGAACAGGAGAAGGAATAGGATGCAAATGCTAACCAAAAGCTGGAGTAGCTATACTATTAACACCTAAAGTAAACTTCAGAACAAACAATATTAACAGGGATAAAGAGAAATATTATACAAAAAGTAGGAGATTAATTCTCCAAGAAGACATAACAGTCCTAAATGGATATGCACTTAAGAACAGGTAATCAAAATACATAAAGCAAAAAGTAATAGAACTGAAGGGAAAAACAAAAAATATGTAATTTTAGCTACAGACTCTACCATTCCTCTCTGTCATTGATAAAACAAGTAAACAGAAAATAACTAAAGACACAGAAGACCTGGACAATTGTATCAAGTAACTGGACCTAATATTTCTGGAATGTAATATTAAAAAACAGCAGAATACACATTCTTTTCAGTGTACATTGAACATTTACCAAGATAAATCATATTCTGGGCCATAAAACAAACATGAACAAGTTTTTAAAAAACAGAAATTATGCAAATTATATTATGAGATAATAATGGAACTGAACTAGAAATCAATAACAGAAAGACTTCCGGAAAATTCCCAAATATGTGAAAATTAAATGACATACTTTCAAATAACATATGAGTCAAGAAGTCTCAAGAAAAAAATTTAAATATTTTAATTCTAAATATGTAAATGAAAATACACATATCAAAATTGTGGAATGCAGCCAAAGCAGGTTTTAGAGGGAAATTTATAGCATTAAAATGCTTATATTAAAACAGAAGAAACTTAAAGGATACCTATGTTATGATCACATTTATATTAATTTCTAGAACTGTGCTGTTCAACGTGGTAGTTACTAGCTACACATAGCTACTAAGCACTTGATATATGATTAATCCAATTTGAGATATACTATAACTGTAAATTACACACTGGATTTCAAAGACATCATATAAAAAAAGAATGTAAATATCTCATGCATAATTTTTATACTGATTACATGTTGAAAATGATAATATTTTGGATACATTAGATTAAATAAAATACATTAAGTTAAAAATAAATAAAAATAAAAAATGAAACAGAAGAAAAATCTCAAATTAGTAATATAAGCTTACTCCTTAAGAAAATAGAGCAAATTAAACCCAAAGCAGAAGAAAGGAAATAAAGAAATCAATTAAGTTAAAAACAGAAAAATAAAAGACAAAATTAATGAAACGAAAATCGAGATCTTTGAAAAGATCAATACAATTAATAAACTTCTAGACAGAGTAAGGAAAAGATTGAAGACACAAATTACCAATATTAGGAACAAAAGGGGGAACATCATTATAGGTCCCAAAGACATTAAATGGATAATATAATGCTATCACAAACAATTCTATACATCCATAAATGTGACAACTTAGGTGAAGTAAACCAATTCCTTGAAAGACATAAAAGTATCAAAACTTATCAAGAAAAAATAGGTAACCTGAATTGTCCTATATCTATTAAAGAAATTAAATTTATAGTTAAAACATTCCATCAAAGAAAACTTTAGGCCCAAATAGTTTCACTAATTAATTCCACCAACCACTGAAGGAAGAAAATATACTAATCCTATACATTCTCTTCCAAAAATACATCACCACCAACTGGAGTTTATCCCAGGGATACATGGCTGGTTCAATATTAAAAATCAATCAGTTTAATTCACCATATTAAACATAAAGAAAAATTACATGATCCTGTCAAAAGATGGAGAAAAAGCACTCATCAAAATTCCAAATCCACTCATAATAAAAGCCCCCAGTAAATCAGGAATACAACAGATATTACTTAACTTCATAGGGCATCTACAAATAAAAAGTCCCAGCCATTATCATAATTATTAGTGAAAGACTGTTTCCCCCCTATGATAAGAAACAAGGCACTCCTATTCAACCCTGTACTGGAATTATTAGTACAATAAGGCAAGAAAAGAAATAAAAGGCATCCAGATTGGAAAGGAAGAAATAAAACTGTCTTTCTTCACAGATGATATTATTGCCTATGTAGAAAATCCCAAAGAATCTATAAATAAACCTCCTAGAACAAATAAGTGACTCTAGCAAAGTAACAGAATATAATGTCAACACAAAAATCAATTGTATGTTTATATATTAGCAACAATAGCAACCCCAAAAAAGAAATACTTAAGTATAAACCTTGCAAAACCGATATCCCAAAATCCATAGAATATTAATAGAACAATAAGAAACTTAGAGATATAAGATATATCATGTTCATGGATTAGAAGACTCAATATTGTAAAGATATCTATTCTTCTTAAATCAATCTATAGATTCAGTGCACTCCCATTAAAAAACCCCAGCAGGAGGCTTTTTTTTTTTTAGATATTGACAAGCTGATTCTACAATGTATATGGAAAGGCAAAAGAACCTGAAGAACCACAACAATTGTGAAATAGAACAAAGTTGGAGAACGACTTATACAATCTGCTTTCAAAACTTATTATAAAGTCACGGTAATCAAGACCGCGTAGTGTTGGCACATGGAGGCATATAGATCAATGGAATGAAATTTAGAGTCCAGAAATAAACATTTATATTTATGGCCAATTTATTTTCAACAAAAGTGTACAGACAATTCAATAAGGAAGGGACAATCTTTTCAACAAGTCTTTTCAACTAGAACAATTGAACTTCCACATGACAAAAAGAAAAATTCCTTGATTCATACACATTATACTTTACTACCTTACATAAAAATTAGCCCAAAATGAATTATAGACTTAAGTGTAAAACATAAAACTATGAAACTTCTAGAAGAAAAGGTAGAAATTTTTCAACACTTTCGGTTAGGCAAAGAATTCTTAGATACTACAACGAAAGTTTGATCCATAAAAAGATCGATAAATCGGTTTATTAAAGTTTAAAAACTTTGACCCCAGAAAGATATTGTTACGGGAATAAAAAGATAAGCACAACCAGGAGAAATTACTTGCAAGTCACATTTCTGACAATGGATGTATATCCAGATAAGAACTCCCAAAACCTGATAATAAGAAAACAACTCGGTAAAAAGAGGTAATCAGAATTACCTCTACACAACACTTTTATGCTGCAAATTTTTATTTGAATTTGTATATTTTTCCAGTCAGTTATGGCTCCAAACTTCTCACCAATTTTTATTTGTATCATATTATTTGACACTGAAATTAGGCATTTGATCTCTGTTAACCTTTGATACGCTTTATATTGATTTAAAAAAATCAGTTTTTTTTTACTCAGGAGATAAATCATATAAGGCCTTACTTAGTAAAGAGACTACTGTTCCTATTAAATAACATTGGTTCTTTAAAAAATAACCAAAAAAAGTTATAACTTTCTGAGTCATGAAAATTTATTTTCTTACATTTTAAATAATGTATCCTGAACATGAATCACCACATTTTTAATCATTATTCTTCCTCCTTCCCGTGCACCAAAACTAAACAATTCTGAAACACGATGATGAAAGAAATGACCCATATTTTCCCTGTGCTCATATTTCTTCACTTATTTCTCATCACTTGGTACCATGTTTGGTAAGTCATTATAAATTATATTTAGGAACACGGTGAGGTATAACAAAGAGATTCTGCATGAAAGAAATCCTGTGAGATCAAGTTATTCAATATGTAACCCTCTTCTTCCAAATGAACATCTGTCTTATTATTTTTGCCCAATACCATACCTGCCCAGACCATATTTCTTTGCTGGAAACCAGAGAGAGAATAAACCTTGAAGGTTTCCAGCACTATACTCAGCTTGTTTCCAACTATTGCACTCTTGTCTTAAGCATTTTTTCATTACCGTACTGATCGCCACTTGACAAAAGGGGAAATGGGGGTGTGGGGGACATAAATAAGTGTCTCTTTCCAGTAGAGTGTAAGCTCCATGAAAAAAGAGACTTTGTCTTTCTCGTGTACTTTTCTTTTTTTTTAAATCACCAGCATCAAGAACAGTGTCTGGCACAGAATAGATGCCCAGTAAGTATTTATGGAATGAATGAATGCCCAAGGTATTTCTCTACCTCATTCCCTCATATCCTTCCAGTGATCCTGGCCAGCCCATGGCAGTATTACTGATGGAAACAGTGAAATATGCTGCCCTCCACGCCCTCCTTTCTGCCAGCGTTAGTGACCTGGTCTTTTTGTCAATTTCTGTGCTAACTACATATTGAAGATGAAGGGTCCTAAGAAATAGCCTCTCAAGATGCCCAATTTAACTCCAAACGTCCACCAATGTTCGCCACATCAAATGGAAACAAAAAGCAGCACTCGCTTCATATTTCAAAAGAAAAAAAGCTAAATGTTTAAAAGCAGCAGACAGATGCTGGTTTCCTACTAAATGCAACAATTGAGTATTCACTCGCTGACTTTATTGTCTGCAGAACTGTTTTCTAGTTCAGGGTCTATCACTAACTGCATCTTCACCAAGTCCCAGCCTATTAGTTTGAAGATAGGTAACAATACTGAAATGAAGACACAATTCGGAGGGCATGGGGGGAGGTGAAAGGGAGGTACTGGAGAAGCTGGGGAGTGGGAAGCACAGCAGAATCACCTGTAAAGCTTTTTCAGACTACATATGACCTCTCCTAATGTCCTCCACTCTAATTCATCCCTTGAAAAATACCACCACAGAGTGAGCCACTGCAGCTGTTAATAATGGGAGTATGAAAAACTCAGGAAAACTTTTCTGAGCATAAGTTTTTTGAGGAGTGGGACCAAGACTTATGCTTCTTAGTGATATCTAGAGTGGTATCTAACGTAGGGTACTCCTATCTCTACCTGAGTCTGCAACTTCAGCTCCTTTCTCCCCTCAGCCACACCTTATACTTCCCTTATTATACTGAACTTCTCCTAATTTCCCCTATAGGCCACGCCTTTCATCATCTGTCACCACCTATGGGAGACACGGTTGACTGCCTACCTAATAACCCGACTGGCAGTTTCGCTTTCTTCCTTGCTAACAGAATACCGATTTTGTTCAGATATGGAGCATCGATGTGCTTAGAGAAGGTGAGCCTCTCCCCCAGCTCCTGAAGATTGTCTGGCCAAAACATTCATGCCACTCTTTTCTCCTTTGCTAGTGACTGGTTTAGGGTGGGTATGTGACCATTTTGGCCAATGGCACCTGCAATGGCATAGGGAACTTCTGCAAAAGTGTGTCCTTTGTTATCTAGAGAAACACTGAGAAGCAAGCCCTGTCCCTCCCTTTCTGCTGTGGATGTTATCATGTGAAGGCATAATGGAGTGCCAGCCACCCTGTGGCAGAGCAGAGAAAACCAAGAGAATCAAGAACCCAACCTAGCGCTGTGACCACTTTGAACCACCTACCTCTAGACTTCTTACACAAGATAGTAAAGTAAGCTAAATAATGTTACTTACAACAAGAAATGCCCTGATACCCTACCACATAGCCTGGGAAGTCCCTCCAACTTTTTTTGCTAGAGCAGCCCCACTCACCTCCAATTTACAGATCAACTAGTTTCTTTGGGAAGTCTTCACTATATCTCCAGTTAAACAGTCCCAGATACTGTTATCTGCATATCCGCCTTTCCAGTTTGACCGTGAGCTTCTCAAAAGCAAACATTTTAACCCTTGGCAGAGGCCTTGGCATATGTTTAGCATTTATTAAATATTGAGTGAATGAATGAACAACAAAACAATGAATGAAAAGATGAAACTGCAGGATGTCTTCAAACCTTGGATAAAGACTTGATGACTGACAGAATACAGAATCCAGGCTATCTGCACCCTGCTATAGACTTCCTTTAGATGGTGAGCAATGGCAGAGATAGTGCAGTGGGCATGTCCTATTTTTACCTGTCCAGAATACAGCTTTCTCATTGGGAACTGCCCCTCCCCAAACCCCAGTAATTAGGGTAGCTCTATCACGGTAGCTGAACTAATGCCCCCAGACACTGATGGCGCCTGGGTTAAGTGACTACTGCCATGGTGGAAACCCACCATGTCCACTGAGATGGTTTCACCCTGCTTTGGTCTAGTATATGGATAAGATGTGCTATAAAGATGGAGGAGATGGAAGAAAGAGACTTCCCTCACCCCGCTCCTACTCTGAATGAGCTGATAAGCCTGAAGGTGCCAGTGCTATTTATCACTCCATGCTAAGAATCAATCAATGCAGAGGGGAAAAGAATCAAAATATATATGAGAGAACAAGACCTACAACCTTACAGGAGCTCTTGGATCTAACGATGCCTGAAGTTAAAACCCTCAGCCCTTTAATTTATGTGACCCAATCAATTTCTATAGTGCATTAGGCAAGTTCCAAGTAAAGAAACCCCAACCCAAATTAAAGAATTCTGACAAATACAGTCAGGAATGATGAAAGCAGGCTGATAACACTCCTATCTGCATAGCCTGTGCACCAGCACCTCTCAATTTTGACTCGCCTCTAGGATGGTGTCAGGAAGTAAGACAGCCCAGAGCAGGCCTAACTATGAACAACTCAGAATGGTTAAAAAAAAAAAAAAAGCCTCACTCAGCCCCCGCCAAAAAATGCACACACCCACCATCACCACAACTACCAACCAGATTTCTCCTAAAAGAGAGTAATCTAAGCCTCCTGGGTCTCCCTTCTGTTCAGAAATGTGTGGAGACTTCTGGAAGGCATAGTGTTACATTAACACCTAAATAAAATAGAGAGAACTTTCTCAGCAAGTACTGCACTATGTACTTCATGAACATCACATAACTCAAGGCTGTTCTGATGATTATAACTTTACCTTTGAGGGAAACTGAGGACCAGCGAAGTTAACTTGCTCAAGGTATAACACAGCTAGTAACTAGAATTTAAACACCATTCTAGACTTTTTCCACGTCATCATCCTGATTCCAGGCCCTAGGAGATGGAGAGCACCCATCCACCTCCTCCTACCACCTAAGGCTCCTAGAATCAAAGCCGCTCCGCACAACCCATGTGTAGGTCGGTTATTCAACACCAACACCAAAAGTAAAGAGACTGGCAGAGGGAGCAGCAGCACCCGCGCGGTCCCCTGTGAAGCGCCGCAAACGGAGAGGCGGGAGCTCGCTCCTGGTTCCTGCGTGGGCCTGAACCCCAGCCCCAGCTCCGCTCTCTGCTCAGCAGTCCGGCTCCCCCGCCTCCCTTCTCACCAGCGCCATGGAAATAGTGACCCGCGGCACCCTGGCCACTTAGAGAGCCACGCAGTCCCTGCTCGCGCCCCCAGCTCCTTCCCGGTCCCGATGTTCGCAGCTGTTCTCCCCAAGCCAGCGACCGGACCCCAACTCTCCGCTGTGCGGCTGCCTCGCGCGCCTCGATCCCCGCGCGCGCAGGGCGCAGGCGCCCCGCATCGCCCGCCGCAGCCACGCGGCCCCTCAGGGCGCCCACGCGAGCTCCGCAAGCCCCCAGCCCCGCGCCGTGCCGAGCCGGCTGCGTCCGCCCCGCTCACCTGCACCGCCCGCACCCGCCGGGCCTCTTGCCCTGCGCGCGGCTCCCGGCTCCCGGCTCCCGGCTCCCGGCTCCCGGCTCCCGGCTCCCGGCTCCCGGCTCCCGGCTCCCGGCCTCCGCTCCGAGCGCTCCCGCCGGGGGCCGGCGCTGGCTGCGGCCGCGCGGGGCGGGGCGCGGCTCCTCCCCGCCCTGAGCCACCTGGGGCACCAGGAGTGGGCCGAGGCCGGACAGGTGGGGCCCGCCCGCCAGGGAGCAGCCCCGGGCTCTGGTTCTGCTGGGAAACCTCACGGATCCTCCGCGAAGTGTAAGGAAGGCCCGGGCGCCCGCGTGTTAGGTGACACCTGGGACGCCTAGAGCTTGGAAAGCGGCAGGGAACGAGGGCCGGGCCTTTTTCCACCCAACATGGCCAGCTCAGGAAATGGAATACAGAGTGACTGAGCTAGATTCCACCGAGCTCAAAGAAGGGGAGGTCAACCCTTTAACTTTGTAGAATATATAAACTGAGAACCGAACCCCTCAAGGTGAAAATGATTGGACCAGGAACACGGGTGAGTTAGTTTAGAACTGGAAGAACTCAAAACGCCTTTTACGATCATTCTACCCTACCCCATTCCCAACTCAGCCACCCTTCAAACGATATCCCCCTTCTTTGATAATGGAATTAGGCTATAAATAAGACCATTTCTGGTAGTGATATCCTCCCCGCCCCTATCCTGTGAGCCCAGGCAGGACAGGAACCTCGCCTAACCACTGTTGAATCACCAGAGCCATGAACAAAAACTCAGGACAAAGCAGGTGTTCAATTAATACCTACTAAATGAGGCGTGGCCCAGTCTTTTGAGTCTAGCCTCATGCTGGTCACGTCAGGCCGGAGTGGCTCCAGCATCACTCTCACTGTATCAGCGACAGCCCAGAGTCAAGCTGCCTGGCCTCCAGGCCACCGGTTCTCTCTGTACTGCTTACCTCCCTGTACAGTTCCTTCCGACTGACAGCCAAATGGCTTGTGGGAGTTCTATACTCCCAGGGCAACTTTGTAAGCTGTCAAGCAAATCGTTAACTTCTGAAGATGTTACCGGCAGGGGAACTGAAATATAATACAGTCCTGCCAGCCTTACACTGTAGAAACACGGCCCAGAGTTTGGTCTGCTGACCCAAAATCCCACAGGTGGTAGCAGAGCTGAGCCTGGAGCCCTCGAGGTGCTGGTAGGACCTGTGGCTGAGAAGTCTTGGCTGGGGACAGAACTTCTACAGAAATGGGGCTTGGGTTAGGTCCTCTAATGAGATCTCTAATCTGTGGTGTTTCCAGGCCTCTCAGAGGTCAAGTATGACCTGAGCCACTTGCATTTACTGAGGCCCTGACAGTTTCAAAAAACAAAGACATGTCAAAATAGGATACAAAGAGTATGGTATATTTTTTGTGTGTGTTCCACTGAACAAATGAATGGGCTTAACACACACACATGAGGTGATATGTGATGCTAATTTCAAGACTCTTTAAAGAAATCCATTCCAAGAGCAGTACAGGGAATGCTGTACAACTTTAAAGTTGCAGTGGAGAATGTTCCTTATAACTATTTCAGTACACTTCTAAGACTATATATATTAAACCCCAAAGGCCCTAAACGGAGACTATCTGCCAAGGTGAGGTTAGCATCAAGTGACCTCCTTCCCCCCAACAATAGGCTCAACACTCTCAGGCCTGGACCCTCACTCCTCTTCATCCGTGAGTCCTACACAGATAAGTTTTAAGGTCTGGTGTTGCCTGGCTGAGCACATCATATTGGGCATGGCCAACTCAGAAAAAAGTTGCAGTGGATGCCCTACCTAGATGTGCCCTACTCCAGCTGTCCTCTATGGCAGGTGGAGAGGCCGGTGTCCCAGGGTGGGGCTGTAGTGGGCCCTGCCCATTGGGACAGCTACTTGTACCAGCAGATGAGGCTGAGCTCAGGAATCCCTCTGGGTCTCATCCACATGAAGTGGGCCCAGCCCTTGATGTGTGTTGGTTTCAGTCAGTGGAGCATGTGATCTCCTGTGATTTAGGATCCTTCCGCTGTGTGCAATCTTGGCTTCACCAGGCTGGTAATTGATGTCACCCAGACTGGCCTGGGAATCATCAGGAAGGCACAAGTTCTGCTCTGGCTCTGACAGGCAGCACAAAGAGAGCCAGCTAATAGACATCGGAGTGCTGAAAATAGGGACAAAACCATTGCTAGACTTCTTAGGAATCTAGAACGAATTGATTAATCATTGCAAATAACTGTTACTAGTCTCTGCTGGTCCCAAAGAAAATGATATTTGAATTAGGAAATCTTCTGTTTCTTCTCTATCTCTAGTATTCTGATAGTATCATGAAAGAGAAACTGTCCAAAGAGGAAATAATCCAAAAACTTTCCAAGCCTCAAGAAATATTCACCTTCCTAATTTTTCCTTTTACTTAGGACTCGGTGTGCACATTGATGATGTATTTCACTTTCTGAGTACATTTTTCAGTGAAGCAATGTATATAAAGTTCCTAGTTTCTGGCACATAGTAGCTGCTTGGCTAATTATAACTCATATAGGAAAGATGTAGGGAAGTGGTCAGAAATATTAGAGTCAGAAAGAGCTATGACTTTAGGTAGGCAAATCTGATAACCAAATGATTAGGTTACCCAGAATTTTAAGTTCACTGGCTCTGGAATCAGACTGTTTGGGTTCAAATCCAGCCACCACTTAACAAGTATGTTCATCTTTACATGTTCCGCTTTCCTCATCTATAAAATGAAAATACTAGTATGTCACAGGAAAGCTGGGAGACACACATAGAATAACTATCAGTGAGCATCTACTTGTGACAGGGTTACAAATTCTTAGATTCTCTTTTAAGAGCTGACTTTAGAGTAGGAATTCTTAATCAAGGGCCAGAGCCCCTGAAACTGGATTCAATATTTTGTGTCTATAGACAGTTTTCCTAAAGAGAGCATCCAAAGCTATCCTTAGATTTTCAAAGATGTTTGTGTCTTAAAAATAATTAGAAATCATTGCCTTTCAGACTTAGCCAAGGGTTTTAGAGCTGGAAGACTTAGAGATCACGCGGACCACCATCCTCCAGACATCCTTGAGGAGAGAGATCACCTGGGATGCCAGCTCAAGACCCAGATCTATTCTCCTGAGAATTTGGATTCAGGAGAGCAAGGTGATTTTTGAATAAGGGCTCCAGATGCCACTCACCTACAGGCAGCCTGGAAACTGGTTTCATCCAACCTTCTCATTTTTCAGGTGAGGAAACAGGCCCAGGGATCAGTTTAATTTGTAACAGCTTCCACCCCACATCTGCAAGTGAGCCTCCCTTCCCTCTAGGTGAAGCCCTCGCCCCCCTTGAACAAAGCAAGAGAAATGTTTCTCCCTCCACAATCCAAGTTTACACTAGTAGTACTCTAAAAATAAAATCGGGCTTTTTTCAAGAGAAAAATAAAACGTGCAGCCAACTCTGTGTTAGCCCTTTAAGTCAAAGAAGCCTAAACCTTTTTTGCCAGGACTAATACCTCATGCCATCACCCACCCCCATCACCCCAGCCCACGCCCTCCACATACCCACCTGTCTAGCTTGCTTTACTATTTGAACAGCTGAGGCTATTCAGCTAACACTTTCAAGTGACATCCTACAAAAATGTAGAGGTTTTGTTCTACTTCCTAAAGCCACAGGCTAATTAGATACTGAACAGGCTACTTCAGTTTCGTGACATTTAGTTATGTGAAGACCACAGTGGGGAACACTTCTTTTCTGGCAGATCTTGGCAAGAACTGAGTCTGAAGCAAGAATGAGGCAGGCAGCAGCTGCAGCAAGAGTAATTTTCAAAGTTATGTTTCTGGGTTGCCCATAAGTGTCAGTTCAAGAATTACCAGATAAAATCCAGAATCTTCTCTGAGTGGTGAAATTTTCTCCAAGGGCAGCCAAACACACATGTGTTTTGGGGGTTTGATGTTCACCAATCACAGAGTCCTGATGTAGCAAAAAGTTGAAATAACCTTCCCAGAGTGTGTTGGACATACCTCTTACGTACTAGGCCAGCAAGCAAAGTTTCCAAGGTGGTACCCTTGTGCAGTTCCATTCCCTTGAGAAGAGGACTATAAAAAGATGCAGGTGGCTGCCTCAGGCCTGTGCTTGACCTGAGTCTGGACAGCAAATCAGCTTTTCCATATTTATCTCTCAGTATTTTCCTTCACATTGTTGAGGACTGTGTATCAGCGTGAATTTGCTTGGCTGCATAAAATACATCACTGGGGATGTGCTTGCCCTCTTTCACTTGGGTTTCAGAGCAAGCATTGAAGCGTGGATTGAAATGTATGTGTCTGCTTACAAAATCTCTGCTACAAAAATGTCCAAATGGTTTTGTCGTTGTATTTCTAACCCCAGGAAAGAAGTTCTTGATTCTTCCAAATTTACTTCTTACTTTTGAAGGCAACACAAATATACTTATCATCTTTTTAATTAGTAAGGAACTGAAGTAACCAGCATGGAGAAAATTCTTTGTGTAAAATCAGAGTTTCATTACCACTAACACACCAAGCAAAATTCAGGACCTTTGCAATTTACTGCACCTTCTGCTTGAAACTGTCTCCAGACCTTTGCATGGCTGGCTGCTTCAGTCATTCACAGAGGCCTTCCCTGATCACCAAGTCGAAAATAGACCTGAAACACTTGCCATCAACAGCGCCCTGTTTTATTTTCTTCATAGAACTTGAATGTACTGAGTCATTTTAGAAAGTGGCGTTCACTGGTTTATAACTTGTCTCCAGGAAGATAAAGACTTTGTCTTGTCTCGTTTACCACTTCTCTCCAGCTCTGAAAGCAATACTGAGAACAAAGCAGGTGCTTAAATATTGTGGAAAGAATGAATTAATGCTAACATTTTTGCAGAAAGCTTTGACTTCATCGCATGACATTTCAACTGCAGGAGTTAGATAACTTGTTGGAGGCACTCGGTTGACACAGGGAAGAGGGGGTACTACTGGAACTCAAGTCTATAAACTGTCAAAGTCCACTCTTGATCACCAGGTCCCTGACACATAGTGCCCATGCAACAAATGACTGTGGCAAAACATTTTCACCCAACTAACCTCAAGCAATGCTTGATCTAATGTCAGAGAAGCTTCCATTGCCATCACAGTTACTGTCACTAGCTTCGATCTTTGCAGGCCACGGGTTGGTGCAGCAGAGTGAACCCTGCCTTCAGCAAAATACTCTGGGCTTGGTCTCTCCATACGGGATGAGGAGAGTCATTTAACCTCTCCGGATAGATCTAGATGATTCCCAAAGGCCCTCATACCTTTCTCTCTTACTCCAGGTATTGGTGACATGCACTTTATTTCTTCCAAGAACTCTCTAATTCACTGGCTCAGTAAAGTGAAAACCATTTTTAAAAGGCCCTATTTATTTACAACAAGCCATTGGGGAACTTGGGAATGGCAAAAATTGAGATGGGCAAGCTGAGGGCTGTAATAGACGGAATCTGAGCTCTACAGCCAAAACTACCAGGTGACCTTGGACAAGTTATTTCACCACCTTGGATTTCAGTTTTTTCCTGGGCTTAAGTCCTGAAAAGCGATGAGTACATAGCAGAGGCTACAATCCTAGTCATCTCTGGTTTACGAGTGGCAGGCCAACATTGAGGACAGACCCAGCCTGCACTGTACAAGGACCTGCCTCTATGTGTGGTGCCAGGAGGGGACTTTCAGGTACAGCTCTCTCTAGCAGAGAGAGCAAACAACTTGTTTTCAGATGCTGGCAGAAGCTGAGTGTGCTTTTGTGTACCGGCTTGGTTAAGTGACTCCGTGAGTGCCTCTAATCTTGCTGTGGGGAACTTGTAAACTCTTACAAAGATGTGGCTGGGATAAAGGCTCTGCACTAGCTGAGGTGACTGAGAAATGAATGGACCTGATTCATGATATAGCTTCAGGACGTTGAGTGCAGAGCACTTGCAAGAGCCTTTAGTTTATAACAGCCGCCAGGCAGAGGGGATGGGCACTAGCCCGAAACCCTGCTCACTGCAGTAATAGAAGAGTAGGGCGTATTCTATTTCACGCGTCTTCCTGTGAAATAGCCTAAGAGCAGCTTTTCCCCAAAAGGAAAAAGGGTGGAGGAGCGGGGAAAAGGAAGAATCCTAAATGGAGAGCTGCAATGAGATTTGACCTTGCTGGGCAGAAGCAGATTATTCTGTCCTCTCACATTCTCTCCTACTCTGTGATGACAAGTGAAGGCATAGCTGGAGTCCAAGACGAAAATACATTCTCCTGGGAAGTTTTTAATAGTAGCAATCCCTTATAGTTGAGTAACACTTTTATAAAATGCTTGCATGCAATTTTTCATGTGATCCTCACAACAAACTGTGAAGAGTGAATGGCAGTGGGCTAAAAATCTCCAAAATTCAGATGAGGTCATTGAGATGCTGTGCAGTTACACGACTTGACCAGGATCCCACAGCTAGTCAATGCGAATTAGGGGTCAGATCAAAGTTTCAATTACATCATTTTTTCCATTTTGAAATTATAGGTGGTCCCCGACTTAGGATGGTTCCACTTACAATGTTTCAGCTTTATGATGGTGCAAAAGCAGTAAACATTGATCTTTTCATGGGCTAGTGATATGTAGTACAATACTCTTTTAAGATGCTGGGCAGTGGCAACGAGCTACAGCTCCCAGTTAGGCACAGGACCACGAGGGTAAACACCACTCTACAGTGTACTGTTGCTAGTGGTGTTTTTTTTGTTTGTTTTTTTTTTTTGGATATTGTTTTTCGAGCATGTGCAAGTTACTGTTCAGTAGGTTATATGTATTAAATGTATTTTGGGCTAAGGATATCTTCAACTTAGGGTGTGTTTATTGGGACGTAACCCCCTTGTAAATAAGTCAAAGAGCATCTGTAGTCGTTGTCATTGCCTGATAGCCAGTGTCATTGTCTGACAGCCAGTGCTCCAGGGGTATTTTGCTGTTACATGCATGTCCCAGAAGGGGGCTTTGCAAGGCAGCAAAGACACCTGGGCTAGAGGTTGGTGTCTGTTGGCACTGGCTGAAGGAGTCAGCATCCCTTGGCCTAGAAAAACATGCCATCAGCTTGTCCTTCCCAACTCTGCATCAAAAGCACCCTCAGACAGAAGGGGTGCAGGTAAAGGGAGTATGTGCTAAAGCGAGAGCCTCTTAGGAGAACCTCACTTGTGGTGTTTCCACCTCTTTCTGTAGTTGAACTTGCATATGCATGTGTGATACAACTGGCATGTTTATTTTTCCTAAAACCTAAAGCACTAAAATAAGATCCTATTAATCATTGCGACAGGGTGGGGGGTGAATAGGGGACAGCTATTATCAGCAGGACTCCTAGAGCAGCCTCCTCCATGGCCTCACACAGACCTGAGATGATGGAAACCCACTCAGCACCCCCTCAGACCTTCTGGTAGATCCAGCTGAGATGGGGCAAGAGGCCCCTGCTTTATTTTTAGCTTAGGAAACCAAGGAACATAGGTTATATATTTTAGAGATGCAGCCAGAGATAATGCATGCTCTAAATTAGCGAGGCAGTGGGGGGGCGGGGGTGCAGGGAGTCAATGTGAATAATGTAAGTTAAATTCTTACTACAGCTTGAAAACCGCGACAGAAGTCATTGCTTCACTGGTTAAGTGTCTGCTACTTATGAAAAGGATTCTGACAACTGCATTGCTGCCCAGCCTCCCTTTAGGAGCCACCCCCAGTTCTGTGTTACCAGTCCCACCCCTTGGCTGCAAGGCATCTTCTTTCAGTATTATTTCGATGGGTCTTTCCTAGATACTTTTGGTGGCTTAAAGTAATTCAAACAATGTCTCAGATTCCTATGAAAGGAGGAAATACAGAAAAGTTGTATAGTTAAAAATCTTTGTATAAATTCTTTACAAAAGGATCTTTTGAGCCTTGTTATCACTACAAACACGCACACACAGAGCATTGCTCTGAGGGGGTGTTACTAGCTGCCAGAGAGCACAAACCTTGGGACAAGACCACCTGGGTTTCAATCTTAGCTCCTCCTTTTCCTCCTCTGAGACCTTGGGTGAGTTAACCTTTCTGTGCCTGTTTCTTCCTGGAGAAAGTGGAGATAATGGTGCCTACCTCATGGGGTTATTAGGAGGATTAGATGGATTAATACATGTAAAGCACTTAAAACAGTGTCTGGCAGACAGCCAGAATAGTTTCTCCCATTAATTGGCGGCTGACTGCAGCTTTTGGAGCATTGTAAGGTTCTGGTGCTGTTGCATGTCATCTGGAGCAAGTTCGCCAATCGCTCCAATTTAATTTTAATACTCCAGTGTAAAATATATAGTAAAATTTTTTTAAAGCTATTCTATGAGAATCATTTGCAATCTGGTCATGGGGAGGAGGAAGGGAAAGGGTTTGGAGGGTGCTGAACAGGGAGGAGATGTCAAAAAGGGAACTCCTTTTGGAAGTGGATCAGATGGAGAATTCCAGCCTTTGCCATCCATGGAGCAGCAAGTGGAAAGATCCACAGAGGTTCCCTTCTAGTCTTTTATTGAGCACTACTAACCACACAGAAATTAGTGTTTTCTTTGCAGATTGGACAAAGAACCACAAAATGCCAAAGGGAAAGAAAAATCTTATGACTCAGGGTGCCTTTTGTCAAGTGAGCCTACATTTTCATCTGATGTGTCACCTGAGATGCCTCCTACTTCTGTTACTTTATTATATACGTAAGACAAATCACAAGACATAACCTGTCACAAGTGCTAGAATTAAATCTGCCAATATACACGTCACTGGTAATTGCCTTTGCAACAGGGTGGGGGCTTCAGTTCCACATTCTGCCACAGATGCTCCAGCCCTGTAGTTCCAAAACATAGCCCATTCAGAGCACAATGGAACAGGAAACCTCAAGAAAGACATGCAGAAACCCCAGGAACAGTGGGTATCAGAGGGTCCTACCGAGCAGCAGAGCTACTAAGTTAAAAACAGTGGAGCCATTTGCCATTGATATTGAAATTTGCTTTGTTATCAGGTTCCTTCATAGGACTGCTTTCTCATTTTAAGTTAATGGGCTTTGGCCTAGTTATCCACCATGTTTGAAGTTTTACTACTTAAGTCACCTTTAACAATCTGATATCTGGAAACTGCCTCTTTCAAGTTCTTTGGGAAATAACAATTTCAAGAAAGATGGGTAAGACGTCATAAAAGCATATCATTTGCAATGCCCTCAATTCCACTTATAAAATGTTCCTTTGGCATCCATCCTTTCCATTTTTAATTGATTGAAGCACTTTACTGTCTGGCTCTCATGCAACAATAACCAAACCTAGAGTGAGAGAATAAGAGTGTTCTATATGCCACACTTGGCCATGGGATTCCAGTGACCCAAGGTAGGAAGTCTCCTGGCTAAGAGCAGATTAAAGTAATCCTGTGTTCTGCCATGCCTTATTCTCCAAAGACTTCACACTCCAGTGTCCTCACACACGATCTTAGATGTGAACATTAATACTAATAATCAGCAGGTTAACAGGGACTACAAATATCCCAACCCTTCTCAAGAGATGCCAATAATCTTTCAACGTAAACAGATCTCCAATGCATTAGCTGAAGCATGCCAGTGCTCTGAAACATATTATTAGAATAAGATCCTTTCGTGGGCAAGAAGAAATTCAGAAACTCAGGTAAACTCAGTCTACTGAGCTGTTAACTCAATTCTTTAAAAAAAGTTAAGACACTTATTTACATCAGTCGCTATCTTTTCAGTGCCGAAGGAAAGAATGTCAGGTTTCATGGGTTCTTCAGTGAAAAAAAAAAATAAATAAAAGTTAAACATAGATATGCAGGCAAAATAAAAGACAAACAGGTCAAGGTTGACTTTGCTCACACTTTGAATTTGAGCTCCAGTTCCCTGAAATGAACTCCTTTGAGGCCAGAAAATGTCTCATCCTAACACTGGCTTTGAGGACTTAAATGAGAGCACCTTTAGGATGATTCAAATAAGAAAAAACAGAGCAGTCAAAGTTTAATTCGATTTTATTTTCCACTTTGTTTTTTTCAAATTATACAACATGCAGTCTGCCAGAGTATCCATACATCTTCATTTTAGAACCTAGAAGATAACCAAAATTTTCCATGGGCCAGGGGAGGGTTACTTGCAGATCTTTTGTTACATGTACTATATTACAGCATTATTACTTGATATAAACTGCCACTCTCCCCCTCAAACCACCAAAACAAGTTTGTCCACAATTTTTTAATGGAAGCTACTGTACAGATACATAAAGCCCAGAAAACACACATCTGCAGTACACACTACATACTTTACAAACTAGACATGAATAATTCTACAGAATGCCCTATTCCCCTTACATCTGCACACAATGAAAAGTATTTGAAACTGATATACAATTTGTAAATGTGTAAGCAGACTTCATGGAGTGGTGTTTCCTTGGCAATGACCTGGCCCTTGTTCCATACTTTTAAAAAGTCTAAACTGTGATGTTAAGTGAAGCCATTGTAGATTAGGATGGTTCTTTCAACTTGCTTAAGGGTGAGACAATGAAGTGAATGAAGTAAAATCCTTCCCCTGCCCCCTGCCAATGAAAAACTTCTCCAATGTCATATAGCCAGAATCCAGATGTCATCTGCCCTGCTAAAGAAAATAAAATGCACTTCTAAGAGGGGACTGTTAAGAGCTTTTATTTGCTTTCAGTTATTCCTGTAGGAAAGGAGAACTGGCAGGTCCTCCATGAGTCCTAGTGATGGTTTAGTCTGGCCTTGGACAGGAATATCATTTCCTTATGTGAATCTGGGGCTTCAAAATACACTACATGCAACATTCTAGTAGATATTTTTATTTCTTCACTTAAATCAATATTTCTATGAATTCTAATTTTCTTAATCATACGATACTCTTTAAGTCTTAATCCACTTACTGTTCTCCCTGCCATCTGCCATCAACAAAAGCATACTGTAGAGTATTTGAAGAGATGATGTGTTTGTACAGAAGTCTCTAGTAACTGACCAAAACACATTTGGCATTAATATATTTTAGTCTCCAAACATAAATCTTGATATCCCAAACAGCATTCCTCTAATTTAACAATTCACTACCCTGCAGTAGATTATTTGTCTAAACCATCTGGTATTCCCTTATAGAATCAAAGAGTAAACTTTCAATAAGTAGCATGAAATATCAAATTATTCATAGAGAAATACATACACACACATACACACACATACACACACACACGCACACAGAGTAAAAAGCAGCATCCAACTAAAAATATAACCACAGGCTCAATTCAGAAGGGTGGTTTTTTTACATTTAGAGTCCGAATGTAAAGGAGCAACAGTCTAAAGAAATAAAAATTGCATAAATGTGACTCTTTAAATAAGTGGCCTACAGACTATATGGTCTTGAAATTAGCTTATTACACAAAGTAATATTTAGGTATCTATCTGAATATACTGTATAAACCATTCTAATAATAATCTGCCTATATATTATTATCACAGTGAAGGAAAATTAGTTTAGAGGTCCTATAAAGATGAAAGCTAGGTGAACTGACTGGCTGATCAGCAACTAGCAGAATTATCTTTAAGAGACATCAAAGCCAACTTTCTCTGTGAATAAAAGTGAAGTGAATTTTGTGAGTCCCTTGTAGAGATCAAGCAATACGGCAGAACTACAAGTGAATATTTCTTTTTGAAACATGAAAGGACCGAGCAATTCCTCAGAAGTAGAAAAGGGGTACCCAGGGAAAAATTACTTTGGAAAAAATCTAAAATAATCTACTAACGAGAGAGCCAAAAATAAATTACTGACCTTTGTTCAATTTCCAAACACAAAGTAATACAGTTGCATAACAGATAGTAGTGGTGTAACAATTAACTGTCAATCCTCTCAAAGACCAACGTTTTAGCTTTTAAAATCAGAGGCAAGGTTATAATCTATGGCTTATGTTATCACCTGATAAGGTTTGTAAAACCTGCCCTACAAGGACCAGACAGTAATATGAGATGAGTACTGGCAACAGCCTAAGAAAATCAAACAGAAGAGTTTTAAAAATGCAAGTGAATGCAAAATTGTCATCTTTACCAAATAAATACTTCAGTAGAATTCATCCTCTTCTCTCCTTACTCCCCCGCCAAAACAAAACACACATAAACAAAGTGCAACATTTAACAAATAAATTAAGTCAAAGCAGCTTTGCTGTGTTAGGGAATTTTATACAAGAAGAGTATGGAAGTCAATTTACAGTCCTTAGTGCTTTATCCTCTTTTTCACTCACACTCACACACGCCCACACAGCCATGAGAAAGCTCAATGTCTCCCCCAGCATACATTTCATTCCAGTGGTGACAGCAGCAGGAACAGTGCCAGCTCACTCATCTTGGGCAGGCACAATGATAGGATGGGTGCTTTCACTGAAATTGGTTTGGTTGTCATTGACTTACCCTTGAATTTGTCAAAACAGTAGCAGCACAGAAGACCAACTTAATTGAATCCTTGTCAGTTTCCCTGAAAACTTTACTACTTGGAAATCCATCATTTTAATATGCACAACTGGAAGTAAAAGTTGATTCAGCTTTAGATTCATGTATTTGAATACAGTAATAGCTAAATATTAAAAAAAAAAATCCATACTGATTTCTTATTCTAAGATGAAACCTATCTATTTGATGCCAAAGAGAAAACTCAAATAAACAGTCACTAAAATAACAACATATTCATGGCACCATATTCATAGGCACAAAAATTTGTCGATTACTTTCTCCCCAGGGATTCCTCTCTCAACTGCTGGAATGATCCTGGATTTTGGCAGCAATACCCCCTCGAGGCTTAAGATGGTTCCCTAGAGAAAGAAGCCATCTCGATGCCAGCTCCAACAGGATCAGGGAGGAGGGGGGCAGCCCCATTTCCACTCATTCAACTTTGCAGCATTTTCAACACTTCTGAAGGAATGACGTTCTCGCTGGGCTGGCTGAGACTAGTTGCTGCAAGTTAAAAAGCAAGCCGCTCAGAGGTGAATTTTATGATTTTTCACATTTACACAGATGTGTTTGTTTGAATGAAGAAATTCTACATTGCTACTGTCAGATTGTTTTTCTGCCTTGAAGAAATTTGCTTTGCATTTTAACGGGTGCCATACTAAAAGGTATATTTTACAGATCCAAAGATGTGACCAGGGTATTCAAAATGCTTCCTTGGAGTAATTTGTTTCGGAAAAGTGTTCAGAATGAAAATTTTGAACCCTATAGCAGCACTTTTTTTGTTCCCTAAAAATATAAAGTAATGTGTTTATTTTACAGGAAACCAGACAGTTGCGGCAGCATGATCACGGTCTGTCAGGGCGTTTGCTGGGACAGTGCCCAGAAAGAGGCTCCAGGGACCGCCCAGAGACCACCCAAAGCCCCGAGGCCGAGTCCACAGCAATGGTTTCCAGGAGTAAGTAGATCTTCTGTAATCATCCCCTTCAGGTTTCTCAGGAAGAGAAAAGTCCAAGCACACATCTGTACACAGAAATTCTACACAGCTCAAGTACCTGAAACTGGTGTACTGCAGATGGCTGGGATAAGCAAGTGTAAAAGAAAACGGAAATTGTGTAGGAGGGAAAAAAAAAATAAAGGGAGTGGTGATTAATGTAGTCCTTGACATGCTACATGGAGAGTCGTATCTGTCGAAAGAGAACCAGAGAACACAGGCATTAGAGAACGCAATGGAAAATCACTCCTCAGAAAAAAAGGTTGTTTTAATTCTAGATATTTAAGATGGGAGCTGTCCAATAGAAACACCATGCAAGCCACATAATTTTAAATTTTAAGTGGCTACATTAAAAAGTGAAAAATAAACAGATAAAGTTAATTTTAATAATATATTCAATTTAACCCAATATATTCAAGATATTATCATTTTAACATGGAATCAGCAGTACATGCTGAGATATTTTACGTTACAATATTACTGAGACATTTCACAGTCCTTTTTCCAGTGTTTGCAATCTGGTGTATATTTACACTTTCAGCACATCTCAACTTGGACATTCCAAGTGCTCAGCAGTCACATGTGCCTAGTGATTGGACAGCATGACCTCCTACTAATTGTTTTTGCTTTAAGTGTTTAGCCCTGACAACAATCTCTTCCAAAAGTCAACATCTATTGAAACGATAGATACTCAGAGAAACATGACGCATTTTCTCATTCCTAAGGGGAAGTCGAACACCGTTTCTCAATTGCCAGCACTCTGGACACCAAGGTGGTTCAGAGACAACCCCTGACCCGAGCTTTCTCTCCAGGAAAGAGGTTCCCAGTACCAAAAGGTATGTTTCACCTGCACGGGGTGATGGAAGTTACTCAGTAGAGTGTCCCCTTTGATTTTACTCCACTTCCCACCAGGTGTTCATCTGATCACAGTCAGGTCTCCAGGATGAAAGTCTGAACTAGTCCAGACTTAGAGGCCACCCTTTGAACCAATCCAATAAACTCAGCTGTCAGGAAGAAAATAAAAAGTTCAACTTCCTCATACCAGCTGGATGCCCTAGGATTGACTGTGATCTTGCCTATGGGTTGTGTGCAGAGCTTGTAGTGCTTGTGGGGCGGGGAGCAGACGACAAGAGGTGGGGTAGAGCTTCAACCTTGAGAAGACTAGGAAAATTGCCCAGGACAGGAAATATGACAGACACTAAGAAAAAACCTAACTGTTCATTTGATTTTATAAAGAACTCCATAGCCCGACATAGTACTTTTCTGTTTTTGCCTCCAAAAGGCTTGTATCCAAATTGAGTGCTCAACTGTGGTAAATATCTCAGATTCTAGCTACAATGCCCTCTCCCTAATTTTCTCTCTTTACTCTCCTGATTTATGAGTTATAATAATGTAAGCAACCTCACATTTTATATAAATAAGCAGGATGTAAATTATAAACAGAAAAAATCAGGATGTGGAAAAGCATTATGAGTAGAAAAGAACAAAGTGGGTAAAAAAAAAAAGAGGAATATGGAACAGAAATTAAATTTAAAAAGAGAGAACAGATTCTTTTAAGATTATCACTTCCTCCCTGACACACAAAAAAATGACTATTCAAGGCGCTCATTTGGTAACTACTCCAACAGGATAATCACTTATAATTACAAAGCTGCTCAATTAAAAGTGGCTTAAACAACCTTATATGGTGATATTCACATTATTTTCAGAGGTCACAGAGAGACAGGTTTGTCTTTGAGAACAGCATCTTTAATATTTAGCCTTTCTGGTGAGATTTTATGCTTGTTAGGACCTTAGAAATGAAATACCCAAAAGCACGGCCATAGCCGTCATTTAAATCCACTTCAAGCTGAAAACCAATAGGCACAGGAATGCTGTCTGAATATCATCAGTAAAATCCCCATTTCACTTTCCTTACAGGTTCACTTTTCCAAGAACACTATCTCAGAATCACTTAAGGGTCCCCTGGTCAGATGAGATGGTCTTCCTGCGTGCCTGGAGGCAGGGAGGTATGAGCACATACCTTAAATTGTAGGATTATGGCTTAACACGATGATTGCAGCCAACCCATGTTGACAGAGCCAAACATTAGACTCACAAACTCAGCGGCCTCAATAACTCCAGCAGACCATGAAGTGACATGATTTCCACCAGAAGGCCTTTCATTCAAATCCCCTACTTCCCCCAGATGCAAGATTCAGCACGTTTTGGCTAATAGTTTGGAAGAAACAGGGGGCCACAGAGGAGGCCCAACCTGCCTCATTCAGTCACCATAAGGAGGGTGAGAGAACTGAGATTGTGACAGGTTGCAAAAAGGAG
The DNA here is from genome assembly GCF_902729225.1 of Pteropus medius. Classification (NCBI taxonomy): domain Eukaryota; kingdom Metazoa; phylum Chordata; class Mammalia; order Chiroptera; family Pteropodidae; genus Pteropus; species Pteropus medius. Next base: position 15,176,297 of record NW_024354875.1, on the reverse strand, counting down.
AAACGCAGGAACTCCACCAATAACAGGTTCTTTATTATGTACAGGTTGTTTTTCATCCCAAGTTAAAGATCTTTATGTGCCTATCTGCCAATGATGTCTTTCCAGCAAGCCCGAGAAAAACATATTCAACTAGGATACTCCTATCAATCCCTTGACTATTTGGATGTTCCTCTCTTCAGATGAACTTGGGAGAGAAAATGGATATAACTTATAAAGGTAAATGGGTTAACCTCAAGAGAAACAATTTCTGGCTGTTCTGATCACACAGACTAGCCACCTGGCCGGGCTGGCAAATCTTGAGAACATTTAAAACCCAGCTCTACTGGCCCTCAGAGATGGTTCAGAGCTGTCACCCACTATCTAAAAGCAGGGTGCTAGACCAAGTAACCTGACTGATCTGTGCCCTAGTCTCGGCTGACCCGGAGATGCTAATTCAGAACAGCAATGTGTGACCAGGTTTAGAAGGAAATAAAATCACCTTTCTTTAGAAGGGGTGGGGAGGGCTGAAGAAAGAAGCTTATTATATAAGAATTTTGCAAGAAGTATTTGGAGATTTCCCTCCCCAACCTGGCTTTTGCAATCGCTTGCAGTGGATTTACACTTAATCCAAACAGTACATAGTTTTATCTTTTCTTTCGCCTTTCCACAATTCGATCCTCGCATTATAAGAATTACTAATTGTACTTTACGTAACGCTACTGAACAGAAGTGGATTTATCTCACAGGAGCATTAGTGCAATCCACCGTGGAGGAACAATTTTAGTTGCTTTCAATTTATAACTCTGAGAAACGTGACGTCGAGGAGAACTCAAGTAGTGCAGCCTACTGTACTGCAGATGAAATAAGGAATTCTCTCTTCCAGATCCTCCATGATTCCTCCCTTTGAACTCACAATGCTAGATTCAAAGTCGCACACCACAACAGTACCCATGGCATGAGTCATGTTTGTCCTGCCTTCGCTGAAGTCCTGCCTTGTCTATTCTTTTTAGGCCTGTCCCTGATGCCACTGTAATACTGGCTAATATTTGTGACAGCCTAATTTTTACCTGGCACTCTCCTAGGACTTTTCAGTCTTCTTTTATATCATCTCATTCAATTCCCAGAGCAAACCTGTGATGATAGTACTAAGATCATACTTCTCTATGCCACAGTTTTCTTAGTTGTTAAATGGCCAAGAATCCTGTCTGGAGTGACAAGGCTGAGTTTCTTTCATATATTTCAACTAAAACAACACACTGCAACAACAGATAGAACACAGAAGCAGACATGAGAATCCTATTAAGCCAAATAGTAAAAAGATTTGTAAAAAAGGTAAAACAATGCCATTCTGCTCAGTTTTTTGTTTTGAAAAATAATTATTTTTCACTAAAAATGGCTTTTATATTAGTAGTAGTAACATTTTAATTTTTTTTTAATCTCTAATATAAAACATAATGGTAGATGTAACCCAGAAATAGCAAAGCTCTTTGATGTCATTGATACTTTTTAAGATATAGAGGGTTCTAAAGTCAGAAACTCTGAAAACTGCTACATAGCAGATCAGAGGTCTTAGTACAAGACCTACTATGAACAAGTCGTGTGACCTTGACAGTTCATTTTACCTCTTTAGAAAGCAGAAAGTAGAATGAGACTAGCCTAGATAATGATGATGCTCTGTGCCAGGCATTTGTCTAAGCTCTCTATAGTATATATTCACACATTTAGTCCTCACAGCTACCCTATCAGTAGGTACCTTCACTGGTCACATTTTACAGAGGACACTGAGGAACACAGAGATGAAGTAACTTGCCCAGTATGTAACCAAGCCAGGATTCAACCCCAGGCAGTGCAGCTCTAGATCCTGAGCCCACACAACTACTCAGCTACCCTGCCTGTAGCAAAGAGTACCCCCTGCATGGCACATTCTTCTGACTCAATCTTTTCACTGCTAGGACTGTAGCAGTAGCAAGTTGAATGGCACAGTAGTTTAGATGTAGATCAAGTGTGTGGCTTAAGGATACTATGTGATCTGCTGTAAATGCAGCTTCTTGGCTTCACATTTCAGAGGGCTAAATCTGAGAGCAACTCCTTGCCCACCCTCCGTGTGTGCAGTGAACCCACTTCTGCTGTTGACAGAAGTCACCTTGTGCACCTTATGTGTATATAACATTCTTTATTTGTAATTGGAGTGCTAAAACCAAGAGAAAGAGAAAGATGAACCCTACAAATGGTTCCAAGACAACTTGGATCCAGGTATTTGGGACAGAGAAAAGAGTAACAAGGAAAGACAGAGTGAATCAGAAAAGCAAATAGAGTACAAATGAGCAGTGCCAGCTTGGGAAGCTTGGCCTGAACCTAAGGATCTACCAAGAACCAAATAGAAAGGACTCTGTTGTTTTAGTAGTCAAGGCTTATGGAGAGAACTCCATTCTGCCTGGGGTATAGTCAGGAGAGTGATGCAGGTAGAGGGGTAGAGTGGGGGTTCAGAGAACATGAACATGAACTTTCTCGATTCAAAGAAAACAGAGCCAGTGGCCTAAGTGGACCTAAAGTTTAGGGCTTTGTAATGAATGTGGGAAAATGGCCAGGGATATTCAGAGGAAACCTGAGATTTAAGTGCTAGACTGGAAAGTTTATTTGTTAAGTACTGGATTGCTTACTGTGACGAGACTTCTTGGAGTAGAAAGTCATCTGTGCATTCTAAGTTAGTCTGGGCCAACTGTGACAGACTGAAGATTCTGAATATAGCAGGCACACAAGCAACACGGAGTCCAGAATTTTAGGCCCTCAGTCACAGATGAATGTTGTGGCAGCAAAAAGAAATGGTGGTGAAAACCCAGAAATCTTTGTTACTTGTCTGCTTCCATCCCACCATTTAGGAAGTTAAAGATACTATTTTTATTAACAATTAACAAATATATTCACAATAAAGGTCCTGAAGTAGTGAAGCCTGAAGAAAATAATACAGAGCCATCCTACAGTGACTGTCACTGATCCAGAGAATAGCACACAATTCGGAGACACTGGGGTCATAACAGAACAGGCTCCTTTGATGGCTTTTTGTAGTCACATTCACCTGGATGACCCTGCTATAAACTGCACAAGTCCCTTGCCAGAGCTGTTTCCTTTACGCCTCAAATTATGAAAAAGCACATAGCATACAAACATGAGTTGCTTCTTCAAATGTCCTATAAGAGCTCTAATGAGTCCCTTCTGACTCTACCATTGTAATTTTACCAAATAAACTTTGACAAGTTTATCAAAACTTTATTAAACAAGATATGATTTCTAGACTTAACATATATGGTTTTAATAAAAGTGCAGTCCCCAAAATGTCCGTCTTCACCTATATCAACACAGCAAGATGCATCCTGGGTCTTTGGTTCATTTCACAGTATTTTCAATTTTGTCTTTCTGGCCACGAAAATCTGAAGCATTAATGTGTGTATTCCAGATGATCTAGCTGACTACCTTGTAAGCAAGCATTCCTAAGCAACCGCAGCCCCACACTCGCTTTATGCTACAAACAAGTTGGCACTGCTCCTCATGACTTTTGTCATCCTCAGGCTAAAAAGATCTAAACTCGTCAGGAAAATGATGTGTTCCAGGCACAAGAAGACACAATGACCAGAAGGCTATGATCCCTCAGTCGCTCTAACAGAGAAAGGGGGTGAAAGAATTGAGTCATGTCATGACACACGGAAGTGGTACAGGCACAGCAAACTATGCCAGAAGAAACGTATTCCGGAGTCACACTGCACCTAGCTCTTTATTTTCAGCGAAAGATGATCTTTCGTTAAATTATATTAAGGTTGGTGATTTAGATTTTTGATCTGTGGTTTTATTTTAATGTAACCTCTGAATTTGTTTTGATTTGATAGTTGTGTAAGATCTGTTAAGTCCAAGGAACATATACTGTTTTAAATATGCAAATATTTAATCATCATGCTATAGTAATGTAAATAAACTCTGAGACTCGGTGACAATTTTATTCTTTTAAAAGTACTCTATTTTGTTCAAGTTTGAGAAATAACAGTCTAAATATAGGAAAACCGAAAAAGACCGTTCTGCCTCACAGTCCTCCAGAAAACAGCAGAGGCTTCAGCAGTGCCCCACTGGCGCCATCTGGTGAATACATCTGAACAAGTGCTTGATAAAGCACCGCCAGGAAAGGAAGTGGTCTGCCTGGGCTCTCAGAACCGGGGAGCAAGGCAAGTATTTAAATGGTGTCTGCATTAAATGTGGGACCTCGAATAAGCACTTAGCACTGCCTGAGAGGGCTGTTTCACACCTCCTCTATTCTCCAGCCTGCAGCCCATCTACCCCACTCCCTCTCAGCTGATAACCTGGCTTCTTACTCGCGTGAGACCCCTTTCACCTCCCTGCACATCCCATTCACCACCTGTTCCAGCACCTGCACTCTACTCTGCCTTCCGGTCACCTTGAATGCAGTGTCACCTCTGCTTATTCACTAGATCACAGAACCTCTGATGTAGCCAGTACCTTTACTGGTAGTTCTTCTGTCTCCTGCACGATCCATTTCCCCTCTCAGCTGGATCATTACCATCCACATACAAATAAACTGTGATAGTGCAAACCCCATGTTAATCCCACATCCCTCCATTCAAGTAACACTCCAAGCTGGTGCAGTTGCTGACTCTACTTCCCCACCTCCGCTCTCCCTAGTCTGAGCTAACTGGGCGTGCTTCCCCATCCGCTGAAGCTGCTGAGGTCACTGCTTTCCAGCCTTCACCAACTACCCAGTCCCCACTGTCATCTTCCTCAAGCTCTGGGCATCCTTTGACACAGATGACCACCTTTTTCAAGGAACCAGGTCTGTACTTAGCCTCTCCAAATTTCACATTCTCCTTCTCAGATGACTTTGCTGGTGCCACTTCCTTTTTCTGAAGTCCCCGGGGCCTGGTCTAAGTCCCCCATCTCTCTGCTACTGTCCACCCTTCCTCTAAGTCACCTCCTCCAGAGCCACAGCCTTAAACACAACCTACAGGTCATACCTCTCTACCACCTCAACCCCAACTTCTTTCTTGAGCTTCACTTATCGATCCAACTGCCTACTCAACACACACACTGGACGGTGAGCTCGGTTAGATGTCTAAGAGGCACCTTATAAACAGCATGATGAAAAGTCAAACTCTGTTTTTCCGTAAAACCTGCTCACACCCAATTTTCCCAGTTATGCTAAAAGGTACCAATATTTACCTGGTTGCTAGGGCCCAAACCTGGGAACCACCATTGAATTCCATCTCCTCCTCTCCCCTCCACCCTCAGCTCTCACACAGGAGCTGACTCTGACCACTTGGCACATCTCTGTTGCCACCGCCTCGGCTCCGTGCTATTTTCTTACAAGTGGACGCCCTCAACAGCCCCCTAGGGGAGCCCCTGCTCTTAACTCTCACCACATCCCCATCCTTTATCTGGATCCCGGCCCAGGATGGCCCTTTCCAATCATGAACCAGTTCCCGCCACCACTTCCATCCCAAAGCCCCCAGTGGCCCCGATCACACTCTTGACTGCTCACCCGGGCCTCGAAGCCCTTATTTATCCAGTCCCATCTCCTCCCTAACAACCCAAATCATGATGGTCTCCTCTGTTCCTTGCACTTTAGCCCTGTCAGTCTTCCATGGCTCCTCAAATATGCCACAGTCATTCTCACCTTCCAGCGAGTGTCTGTGTCACTGTCCCAGGACATTTGAGTCTTTTTAAACAAGCATCTCCCATCCCCAGTCTATTAACTTGATCTTATTTTCTTCAGAACACTTGCCACTATCTTAAGTGACCTTGTTCATTTGCTGTGTCTCCCACCATAGTAAGCAAATCAGTGCATAAGAACAGAGCTTGCTCATTCACTGTTAAACCAAGAACAGGCTCTCGATGTCTGACCCCATGTCATGAATGAGGAAACTGAGGCTGAAGGATACCAAACAACTGGCCCAATGTCACACAGGAGTAAAGCCAAGGCCAGGGCTGGAACCCGCGTCTGGCCAATCCCATATCCCATGTCCCATGTCCTTAGCTTGCTGCACTATACTGCCATGTCCAGTTTTAGGGTCTGAAAAAGATGGTCCCCCTTCCCGTGAGGCAGCTGCCCTAGATCTGAATGAACTAAATGAGCATTACCCCGGGTTCCTTTGATCTACATGTTGGTTTCTATATGTCGATTGCTACATCTTCAGTTCCTCTGAAATCTTGAAAATAAACCAAAGTACTCCTTGTGATTTTATTTCTTGAACCCTGAAATGGAGCAGAAGAAAACCTTAAAGATATCCAGATGCTGCTCAAGTATAAATATGCCGCTCTGGCTCTAACAGGAGGGCTGGGAAGGGTCAGCAGTTGAGGTCATTTCCGCCCACGGCAAACACACTTCAGAATGAGAATCCGAAGGGTACAGAAAGACCACCTCAAAAAGGGGTTTATCTCACCTAAACAATAAACTCTGTATTTCCAATAATTTCTTTTAAAATGATTTAGTGTTTCCTCACTTCCAATTATGATTCCCCACTCTATCGGTTGCTATCCTTTTTATTTTTATTTTTTTATTTTATTTTTTTTACTTCCACTGACAAATGCCCAGTCATTTTCTTACAGTCAATGTTCTTATTCATAACTTTTAAGTAAATAAATGATAGTATCTTTAAAGTCCCTTATATCTTCTCATAGCGGCAAACAGGATACTCAGACATGGGCTTTCCCCACTGTTATAATCTACTGCTACGGAGAAAACTAAAAGTTATTTTGTAGCAACTACATAAATTAAAGGAGATTATAAATCAACATTTATCAGCTGCGTGCACTGTGCCAAGTACTGCACTGCTCATCTACCCTAGAAGCCGACATTCTGAGTGTTTGTGACATGCCAGGCGGCTCAGAAGCATGACCTCATTTGGTACTCATACCAATGTGAATGACCCAGGGAAAATGTTCTCCCTATCTCACAGTGAGGAAACTGACTCAGAAATTAAATAACTTGAAGAAAGTGGAAGACCTGCCGCTGACCAGGTCTCTTGTCCAAAGCCAGGCACCGCGACCACACCGCCATCTTGACAATGGGAAAGGGGCCCGTTTTGTGAGGTTGTGAGAAAAGCGCATGGCCTGTACTTTGAGTAGGGAAAGAAATGAATCACCATGGTGGTGAGGGTGGTTCTGTGACACTGAAAGTCTTCAAAGTCTCACCAGACCGACTGATCTTCAATCTTCACATGAGAAGAGGATATCCAGGTGATCAATGGCCAACGTTTGGTTGTATGTACCTTACATAAAATGTGGGTCTGGCAGACCTTTATGGGACAGCATTGGGGAAGTGATTGTCCACTGCAGTGTCTGGACCTAGAGTCCCTGGGCTGGTATATTTATTAAGGGTTTGCTGGGAGCCAAGCACAGTGACCTCTCTGTGCGCTACTCAAATGGGGTAACGTAGATACTACATTTAGCACAGTGCGGCTGCACGCTAGATGTTCAATTAACACAGAGTGCTGGCTGTCTACTCCGGCATCCGTCTCCTGCCCTCAGCAGAACACCACTCTTCTTTGGGGGCAGTGATGCGCCCAGCTTTTTAAAAGACCATCCTTTCTAGCCTCCCTTGCAGATAGATGTGGCTACGTGCCTCGGTTATACCAGAGGGACGTGGGCATCAGGACTGTATGGGACTTCTGTGAAGGCTGCTTAAAGGGAGCCGATTCAGTGGGAGGGAGAGCTGCTTCTGCCTCTTCTCTGCTTCCTCTCTGCTTACTACACTTGGAACGTAAATTGTAAGTCATTTTGATGGCCTTGAGATGATCTTGAAGAAGCAAGGTACCTGCGGAGGATGATGAGTCTAAATTTAACAGGTTAGCTTTCTGTCATCACTGTAGAGTACTTTTACCAGCCATTGGTAGACCACCTCAAATTTCCTTTATGTGACAAACACTTCCATCCTGTACAAGCCGCAGTTACTTTAAGATAGTAGTTCTCAAACTCTGGTGGCAAACACAACCATGTGGGGGGAGTTGGTAAAAATACAAAGGCGCAGGCCCTATGCCACTTCAATGAGCCCAGGTCTCTGGGTGCCAGATGATGCCAACGCCCACAAAGGTCCAGAACCAGTGCTTTTGTACCCTTTCCTGTTCTAACCTGTGCAACTTGATCTTACAGTTCCCTTTTAGTGTCAACCCCAGTACTGATCGCATGGCAGTCAAAAGCAATTTTACAACATCCAATTTTATTTTATTTCTGTTTGAAAGTGGAGATCAGATCTGAATGGGGTGGCCCTCCCCATTTCCCATCCACTCTTCTGGGATATGGCAGCCGGTGGTGACTATGTTGCCCACTCACGAGCTTCCTCGACCTCCTTCTTATCCTGCTAACCTGACGGCCCCTGTCTTGCCCCTTGAATGCTGCCTGGGGGAGCACAGATAAAAGTCGTCTGGGTGCCTCCCAGCCCATCCTCCCTATGTGAGGGCTCCAGGCCCCTCCCGTTCACCTTCCTTACCTTGATGCAAAAAGGACTAGGTGAGAAACCACACAGCTCTCCTGAGTTGCCCTTGGTCATTGAGCCTTTACTGTGCAAGCTCACCCATCTTTCAAGCAAGCTTCCTTAGTGAGGCACAGAGTCCAAGGACAATGTGCATGGCCACCTCCTCCCATCCACAGGTTACTGGTTCAAAGAGATTTTTAAAACAGAGTTTTCTGGATACCTAGTTGTCTGTCTGCCCTGCCCAAAAGGACAGGCTTTGCTCTCTCCTTCTTTCTTCCAAAGCATATCATTTTTATTTTTTTCTTTTTGCTGGTAGAACAATATTGGGCATGGGGGTTGTGGAAAGAAAAGTCTCAAAGAAAAAAAGTGGTCTGGATCCACCTAGATATAAATTAGTATAATTCTGAAAAACTCCATTTGTTGTGTTCAGATAGTAATTATAAAAATATGACTTTCCATTATCTAGTTCTTTCTTTCTATTCAGTTCCTGAGACTTAACCACCCACATCTGTATGTTTTAGGCAAAAGCAGTTGACAAACGGGTAATGCCCTTTTCGATGCCAGCTACAGAGGGGAGTCCCACAGACAAAAGAAAGCTCAGGTGACTCATTCATCACACTCTCATCTACCCCTGGAGGGGCCCTGGCACCACTGGCCCCAGCCAGAAGACCCCCAGGGCTTTAGATTGAGTTGAGGATAGGCCCAGGTCCCTGATAATCTGAACCCCAGGGCCCGTCATGGGGCAGAGCTCTCTTCTATTGCAGGCCCACATGCACATGGCCAGAAGCCAGGCAGCCTAGGGATCTATCTGCCTAGGGCTGCCCCAGATAGAAACCACCCTGACACCAGGGACTCACTTCATATTTATTTCTGGTAGTGAGTGGAGTTTGAAGAGCCGCCTCCTCCTCCTCGGATGGCGTGGACGGCTGTTGGAGATGATGCTGGGTAGTGTCCAGGGCGGATGGGCTTGGCTGTATCCAACCGATAGAAAGAAGAGAAGAGACATTCAGAAAAGGCTTCAGCAGCCACACCCAGACGCCTCCAGTCCACATATGAAAACAAAGAGGCACAATTCTTATCAACGTTACAGTTCTCAACCACCAGGCCTTTCTGAACACAGGAGTACTGCCCTCCTGTTAGTACTGTCAGCCAAACCAGGGCACCTGACATTTAGGAGACAGAAAGAACTTACTTATCAATTATTTTAATTCAGATTGAGGAAAATTAGAAACAAAGCACTTTCAGTTTTCTCTGAGGTAGATCCATAGGTCCCCTCAGGTTCCCAGGGCATCTGTGTAGCCCCTGAAATCGGATGCAGAAATCTGCCTGTGATACATATTTCTGTGGATAGGGTCCGTATTTTTCAAAAGGTATAAAATTCAATAAATACAAGAGTTTAAAATCCAATGAACCACTAATCTAAAGCACAATCTTAAAACTAGAAATATGAAATTACTGGTTTATAAAACATCTGCACAACACTATCTGATGGGCAATAACATTACATGCTATTGGAGATGTTTCAATTGTTTTAAAAGCACTCTAGAGAACATCCCTAAATCCCTTTCACTCCTACGGCTCTATCCTAAGAACTATGACTCAGCAGCTACACTCTCATTCTCTGCATGGGCAAAACGCCCAAACCCAGATCTTGAAGGGGCTGGATGCCCAGGCCCCCTCCCCAGCTTGGAGTCACACCCCTCTCACTGTTGCCAGGCCTGGGAGTCAGGCATTTCCAAATCTGCACTTGAAAGCAGCTTTCCCTGAGGCTTTTGGCTACACACGGCTCCTTCACGGTTCCGCCCACTGCAGGACAGAAGGGGCCTTTGGGCCTGGCTGAGAAACAGCTGTGTGTTCTGCTATCTCTGAGAGCGCATCTCTTTTTACAGCCCAACACCTCTGCCGAGGCTAGCAGGCCTCCCTGCTCAGCTCCGCAGCGGCGAAGGCCACAGCGCAGGCCGGGATCTCTCAGTGTAAGGAAGTAGGTGCCTGGCGTTCCCATTCTCCCAGGCCTAGGTCCTGCAGAACTGATCATAGCCATTCAGGTGACCCAGAGCAGACTGTCCAGGTGGCCTCAGAGCACCAGTGCTTCTGGCCTGTGGGATCCTTACCTTTTAGCAAGGGCCCAAGCGAGAAGGCACGTATGACGGGTGAGAGCACGTACCTATCTGGGCCGAGTGGGCCCTCCTGGCCATGTTCTTGGCTCGCACTGCCTCCTTGATGCGATCTACCTCCTGCTGGTAGCGCTTGCGGTCTCGCATGGCGTTCTCCTTGGCTTCCTTCAGCGCGCTTTCCAGAGCCTTGACGCGCTCCGCGGTGGCACGCAGCCGCTTCTCCAGCTTGGGCAGCTCACAGCGCAGGTCTGCGTTGTCCCGGACCAGCTGGGGCAAGGAGTGGAAGGTGGGGAGTTATCAGCCGGGCGGTGGGGCCGATAGGAGGGGCCGATAGGAGGGGCAGATCCACCTCGCGGGGTAAAGAACGTGATCAGAAAGCAGCTACAAGCAGACTCTGCAGCTGACTGACCCCGCCCCTCCAGGTGAAAAGGCCACGTGACCATCACCTCTGGGAGTAGAAAGGGAAAATAAAAACGCCATACACTGGGACTCTGATTTGCTAAATACAAGATTCACAGGAGTGAGGATGGGAGAAGGGATAGAAAATAAAATGAAAAGCCATTTCTAGCCACAGGAAACTTTCAGGCTTGGACAGGATTTACTTCCTCTCTAGTGTGCGCAGGTGGAGCAAATAGCGTGAGAAAACTGAGTGCTCCGACTTTAGCAGGTGAAAGCTAAGAAATGGAAGGCAAAAGCACTCAGTGAAAGACACATATTCTGAGGCTCCCCAAAGGCCTCCTTCCATGCAGGACCCACTGCCTATAGCAGCATGAGGTTTGGACCCCTCTCTGCGATATATCCATAAGCGAACAGGCAACTTGGGGGCAACTGCTCATTCTTTCATTACTTAAGATCCTCAGTGAAGAAGCAACGGGCTCACCCTGGGTTAGGAGTGGGCTCAGGAGCCAGCTCTATTATTTCCTGGCCATCTGACTTGGTATAAATCATTCAACCACTACAAGTCTAGGGTTTCTCATCCATAAAAAAAGCAGGAGGCCAGAGAGGCAGGGGGGGGTGGGAGCAGATAATAGGACCACAGTGGAAATCCACGTGGATAAAGAAAAGTTTTGAAAATTAGTTAAGTCCTATATGACGTCGGAACTATTGCTGGGTCCATATCTGTGTTCTTTATCCCCGTTTTCTCAGTACTAGCTCCAGTGCCTGGCAGAGAGTATGTCTTTAATAAATATTCATCGAATTCATATAGAAAATAATTATGAATTTCAGAGCCCTATTCTCTGGCAGTTTTTGCCTTTGTATTCCTCATCAACAATTTATTTGAATGACTTTAACTACATTGAATCTCTTGTCCTTGCTCTGGGGAAAAATGTCACATCAGTAATGTTAAAGAGGACTTAACAAGTCAAAGAGGAATGGCATCCTCTCAGCCATGTAGCATGAAGATGGACCATCTCTATCGTATCTCTAATCTTTAGGATTTAGAGAAAACAGTCATGAACATTCCAGCATTCGGAGAAAAGAAACAACTTGCCTAAGTCACGGGTAGGTTTGGACATGGTTATTGCTCTCCGTGACTCTACGCAAACTCCAGGACATCACAGGAACCTAAGAAGGTACCCAAGAAATAGAGTGACAAAGCAGAGAGAGGGAGGGCCAGTCCTGGTCCCAGTTCTCCCACCCATGGGATGAGGCAAGTCACTTCTCTCCCAGTCTGTTTCGTCGGTAAAAGCAAGGGGCCTGACACATCTCAATGGTGGCCACTTTGCCTTCTGTGGAGCCTTTGGGTCCACAGAGGGGCCTCAGATGTGTCATGCAAGACAATGAGGCCAACTAGGGGGACTGAGGTTGGGACTGGAGGCAGGATGAAAAGACAGGACTCATAACATCCCCTTCCTCAAGCCCCAGAGAACTCAAACTCAATTCCTTATATTTGGCTGATAAAGTATTTTATATGTAAGGGAAGTCACTGAGGACTAAAGGATTTCAAGGACCCTTCCAGCAGTAACATTCTTCAATATTGGAGCCTTCTCCCTGTACTGTGGCTAGCAGGGATCCTTGCCAGGAGAGGAAGAGAAGCAGAAAGAAGCTGGCACAACTCTCCTACCTGCTTGTGAACCTTCGTGAGCTGTTCCAGGTTATTCTCCAGGAAGGAGATTTTCTGCTTCTGGGCAGCACTGCCTCCTCCATCATCACTGTCCAGCTCTACACTCTGTATCAAAACCAAGGAGTCAGCAGACAAGCCTTCATACGGCCCACCCTCAGCCCCAGCTTAGTGTGGACAATACATTCTAAGTATTTTTTAAATTCACAATCCCACTAAAGGTTATTCTGAAAATGAAAATGAAAAGAAATTCTACAAGTTTAGACTCAATGACCTTCCCAATTATAATTTCCTTGGTTGGTGTCAAGAATGTTATTTTTCAGAGCGTTGGGGGGGAAAAAAACTTGAAATCTTGTTCTGAAAGATACAGATTAGTTCTCCTTGTGAAATACACCTCTCCCTTGAAGGTAGGTAGACTTTTCTTCTCAAAGGGAAGTGTTCTAAAACTCATTAAGAAGAACCAATGTGAAAACATAAACCCAAGGCCTAAAGTTAATTGCAAACATCTCAACTGAGATAATAAGTTACCAAGCTGTGGGCAAGTGTCTGTGGTCCCAATGAGAAGTCTCAGTGGCCTCTGCTCTGTCTCTTTGGATTCTACTTCCATGAAATTCCTTAATGAATCCATCTCAAAAGTCCCAGCATCTAAGTGCTATGCTGGGTGAACTTTATCAGATCCTGAGACTGGCAAAAACACTGCCCTCCTGGCACTGCCAAGACAGGTTGGGAAGTCCATGTGCAAACACATCCTGGAGTCCAAAACTGACAAAGCAAGCTTGCTTTGTCTAGTTACAGAAAAGATCATCATCCTTCTTCTGAGAGGTAATGGCTATAAGAGCATCTTAAGCCTGTGTCTCTTCAGTCTAAAACCAAGGTTCTCGAACTTCACCAGGAGGAGGATTTGTCAGAACTCAGATTGCTGGGCCCCACCTGCAATCTCTGATTCAGTGGGTCTCAGGTGGGTCTGCAAATGTGCATATCCAGCAAGTTCCCAAGAGATGCTAATGAGAACCACAAGTCCTTCCTAGAGTTTTGTGAAATCAGGGAAGTTTGATCTTAAGCTCTTCACCCTACCTCAGACCACCTTCTCTCTCCAACGGAGTCTTTTCAGTTCTTGTCATAACCTCTCCAGTCTCCCTCTCCATCACCTCTGCTCTGGCCTCTCTCTCCCATGTGGTCTAGGTCCTATAGTCATTTCTATTTTGATGATCATGGTCTCTACCTATCTGCCTGACCACTGCCATTCAGGCCTTGAAATATCCCATCACTTTCTACCCCCTTTTCTTTATTTTTATTTCCAGGACTCCAAACTCCCTAGAACCATGCTGTCAGGGGCCATGGCAAACCTGTGGTCTGGCCCTCAGCTGGACACTGACACTACTGCTCAACAATCCTTTTACTCGTCCCCAGCAAACTCCCCCGACAGCTGCCTGAGCCTTCTCCTTCCTTCTCCACTGAGGATAGAGCATCCACGTTAACTGAGAGCATCGAAGTCCTCAGATGCATCTCTTTCCACTGTTATTATTTCCCTACAAATGTCTCCATCTCGGCTTCTCCACTTGACTCTGGGAAAATATGTCCCTTCCCCTGACAGAGCCTAACACATCCTTCTATGCTAATAATTCTGTCCCCCTCTAATCTGACTCTAGCAATAACCTATTCTTTTTTTTTTATACATTTCACCTTCTTTCCTTGGCTCCTTCGTACACGTGCATGCATGCGCACATACGCGCACACATTTTTCTTAAGTATAGCTTCCTTCCGGCCTATTATGCCTCAGGATATGGCCCATGGCTGCTTGTCCCCATCGCTTTTAAACATTCTGAAAGAGTGGCTGCTGTTTCCATCCCTCCCTCTGTCTTTAAACCTCTGTAAGCTGCTCTGGGGGTGCACCGTATGGCAACTCCCCATGATCACTGTGTGTGGCACGAGGATCAAAGAGGCTCAGATTCAGAAGGCACACAGACCTCATTCCAGTCCTATCTTTGACTCTCTCCAGCTGTGCAATCTTGGGCAAGTTATTAAACCTCTGACCCTATCTCCACATCTGCAAAACAGAACGCCAAGAACCACTTACAGAGTGTCTGGGAAGAGCAGATAAGACACCGGATGTTCCAGTGCTTCATACACTCTGACCTAGCTCCTAGTGGCCTCCTAACAGGCCAGCAGGAGGCTGTCACCTCTATCTTCACTAGGTGTCTGGCATTGCTCACCAGGCTTGAGGGTGACACTGTCCGACAAGACCCCACTGGGTTTTCCCTAAACCGTGCAGAGTGGCTTTCACACTACAGCCAGATAAGTATGCGTTCACTTAAAATGAAGACCCAGGGAGAAAATTATAACTTCCTTTTACTAAGAAGGAAAAATCAGATGGAAAAATGTTCCCAAGTAATTTTTGCCTCTAGCACATTCTTTTAATAACATTCTCTGCCATTAAGTAATTAATGTTTAAGCATAACCAGCCCCAATTTTAGCAAGCAATATTTCAACTGAAAACGATTCTTTCTGGCCATCTTTCTTTTCTTCTCGGTCCCGGTCACACAAAATAGAACTCACTTTTTTAACCCGGGCAGTCAGATCCTGGACGAAGAGTTTACGGAGGTTGTGCAGAGTCTGCAGTTCCCGAGACTGGAAGAGAAGATTGTTAAAATGCCACTTAAGCAGGGGAACACCCTGAATTTATTACCCATGTGGCGCTAGATCATCAACTCCATACACTGCCACACCTGCTCTGCAGGCCTGCCATCGAGGCGACACTGTCCACGCACTTCCCCTGACTTGCCCACCACGCGTCAGCCCCCTCCACCCAGCGTCATCTCAGCAGCACCCCAAGGTGCAGAAGCTGGGAACTCAGTGAGCTGCAAACCAGAACAAAGCCTGCTCATTTACTGTGTTCTGAGTGGAACCTTTTTTCCCCCTTCCACCACAAAAATTTTAAAGTTTTCTCACAAAAATTCCTAGTGGATTGGGTTGTACCAGAACAGATTCTTTTTTCCAATTTCTCACAGACGCGTTATACACAAGGTGAACAAGGTTAAAGGGAAATGCAGCCACAATTTCTCCCACTCCAATGACTAACAATTTTCACGTTTCTACACTCCCTTCTGGCCCTGGTCCACAGATTCACCTGCTCTGCATCACTGGGCTTATGGATAAGGCAGCTGGTGGACTTTCCACCCAGGTAATGCCAGGAAACTTATCTAACCTTTCTGTGCCTCCGTTTCCTCATTTGTAATGTGAGGATGAAAAATAGTAGTTGCCTCATAGTTGTTGTCCAAGACTAAATGAGATGATCCTTATAAAACACAACAGTTTCTGGCACATAGTAAGTGCTCAGTAAACATTAGCTAGTGTTACTTTATTGATGCAATCACATCTGACAGACATTTACGCATTAGGCTTTTATTGTTTTCTACAGTTGGTGCGGTTGCTGTTATAACTCTCAGTGCAATTAACTTCTTAGGGGGCATTTTTTCTTTATTTTGGATTATCTGGTACAAATGAACCCTTAGGAATTAGATTGCAGAGACGAGGGTCTGAGTCAAACATGCTGACGTCTGTTAACAAGGTTAGAAAACCGAAATACTTCCTTCCATTCAAGTCTCCACGTATTATAATTCGTTCCTTGGAAAATATTTTTCCATAAGGGAGGAAGAGAGAGACAAACTCATATCTGTACTTGTCAATATGTCTAAGTTGACCCACTTCGGCAGAGAATGTCAAGGGATGCAGCTCATACATGCTCACAGAAAAAAAGGAGAAACAGGCTATAAAGCTATGGAAACACTAAGTTTCTTGGAATAAAGTTTCCATATTAATTTAGGTCTTATTACTGGGTCCAATTCTGCAATTGTGATGAAGTGAGAAGCACCTGAAGTCAATCGCTTCCTCTGATGAAGCAAATGACTTTCTGCAGGAAGCCAAAAGGGTCTGTTACAGTGAATACTGTGCACACCGTACCTGTCTAAAGCTTAGCCACCTTCCAAGGCAGGTGCAGGGGTGCAGCTCAGTGCTCACAATTCTGCAGATGTGCTCTTCCCCGCTCCTGCCCAAGGGAGCTCAGACCTCAATCCTCTGCCCTGCATGCTCTCCCTCCCACTTCAGGGATTTTATTACTGATTGAACTGTAATCACAGTAAATATTTTTAAGAAAAATATCACCACACCAAAAGGAAATGAGAAGTTAAAAGACCAGGCATTTCTTTGGGCATAGGAACCCTGTGCTTTGTCAAAAGACCAGGCATTTCTTTGGGCATAGGAACCCTGAGTTCGGTGACTTTTCCTCAAGTTTGTTTTTAGGTAAATCCAACAGTTTGGAAGGGGCAGCTAAAGCCCTTTAAAATAGCTTATAAGCTATTTTATACTTAAGACATTTACACATAGGTGACTATCACTTGGCTTCCTGCAACAACATATTTTCCTCCATCATATTCACTATCATCGCCCGCCCCCCAACTCTCTTGACTCAGATCTTCCCCCATGACAGATCACAGCCCTTTGTGTAATAGCTCAGCGCTCAGCTTCTTGTCACAGTGAGGGTAGGACCAGAGAGGTGGAAACAGGCAGCCCATCAACACAGCAGAAGGAGGGTCCAGCCCCAGAGCCCAGACAGTGTCCTGTTAAAGCAAGATGGTTGCTTAGGGTACCAGGCGACCTCAATGGCCAGCTGGCCTTTTCCAATGTCATACCCTGGAGTGACCTTCACAGACTCATCCCGGATGCAAGTTCCATCCCTCATCCCACCCAAACACTCAAGGAGACAAAATAGGCCTTGAGCTAACGGGGGCTCACAAATGGTCAGCCAAGGACAGCAACCCAGTTTCTAAAGAACATTTATGACTTGGGGAGGGTTATGTTGAAAAGTTAAGTGAAAACAGCCAAGACTAAAATGGCACATACCGTGGGGTTCCAAGCTTTGGCTTAAAAAGTATATGTGTATGATATGTGTGAGTGATGAGTGAGAGCAATAAAAAGTGGGAGCCACTGTGTCAGCAGAAAGTCTGTGAGTGACTAAGTGTGTTGCAGGTGAGTGCAGGAGGGGGTGAGTGTGAGAATGTGAGTGAGCAGGTGGGAGAGAGGAAGAGAGAACCCATGAATAGATATGAGAAGGCCAGTCAGGAAAATAAGTTGTTAAAAATGTACTCAAAACATCAAAAAGGCAAAAAAAAATATGCTCAGGATGAATATAAAAGAGAGAGAAAGCATGAGAGTCTGAGATGGGTGTGGGGGCGTGAGTAGACGCATGAGTTAAGCTGAACGAGAGTGTTAAAGCGAATGAGTGCATGAGGGTGAGCGAAGGTGTGAATGTGCAAGTGAGAAAGTGTGAATAACCATTAGGGAATGTGAATTTGTGTGAATGTGCTGTGAGGTATACTGAGTGTGTGTAAGTTGTGAGTACCTGTATATGGATAAGCGTGAAGGCATGTGAGCGTGTGGATGGTGCAGGCGTGAACACATGAAGTGAGAGCCTATGGGTGTGAGAGTGACTATGAGTACTTGTGTGGCGTGGTATACCTGAGTGTGGGTATAAATATGTGTAAAGTGTGATGATATGTGTGTGTGAGAATGAGTGATTGCGCATGAGTGTGGGTGAAGGAATTGTGAGTGTGAGACCATGAGAGAGAGGGAGGTAAAAGAGTGAACATCTGTGTGAGGGTGTGGAAGGGTGGGTATAGCGGGGTGAGAGCATTCATGGGTGTAAAGGAAAGGAAGACACTGAAATGTCATTTATCTGGCTGGTGGAAATACAGTTAACACTTTAATGTTTGATATTTTTCTGAATTTTTATAATAAACTATAATTATGAATATCACTTCTCCAGTAAAACAGATGTAGATGAAGCAATTTTATGGCTTCATTTTAGTTTCCCCCACAGCTACCCTGTATACACTCTTGTCCGCCATGCTTGAAAGGTCTGACTACCTTTGAACAGTCCTCTTACTTCTGTCCCGAAAGGCTTGTGCCTTCGCTCCTCCACCTGGCTCTGAGGAGCAGCTAGCACTGGCCCGGGAGCCAGAGGGCAGCCTTAGTCAGGTCCAGCCCTGGGCAACCGCTGCCTACAGCCTGGAATCATCAATTCCTAGAAACAGGCTCAGTCCCACATAAGTTCACATGACACATTAAGAGAATCAAAATGTCTGACCGTGTCTAAACAACAGTTTCTCTCTGTTGTTGTGTCATGTGAAATGACTGGACATATTGCACCAAATGGAAGGGCCTGCCTTCAAACACAGGCTGTGTGGCACTGTGAAGGGCCGTCGAGGCCCACAGAGCCAGGCAGCCAGCCTCCAAGGCAGCTGAAAAAGTTGATCAGAGGAAACAAACCCAGTAAATTCAGATGCAAGACAGAGAAAACCACCTGGGATTTCAAACGATGAGCCCTTCCAAAGGTAAATGGACCTCTTACCCCTCTGCCCCAAACCCTGTAGGTCTCAGGGAGACTTGACCTCTCACCTTGACCTCTCTGTGCCCACCTCCTGCCCTCCTTTTTCACTTGGCCACAGCCACAATGACCTCCCTGCTGTCTCCCAACATGCTAGGCATGGATTCACCTCAGGGTGTTTTGGCATGAGCTTTTGCCTCTGCCTGGAAGGCTCTGCCCCAGACATCCCCATGGCTCACTGCTTCAAGTCCCCGCTCAAATATAGCCTCCTCATGGAGCCTCCTCCCCAACCACTGTGCTCTGTACTTCCTACAGTCATCCAATGGAGTTCATGATTTATTTCCTTATTGTTCACTGTCTGTCTCCATGAGCTAAAAGTAAGCTTCATGAGCCAGGATCTTATTTGTTGTTTACTGGTGCATCCCAAGCATCTAGAAGAATGCCAGGCCTTGGTAGGTTCTCCATAAGTAAATGCTGAATGTTGAATGGAAGCCAGTCACAAAGCACAGAGGCCGTAAAATTGCAGGTATTGATTTGGAATTTAGTTCAATTCTTACTCAAGGGTTTCAGGGTTACAGCACCATGGATGAGTGGGTGGATAGATGGGTGGGTGTGTGGATGGATGGATAAATGGATGGATGGATGGATGGATGGATGGGTGGATGGATGGACGGACGGACGGACGGACGGACGGACACACGGACACACGGTCATTCCATCAAGAGTTGGGGAATTAATTCTACACTCTCATTTTTCCACAAGATATTTTATATCTAAAAAGACATGGGAAAGTTGTATGCAGATAGCACTTTAGAATAAAAATATTCAACAAATCATAAACTAATCCGATCTTTGAAACTAAAATGAATTGGGAAACATATTGACATACCACTGTCTCTTCCAGCCCTTTGAGGTCCTCCCTGGCTTGTTCCCTTTTGTCATTGAGCAATCTAAAAAATAAAAAGGAATCATAAGCCACCAAAGGGTCATCAGAGATCTCCTTAGGTACCCTTAGCATCTGCAGATAAATCAACAAAACAAACCAACTCACACGAATAACCACTGTCAGTTTCTAAATTGGCCCAAGCTAACCAGAATACATGACTATCTGAATCACAAAAGTAGACTTTTTAAGACCTCACCAGGATGAGAGAAAACAGAGGAAATATTTAAGGTATACTCACAACAGCTTTTCCAGTTTCATTTCTCTCTCTTGGTCCTCTATTTTCAGCTTGTTATAATCAGAACTGAGCTTCTCTTGTTCCAGTTGAAGTTTCTGATTCAAACTAAAATTGAGAGGAAAAAGCAATACATTCCACATCAATCTGAAATTCTGAGTCATCCCGCGAAAGACATGGTTCTGTTCCAACACCATTAGTTCTGTGCAATAAAGGTGGCAATTCTGGAGGATTTTGAGGGATCAGAGAACAACCTCACAGCTTCTTTCCTGCCCAAGTGAAAACTAATTTCTGGGAAGCATCTGAGAGGCATGAAACACATGGCTTTGAGGATGTATTTACAGTTGGCTTGTGTGAGAGTTTCAAGGGGAAAATAATGAGATGGATAAAGGCTGATATTTTCAAGCAGAGAAAGAGCACCCGTCAGAATTCTACCTTGTCTGCCCCACAGATGGCATACCACTCAGCAAAACTTATTTGGCCATTTCGACCTTCCCTTCTCTGGAACCATGTTCTGAAAACATTTCCTGCATCCAAGTTCCTGGCAGACACAGGGACAGTTCCACTCTACAAAGTCCTCAAGGAGGGGTGCAGAGAGGAAATACAAAGGAAGTCTGGGATCGCCACAAAAAAGAAACTTGCCGTCTGGTTGAAGGGCATTTGGTCAACACTGCCACCAGCCCAACACTTACAATCCCTTTTGTAGCCATGCTTAAGTGACTGTAAAGAAACAGATCATATACCCTCTAAAGGAACACCCACAGCTCCTTTGAAAGGAGCAGACCCAGGAAATACCCCTATCCCCTAACTCACTCACCTACCCTCCCTCTTTTCCTCTTTCAATTGAACATTTTGAGGGCAATTAATCAGTATAAGGAACATGCTCAAAGGAAAAAGCATAACATGAACGATATCATGGGAGTGGCCCAGAGGAGGGGAGAGATGATGCTACCCGCTTTCCTTAGGTAAGCCGTGTGCAGAGCCCCATCACACCACCTACGCTTTCGCTTCAGTTACCATTCTCCTCTTTTAAAATGTAAATATGCTGTGCAAGCAGCTCACATACATTGAAAAGAGATTTAGATCAGCAGTCTGGAGAATTAACTCTAGTTCCAGTTTGATTCCTATTTGGCAGTGTGACCCTAAGTAAATCATTTCACCTTGCTTCCCATAAAGAGATCTGTTTCTTCATCTAGAGAAAGTGGGAGGGGATGGGGACAGAACTTTTGGCCTAGACCTGAGGGGCAGGGGCAAAGTGGGGGAGTCTCAATGAATAAAACTGTACTTCAACAAAATTGGTTTTGTTTTACTATGTCTTCTTTGGGGGCATTTAAAAACATTATTTTATAAAGGGGTTCAAAAATTGCCAAGGGGCTCACTGTGCAAAAAACCTAAGAACACTCAGAAGAGGCTCCTGAAGGCACCTCCCAGCTTGCAGACTGGTGTGATAATGATGCCGGAGGGCAAGAGGAGGAAGAAGAGGCTGTTATGGAGCAGGGGCTCTTCAGTGGCTGAGACAGGACAGGAGAATGGCCCCGAGAAGGTGTCATCAGAGACAAGCTACAATGACGCCATCCTAGCAAATGCCACAGGTCCCCAAATGCAGACCCATGACAGTGTGAGTGCCTAAGAGTTGTGTATGTGTGACCACGTGGCTTGGAGTGTGCCGTGAGCATGTATGCGCTGGTGTGAGGAGGTAGCCGGAGCCAACTATCTTCTCTGGAGCATTTATTAACCTACTAGAACTCGAGTCAGGATCAATTCAGGGTTTTTGTTTTTGTTTTTTTGTACTATCACACAGATAGTGTCCCCACCAACTGGGACATGTCTACTCAGCTGAGTCACCAACATAACCCTGTTCTGCAGGAATTGGGGAGGGCAGCTGGGCTCGCCTGCCACCTGCCCCACCAGTGTCCCTGAGACTCAGCGCCAGACAGGGAACAGACCTGGGGAGCAGCATGCCCAGCCGTGGCAGCCCCAAGGCAGAGCCGAGCCCACAGGGCCGGGAGAGCAGAGGCCCCGGCTGTAAGCCATACCATCCAGGCTGGCCGAAGAGCGACGCCCACCCCCACATCCGAGAACACCCATGCCAACTCACTCCCGAATCTCATCAATGATTTTCTGCTTCTCCTCAATTTCATCTCGAAGCCTGGACAGCTGCTTCTGGTGAGCCTCCCGGTGGCTCTCCATCTGCTGCTCCAGCGCCTTCTGCAAACCAGGCCAAGAAAAATGTGTCATCCACTCGTTGGCCCTCAGCCCACACTGTGACAAGCTCTGGATCACTTCCACCTCTTACTCAACACTCCTTGGCTGTCAGATCCCAAAACTGGGGGCTCCCAGAACCCGCCATGCTTTATTGGGACAACAAAATCCAAGGATAATGTTATAAAACTGAGTGACCCCCAACTCTGAGCAAATTCACCCATTAATTCAATAGTTTTCCCACTAAACTTCTACAGCTCACCTGAGCTACTTGGTTCTCTAGCCAGGTCAGTCAGAGGGCACAGACCTCTTACTACCTGGATGACTTCAGAGAAGTCATGTAACCTGTGTGAGCTGAACTTCCTCATCTGTACAATTTAGATAATTGTCCCTGCCCTGCCCACTGCACAGATTGACGATGTTCAAAGGGGACCTTTTCACCACAGCGGAGTGACACCAGGAGCAGGGCCCACCGAGGTGTGGCAGGATTATACTCTCGGCTGCAGTAGGACCATGCCACGGGCTTTAACTATGGGCTAGACACGATGGGGCTCCAAGTTTGTCCAAAACTAATCAAAATTCTCCATTTTCTTATATCTCATTTTATTCATCTAGAAATCTTATTTCCCAATCATTTTACTACATTTTCTTTTACTGTTTAAAGTGTGACCCCCCCCAACAAAAAAGACCTCTGTTTAAGAAAGAAATTAAAATTTGGGGTGTTTCTTTAAAAAGTTAGTGGGGAGAGATGTTAACTTCCATTCAAAGGAGGAGGCAAACATTTCTTCAGGAGTTACCCTGACAGTGTGGCCCAGACAGGGACTGGCAGGTGCTGCTCTTTCCCTCTTTGTCAGGAGCAAGGAAGAAAAATGTACAAATGTAACGTAACTCTTATTTAAAGACATCTTAAGGTTTCTGGACACCTCCGTCTCCATCTCATTTCTCAGCCAGCCCACACTCTGAGACCAGCTCTGATTGCCTGGCATCGGCCCCTCCCCGCTCTCTCCTGCACTGCCACACACATCTCTGAATGAGACAGATTTTCCTAGAACAAGAAAACCCAGGCCAAATGCATGCTGGGCTTGGGGGAAGGGGCGGCGCACGCACCTTCATTTCCTCAGCATCCTGCAGCCGCGTCAGATGTTCCTTTTCCTTATCCTGGAAGCTGACTTCATGCATTTTTTCTGTTTTGAATTTTAAATGATGACTTAAGATTTAACTGCCAAGTCTCACACCACAAAGTCAAAATTAAAATTAAAAAACAAAAAAAGAAGAATGGCAATGGGCAGAAACATCAGTCTATATCACCGATTGAATCCGTGGTACAAAGGAGTGTGCCTCTGAAGGAAGACTTCTGGCTAAAGCAAGGCTGGCAGCTCAGGGACATTACTTAGGTCCTCAGGGGAGTGGCGATCCAGGGTTGTGGTGCTAACTTGGAACAGGCCATTCTAGAACTGACCTGGCTCACACCTGGGAGGACTGGTTCCCCACCTGGCCTCAGAGTGACCCCTGAGGCAAAGTACGTAAATGTCCCTTGTAGACAATAAAGAGCTGTGGACATTAGTGGCGCTTAGATTGATGCCGCTATTAGAGTTCCAGAAAGAGCTAATTTACCTCCCACGGGTAAACTGTTTATTCTCTAAGAATCTGGAACAGGAAAACAATCTAAGGACAAGAACAAAGAAAATAGAAATATAAAGTAACGCTCTCCAGATTAAACAGGAAGTGCCCATATTTGGGCCAGGGCTGCTGGGTGCACAGCTGGGGGGCCAGTCCCAGCCTGTTCTTGTCAGCGGCCCCCTGAGCACATTGTGCAATGCTCAGCCCGAGCTGGGGGTTGGGGATAGAGAGAGGAAATGGTTTAAGACAGAGACATTCAAGTCATTAAGTGTCCTCTCTAGCCTGTTCCACTTTATTTCAGGTCTTCTCCATTCTATTTCATTTCCACTCAGTGGCATCACTGAGCAGAACCCATTTACACAGGGAAAAGTTCTCTTCTGTGTCAGGTTTTGGGTGGAGTATTCTATTCCTAACATTCATCCATTTTCACATAAAGAAAATGAGACAAGGTCATAGTGGGGGTGGGCATGTTCTCTGTCTTTTTCAATTAGCCTTGGCATTTGAAACAAAATGTATTTACTGAGCAAATAACTATATAACAATAAGAGAAATAAAAAAAGGATAACATCATCACCAATCCTATTACCCGATCTAAACCATTTTCATTTCAAATACTAATTTGTAGGCCTTGAAATACAAGCATCCATTGATTTTTAAATGTTATAACCACAGTAAAAATAAAATTACATATTATTATTTTTAATCTAAGGTTGCATTTTAAGCGTTGTTGTAGCTTTCATGTACTTCACCTCCAATATGAAAAAAAAAATGTCTTATTGAACAACATACCATAGTTCATTTAACTGTTGGATATTTATGTGGCTTCCTTTTTTTTTTCATCAATATAAGTAATTCTGCAATGAATAGCTGAGATTTGAGGATCAAAGGTATGAAAAGCGTTATGATTATTAATATGGTTTTCAAAATGCTTCCCAGAAAAACTAACAACTTTGCTTGCAACCCATAATATGTGTGTTCCCGTTTCACCGCCACGCATCCATTCTTATCCCTGTTCTGGTCTCTGCATTTCTAGTCACCTTTCTTCAATTTCTTCTATTTTTCATATTTATCAAGTGCTTCCTATGTGTCGGGTACTTCTCTAAGCAAAGGGAGTTGGGAGGCTGCCTGGAAAAAGGGAAGAGCTTGCTCAAAGGATGGAAGGTATGGGTAAGCCGTTAGCAGAAGTTCAGACTTTATGTTAAAAGCAACAGGATACCATGGAAGGGTCAGAGGCACAAGACAGAAGCTGACTTTATGATAGTCCCTTGGGTTACACAGCTCAGTGGCCAGCCTAGAGTAGACTGGGGGTGGGACCCTCAATAGATCAATGAAGTCACAATTCTTAATTAGGATTGAGGACAGTGACAATAAAGACCGAAGACAGCAGAACCAGAGAAGCATCTGGCAGGTCAAGTGGATAGGCCATGGAGACAGAATGGAGGCAGGAGGTAGAGAAAGAGGAGGAGGCAGGGTGGTGGACTGAGGGGAAATGGGAAGAAGGGCAGATATAAGTTGGGGACAGTCTTCTAGATGTTTCTACTTTTTTTCCAATCATGCCATCGTTGTCAGTATACCAAGAAATGCTTCAGTTGAACAAACTAAACATCATGAGTACAGCCAACTAGAGAGTATCTGGTTTAGGCCAAGAGTTTGGCACCTGCATAGTAGTCGATCATTTACCTTGGGCTCGGAGCTTGGCCAGCTCTTCACTGAGTGAGTCTTGGGACTCTTCCAACTGCCTCCTCTTCTGTTCCATGTTCTGCATGTAGTCTGTCAGGGACTTGATCTTGGCTTCGTGCTTTAGACAAGCAAGTAGGTGAAAAAGAGGAGTGAATGACTAGCAAGTGGTCATTCCAGCTTGCCTGGGGACTGTCCAATGGGAATATGCAATAGAGGAGTTCTTGAGTCTCTTTTTGAGTTCCATCACCCAAATGGTGCATATTCTGCCCTTTGCTTGGTATCCAGGACATGGACTCAGAGGATCCTCTGCTTCATTCCCCACAGACAGCGCTCTGGGCCATGTCCCTCCTTGCCATCCACATAAGTCAGACACCAAAACCCAGGCTGGCTTTCCCGCTTCCTCACAGAAAACAATGTGCTGGAGAGAAAGGGGCTGGGAAAATGTCTGGGGCCGAGGGCTTCATTCTTTGAACTCACACCTCTGGATTACATCTTTGTAAATCAAATACTACAGCTTCTCTTTTCCTCTCTCTCAAACTTACCAATTCCTATCTCATGGACTTTGCATTTTACATTTTCCTCTCTCTGGTAAGCTCTCCCATCAGCTCTCCCAGACATGGACCTCGCTAGGTCCCTTACCACTCAGGCCTCAACATTTTCTTATAGCACTGAACTTACATATGATTTATCTATTTCCTGACTTGTTAGCTCCATGAGGGTATAGAGTGCATGCTTAATCAACCTTAGTGGAATGAATGACTGAGTGAATGGGAGCTCATTGACTAAATAAGGACAGCTGTCACTTCTAAACAAATGGAAATATGCCGACACTCCCCCTTCGGATCTACAGCGTTCACATTTAAGCAGAGACATAGGAGACTGAGCTCTAATCTAATGAAATAACCTCTGGGAAATGGGACTCATTTGGGAACAGTCATTTATAAGCACAGCTTTTGGTGAAGAGGATGAGTGTAAACAAAGAGGATCATAGCATTTTAGCTGGAAACATTTTGTCAGATTCCTTAGAGCGTGTCAGAAAATAGCCAAGGTTTCTCTAACTTTTGAACCCCAGAAATAATGACTGAATCTTTAGCTTTGTATATATTCTAGCAGAGTACAAAAAGGCACCTAATGGAAAACTGCACTTGTTGCTAATGTAGAAAGCACTGCTTAACACAGGTATTCTTTAATCCCCCAAATATCCTAATATTCTTGACTCTCATGTCATATATCCAAAATCAGTGTCACTTATGACCTGGGCAACTGGAACTCCAGTCCTGGGCCCCACACTTTAAAGTGCCCTACTTGGGCCATCCGCTGGCTGCACCCCATTCCACTGAGCAGAGTTCACAGGCCAAGGGAGTGTGCCCACCAGATACTCATGTCCCCTCTAGACCACACTCTGTATACTGGGAATCTAGAAACTCCCTACTCTGATGGCCCTACGGCCACTCCCAGGGTTTGCACTGCTGCTTCCATTATCCATTTACATAGATCACAGCTGACAGTTACAAAGCTCCCTCAAGTTCACAGAAAGTGCAGGCAGAACTTGTACGCGGAGGCTGGTACACCCACATGGGAGGAGACAACAGTGGGCTGAAGGCTGCAGGGCCTTTATTTTACTGTGGCCTTGACCTCCAAATGACAGATGCAGGACTGCCCAAAAAGCAGAGGCTACCAGTATAACAGGTGACCTGAGAATCAGACTTGAGGTGCTAATGTTTATCCTTTTTCTTCCCAATTTTTATAAAGTATAAAAATGTGAAACAGTAAAGCAAATCCAGAAAAAGTGGTGTAAATTTTGCCCATAAACCACTCTAATTTATCAACTACGTTTGGCCTTTAAACAACACAGGTTTGAACTATGCGCATCTACTTATACACAGACTTTTTTCAGTAAATACCTATATTGTTTTTGCTCCCCAGTCGGAAGTCCACAGATGCAAAGAGCGGACTGTTCACACTGATGTACACCGTTTTATCAGGGGATCTGAGTGGGCATAAATTGTGGTATCCATGGGGGTGTCCTGGAACAATGCCCTGCAGCTATGAAGGGCAGTTAAGTGTTTGGAGAGTCAAAAGTTATACTTGGATTTTCACCTGTGTGAGGATGGGTGGGGAGTCAATGCCCCTGCCCCCACGTTGTTTCAAGGAGAGACTATATTTCTCATTTGTATTCCTGCTCTTACCTATATGAATGCATATCTTATAAAGTTGCAAGGCATAGCACAGATATAACTCAGCATTTTCATTTTCATTTAACTTTATATAAGTATACTTTTCAAATGGCTGGGTTTTAGAAATTTTTTGTAAGAGCTGCATAATATTCTTCCATATAACTTTGTTATTAGCCTATCAATAGATTAAGGTATTTATTTTATTGTAATGTAATATTGCATTCAACATCTTCCATATAAGTTTACAATATAATTTAATCAGCAAATGACATAACATAACATGAAAATTTTTCATTTTCATTACCAAAGTAAACTATCATAAGTGAAATTACTGGACTAACATAGATTTTTATGGTTTTTGAATCTCAATGAGCTTTCCAAAAAGACTAACCAAATTATACTTTTCTCAACTCTATTTATAAATTTCACTATAACGCACCAGCATGAAATGATCTTTTCAATACATTTTTGCTTATTTCATTAGTTATAAAATGGAACCTTTATGTTTTAACTTGCATCTCGTAGACGATTATTGTGGCAGACAAGGAGGCTGGAGGTAGTTCTATAATTACATATTATGATGTTAAAAAGCATATCAGAAGGAGATATGCCTTTGTCTGCCTCCCAGTATTATCTGATGCACCACTTCACACTGGTATCTATTTTCTCAAATGATCAGTGAATAGCAAATACTGGGCCACTTACAGAAGCCTCAAATCCCAAACACCAAGCTCAGATAACAGTGGCGAACCAGGAACTTTGCTGCTGTTTTCCAAAACTACCTTACTAAAATGAGAATGTCATTCCAATGGGAAGAAGAGCAGCCTTACTCACTGAGAGAATGAAATGTGCCCTGAGGCTTGAAAAATCCCTTCAAGGCTTTGGGTTCACACATGTTGGTTTGAGTCTGAGCTCTGCCTTTCACTGGCTGTATGAATTTGGACACTATATTTAATCTTTCTCAGTCACAGTTTCCTTACTGAAAAAAAAAAGGAACAATAAAACCTGCCTACTAAGATTTCTTTTAAGATCAAGTGAGATAATGTATGTAAAGTACTTAGCACAGTATATAGTGCATTGTAAACAGTAAATGTTACCTACTACTACTAATAATGATAGTAGTAGTAGCAGTAGTTTCTGTTTTCATCTATTAAATTGGACCTATGGTAGAGATTAAAAGATGAAAAAATGTTGCCTTAGCTGATTGAAGTTTTAGATTTTACCCAATCTTATCCATTCATTATAAATTTCTATCCATAGCTCTCGCTCTCGCGCGCGCTCTCTCTCCATCCATCCATCCATCCATCCGTCTACCTACCTACCTACCTACTTATCCATAGACAGCTAGATAAGAGTTTTATACACATAT
The DNA here is from genome assembly GCF_902729225.1 of Pteropus medius. Classification (NCBI taxonomy): domain Eukaryota; kingdom Metazoa; phylum Chordata; class Mammalia; order Chiroptera; family Pteropodidae; genus Pteropus; species Pteropus medius. The sequence continues at coordinate 15,147,064 of NW_024354875.1, read as the reverse complement.
CTTTTCAAAAGGAACTGACATTAATCTATGTAATTCACACAACAACATGTAGCCTGGGTAAGGAATAAGCCTGGGCTGTCATTGCCTGGGGAAGCCATGGACAAGTACTACGTAAAGCAAAGTACATCAATATCCATATTCCACACCATTAGCCCCAGTAAGAACCTGGAGGAAGCAGATTTCAAGAGGACACGGGTGTGAAATGAGGAGGAAAGGCGTGACCTACCTGGGATATGAGCAGCTGGCATGCTGCCAGCTCCCGCTCACTGGCATTCATCTTCCTGTTGGAATCCATCTGGGCACTCTCAAGCTGTTTGCTGCGGTTCACCAGGGACTTAACCTCTGACTTCATCTTACTGATGTACAGACGGGCCATGGTGAACTCCTCTTCAATGACTCCATTCACATCTGCCAACTGAGCACAAGAGGAAGCAAACTCAACTACTGCCTACAATTCCCAGAGGTTCGTGGGGTCCCTGAAACCTGTCCATGGATCTTCAAAATGTCTGTGGGTTCCTAAGAATCCCCAGTTATAGGATCGCAAGCTGAAAACAATCTCTAAAAGGTACTATACATTCAACCTCAAGTTCTCTGAAACCTCCCGTTAAACTTTCAATTAAAAACCTCTATTAAATATAATTGTCAATTAACCAGGCTTTTCTTTATGATTGATTTTTAGGATAAAAGAGATAATATCAGAAGGAAAAGACATTGAAGATTAAAAAAAGAGATAACTTTGAAGAGGTGTTCCATTCAATGTCATACACCCTTACATTTCCAGAACAGCAGCAAGACCTCTGAGTCCCCATAAGAACTCAAATCAAAATTTCAATTCTGTTCTCTATAGTCTGCTATTCAGAGAGAGAAGTAGTCTAATGGCTTCAATATGTTTCTACAACTAAGGGTTGAAATTAAAAGGGTTTTCTATATAGTCCTCAATTAAACAAACAAACAAAAAAATCTAATGAATAAGAATGTGTCATTACCAAAAGCCCCTCTAGAGCAGCGGTCCCCAACCTTTTTCACACCAGGGATCTGTGCTCCTATGAGAATCATGCCTGATTTGATGTGGAGCTGAGGCGGTGATGCTAGCACTGGGGAGCGGCTGCAAATACAGATGAAACTTCATTTGCTCAACTGCCACTCACCTCCTGCTATGCGGCCCAGTACCTAACAGGCCGAGGATCAGTACCAGTCCACAGCCCGGGGACTGGGGACCCCTGCTCTAGATGAAAGTTTTCCTGCATGACTTCTCGTTACTACCAGCTTATGTTTCCCTGCCTCTTTGTGCCTGCCTCTTCCAAGCAGACAAGAATCTAGCTTATTATTAAATACACCTTTAGACGAGAAGATTCTGACAGCCAGCTGTCCTGCATGATCTCATATTTGGCTTCTAAGTTTCAAAGCCCTACTGGAAACAAAAATTGAAGCAAGATACTTAGGACAGAAACCCATTTGCTGAGATGTAAACATGCTCTTGACAGGCAGTTGACCAAAGGAGCAAAGTAAATTGTGTGCATATTTTGTTTAACCACCAGAGGGCACCCTAGCACCTCAGGAGAAGACGAGAGCGCTGTCCAGAACCCAGCCCATAAACAGAGGCTTCAATTGGCTTTAAAACAATAATTCTGACGATGTTTTTCTGATGTCCCACAGTATACTCTAACTGCCCACTTTTGTCATTATTGCTGTCATTGACTCATCATGTGACTACTTTTTTTCATTAAACATTTAAGAATTAGGAATATGAAATCAACCCTAAAAACTTGTAGCGGATAGTAAGTACATTACACCACGCTGAACACCTGTAACTTGGTGTCAACCTTCCCGCAAGACTTCCATAACAGTATTTACTAAATCAGTGTCAACACAACTCAGAATCTATGTTAACAGTAAGGAAATGTCCAAGTTCCAACTCCTGGCTCCATCTTCATTTAATGGAGGTTCTTGCTAAGCCCATTATATTTCTGACTGCCAACAATTTGTCTACCAATGCCACTCCATTACATACATAGTCCCTTTAGAACCTCACAGCATGGAGAAAATGGGTAAGAAAAGCCTACAATCTTTAAATTCAGTTCTGTTTCTCTACCTTTGTGATTGGTCTAATGTAGAAAAGAGATTGAAAAAACTCATTCTTTAGCCTGGAATGGTAAGGAAACATCCATGTCTTTTATGTGGAATTCACAACCCACAGGAGCTCCTGGGGTGGGAAACGTCACTGAACCAACATGTAGGGCATCCTGGGAAGGGACAAACCCCTCCTCCTCTCCAGGTCTGTCCTTAGACAAGAACACTTTCTATTCTATGCCCCAATCCCAAGTGAACTGGGGAAGAGTAAAAATATATATATACATTGACGAGCTTCCTCCAAAGTGATAGCTGGATAATCCTTGCCCCAAAAGAGAACCAGAACCTCTGAAGTCTACTCTTATGGTAGATCTAAAAGGAGATTTTGAGTCCATGCCTAATGGGAAAAAAAATAATACTCCAAACAAATGGTATTAACTGTGAGGTTTCTTACCCCCTAAGAGTTCATATATTTAGTCATGTAAGTTCAAAGTTTTCAGTAATTCCAGTACACTATTATTTCAAAAAGAAGAATCAGAGTCTGTTGCTGAAATGTTATTTATAACTCTCCCGTGGGTCTGGCGATAATTCCAACAGTACATACTAGACTGCGTGATGCAGTACAAATGACTAATCCAGGAGAAAAGGCTGCCTTTCACATGGGAAGGCAGATGCTGCCTGCCCCTTCCACTCTGCCTAGAGGAAGAGTCACCCCCACACTCACCCTCCCACCCCATGTCTCCAGAACATGGAGTGGCTGTGCAAGGTGACACTTTAGGCCAAGTAAAAGGTTCAGATTCTAAAACAGAAAAGTCAGAATGATACTAAAAGAAGTCAGTATGGGCCAAAAGAAAATTAGACAGCTAATCCACTCATTGCATTTACTCTACCTCTATTCTATTAGTTTGTGGCTGAATTTCTGGAAACCTTTGTTTTAAGGAAAACCCAGTGATATAGGTACATTAAAAAAATAAAAAGAGGAGGTTCACTAATAAACCTGGAAAAAGTCAACACGAGGCTCGTCTTGTCATTTGCTGGTCTCGTTTTGTTAACTAACGAAATATTGACTAGACTCTAAAAATGTTTCAAGACATGACTGAGCTGGAGAAATATGAGTCTTTTGTTTCCTTACTATTCAGGCCTGTCATGTTCTGGAACTGAGGAGACTCCAATTGCCATCTCTTTCCCCTCACACCACAGTACTACCAGGAGGGACGTTGTGAAAACTGAAAGAATTTCAGGAACGAAAATATAAGATCACTGAAAGATTTTCTAGATCTGCTCATTTTCTTAGATAAAAAGAATTATATCAATTGAACAGTCCTAAGAATAAAAGTATCTGTAGTAAGTGGGACTTCATCAAACTAAAAAGCTTCTACAGAGCAAAAGAAACAATTGAAATGAAAATGTGACCTATAGAATGAGAGCAAGTATTTCAAATCATGTATCTGATATGGGGTCAATACCCAAAATATATAACAAACTCGTACAATTGAATAGCAAAAAACAAACAATCTGATTTTAAAATAGGCAGAGGATCTGAACACACATTTTTCCAAAGAAGATATACAGATGGCCAACAAGTACATAAAAAGATACTTAACATTACTAATCATCAGGGAAATGTAAATCAAAAGCACAATGAGCTCCTACCACCTCACACTGGTTAGAATGAATGCCATCGAAAAGACAAGAGATGACAAATGTTGGCAAAGATGCGGAGAAAAGGGAACACCCGTGCACAGTTGGTGGGAATGTAAATTGGTGCAGCCACTATAAAAAATAGTATGGAGGTTCCTCAAAAATTAAATTACTTAAATTAAAAATAGAACTGCCATATAATCCAGGCAGGGTCTATAACTCAAGGAACTGAAATCAGAATCTCATAGGAGTATCTGCACTTCCACATCCACTGCAGCATTATGACCATAGCCAAAATACAGAAACAACCTAAGTGTCCATCAACAGAAAAATGGGTAAAGATGATGTGTGTGCATAAATATATATATATAATTATTCAGCCATGAGAAAGAAGGAAACTCTGCCATTTGAAACAAAATGGATGAAACTTGAGGTTCATCCCTCAAGTGAAATAAGTCAGACAGGGAAAAGATAAATACAGTATGATATTAGTTATATGTGGTTATCTAGAAAATCTAAAAAAGTCAAATTCAGAGAAACAGAGAACAGAGTGGTGGTTACCAGGGGTTGTAGGGGAGGGGAGTGGAGGGATGGGGGTTATTGGACAAAGGGTACAAACTTCCAATTATAATATTAACAAGTTTGGAGATCTACAGAACAGCATGGTGATAATAATTGTATCATATACTTGAAGGTTGCTACAAGAGTAGGTCTTAAATGTTCTCACCACAAAAAAAGTAACGGTAACTATGTGATAAGATGGTGGTAGCTAATGCTACAGTGGTAATCATTTTTCAACATATAAACGTATCAAGTAAAGATACTGCATACCTTAAATTACAGTTATATGTCAATTATATCTCAGTAAAGTTGGGGGAGGGAGTATCTGTGTTCATAATGATAGATCTAAGAAATATCTCTATATGTCATGTAATTTCTCAGTTGACAATCTTCCAGATAATCTGGGTTCACCTTGTCATTTTATAAATTAGGAAAATGAAGCCCAGAGAAGTGACTTGCGCAAAGTCACATCATTCTTCTCTTTAGCTTTCATTGCTCTAATGATTAAATCATAATTATGAGGGGGGAAAACCAGAATGATTAATATCTTGCTCTATAAGAGAGAGTTATCAATGAAATTAACTAGTTCTCAATGGAACTAACTAGGGCATCCAATGTCTGGAATCCAAAAATATCTTTAAAACATCCAGATGAGTATTTAAAAATAATCTCAATCATAATTCAGATTCCCAAAGGTAAGGACTCTTTTTTTAAATGCTGAAGCACCTAGACACTCTTTGATTTCATTAGCATTTCATCAGCTCTATTTTAGAACTTAGCATAAAAATATCTTCCTTTATCGTTATCAGCAGCAGGCACCAACTTCCCATAAATCAACTCCACCTTCATATTTCAAGGGCCACTTAATCACACCAACGTCAGAAGTTTATTGTTCAACACCAATGTATGCCTCTAAAAATTCTAATAAATTCTTAAATGTAAAAGGACCAAAATGGAGCTTAATAGGGTTAATCCTATAATATCTGAGAATTCTATACTATAATTAGGTTCATTCATAAAGATTCATGAAATATCCGTTACAATAGATGTTTCATGAAAGAATGGTTAGGTTCACAAGAAGCCATGCCCTCTAAGCCTAGAGCTGTTATACCATCCACGAAGGGCTTTCTAAGTCTCCTAGAAATGTCTATAAACAAAAGTAATTTGGGAAGCCTTTTCTAGTACAATTCCAGCTCAAAACCTGAGAACTCCCACAGAGCAGGCTCACGTAGAATCCAGCCTTTTAAAAGTCAAATGGCTAAATTAAAAAATTTTTGGTTTTAGGGACTTGTGAGGTAGAAACTGAGTAATATAGCACCATTCTTGGGGTTGATTAAATCCACACGCATTTATCAATGGCTACGCTGCACAAGGTGTTGTATCATAATGAAGCTATAGTAACCAAAATGGTGTGCTATTGGCACAAAGATTAGATCAATGAAACAGAAAAGAAGATACCTATACAAGTTTGGGGGTGATGGATATGTTCATTATCTCACAGTGGTGATGATTTCATGAGTGTGTACATATGTCAAAACTCCTTAACTGCACACTTTAAATAAGTGCCATTTACTTCATGTTAATTATACCTCATTAAAGTTATTTTTTTAAATGTATCTCTTATTTTTCAATGACATCTCTTCTATAGCGTAGCAAATGATTAACTTTTCTTGGCTGATAACTTTGTTTATTCTCTTTTCTCTTCATTCCTAGTTTGTGGACAACTTTATACTATCCCCATGCTTCTTTCTTCTCACCTCCCTTACTTCCTGGCTATCAATGGCACCAACAGGAACAACTCTAGGGGATTAAATCATTGTTGGTTTAAGCCAATAATAGGAATCCTGTTTCTCTTTGCTTTCCCAGCTTCCCTTGCAGTTGGGGGTGATCACATGACCCAAATCTAGCCAATAAAGTATAAGGAGATATCTAGGGGACTCCTGGATGGAAGCTGGCTGCCTTTTTAGCCCATCCTGCCTTGGATGCAGTTGTGTTAAGACGTGATGATTGGTGCTGTAGCAGCTATCTTGCTGCCATGAGACAAAAATCTACAGATACTAAAAAGTAACAGGATGAGGAAAGCAGAAAGGAAATAATCCTTGGATCCTTAACACTGTTGAAACACTGCACCAAACCAAAATTTGCTCCTAAATCTTTAATAAGCAAAAGAATGGCCTAGGGAATGTCTCGTTAAAATGCAAATTCTAACTCAGTAGGTCTGAGGTGGGCCTCAGAGTCTACTCCCAACTAGCTCCCAAGTGATGCAAAACACAACCTGAATGGCAAGATTCTAGACTTCTCACACTGTGAATAATTAAATGTGGCTTTGTTTTTTAAGCCACTGTTATTAGAATCCTATTACTTTCACCTAAAAGCTTTCATACTGATTGGAGAATTTTCACTGTTGGATTCTCATAGAAAAGGAAAAATACAATTCTGAGACTAGAACTGTTGCTTAACCTACCTAATTCCAATTTTTTTTTGACAGTGTCATACAAGTTTGAGAAGTAAACCAATTTACATAAGGTTGACCAAGATTTGAAGGCATTTCCTATATTCAAAAGGCAAATATTTTTCTCCCCCTCCTTACCCAATCATTCACTTATTCATTCAATCAGCCCTTTGTTCATTCATTCAAATATTACCAAGCATGTGGCAGATGCAAAGCACTGTGCTAAGCATTGAATGATACTTGGAATAAAGCACAGACTCTGGTTGCTTAGGACAATGACATTATAAGAGCAGGCAGAAAGGATAAAAAAAAAAAAAAGGGCTTACAGTCTTCACATCATTGGTGCCAATAATTCCACCTATCTCCCCCAGATCCTTCAACAACAAATTCAGGATCTCTGTAGCTCTCTTTTTCTGGTGGTTGCTAAGCTCTTGCAGCTGGCTCAGCTCTCTCTGTGTGGTTGTCAATGTAGTCTGAAAAACACATTTTAACAAGAAATTAAAAGGGTTGCCCATCGATTTCATACATGTAGCCTTGCAAGAATAACAACATAATGTAGGATGGAGTTCTCTTATCATTTTATGTGATTTCGACATAAGTCCTTTGAAGTCAAACTATAGTAGAGCACTGCATTCTCTGATTAGAAGAATTATTCTTGGCCTGATATGTTATGTCTACACATCAAATGACAACTTCCAGGTTAGTGAAATAAGTTATTAAAAATAAAGCCGAAAAGGAGCCCTTAGGTTTATAGTGAGTAATCATATCTTACTACCTACCAGATGTTTTACGTCGGTCCACATTCTCCATGGTCTAAATATACCTGTGAGCACCCCACTTCCACTCCCAAACAAACCTGATCCCTGGACCACTTCCAAATTCCCATCAGACTTCAGTCTGGAAGGCCCAGAGGAACATTAATGAGTTTAGAAAACAACTCAGAAAAAACCTTCTAATCTTCACAGTAAGCTGAACTGAACACTCTACATCTCTTTTTAAAATTAGTCAACAAGAAAGGGTTTCTTAATATATAACAGAAGCTCCATTTTATCACCAAACATTATCAAACCTATTTATTTTCCATTTCTGATATATGTTACCAAAAGGTATATATTTTTAACTAACTTAACGAACGCTGAACATCAATGGAATAGCTATCTTAGAATGAACTCGGCCAACAAAGAAAATAATTCTCCAAAATTATGGAGCTTTGGAGGTTAACGCAAACAGACTTACTCAATTCTTCCATACGTAGTTATTTTACTAGAGCACTTTTTAATGATCTGACTAAAAATAGTACTCTAAATGAGCCTAGTAATACTTTTGACAGAAAATAAGAACTATATTATGGAAAATGTTTCATTGTTTTGAGAAGCAAATACCAAAACTAAATAAAGAATCCTGCAGAAAACAGTAAGCAGAGAAAATCTAAGTTTCCTCCTTTCTTAAGTGATGTTTGATCTGTTTTTTTTTCTGTTTGCTTTTATTTTTGTTTTGGCATTGCCACTGCTTTTGTTTTTAAAATCCACAGAAGCAGTAGTTCCCATCTTGGGAAGCATTTAAAGTCTTCTTTCATGCAGTTCAATGTATGGAATGAGAAGCCTTTTCTATCAGCTCTACAGTCAGCAGATTAGAGCTTTCCGGCACCATCTGCTACTTCTCCTTGCCGGGGAGGACTGGATGTTTTCCACAAAGCAGGCTGGGCACAATCCCATGATACCAGACCACTGCGCCATGGTGCCAAGGGCAGTAGCATACAGCCATTCAGCTTCCTACCATCCATTTTCCAAGTAGAAAAGAACAAAATGGACACATCCCACCACCAGCCACCTTGCCAAATGTTCACTGGCCCTGCTGCCACAAGCTCACTGTGCAGAACCTGCAGCTTCTTTCACTGGGAAATCTGCAAATTAGAAAATGTACAGACTGAAGCACTGGTTTAAAACAGGACAACAAACAAACCAGGACAGCTCAGTCATGGGATGGAACAAGAAGTTGTGGGAGGAACTGAATTTCATTCAGGAGGGTATAAACAAGAAGAGTGAAATCCATACCTTCCACAGTCACCCACTCTCGCCTGCTGATACAACATTTTATTTATTGATATTGAAGCAAATGCACAGGTCCATGCTAAGTGCTTTATGTAAACTGTCACTAACTCTCACACAGGTTATTATGGCCATTTTTACAGATAAGGGAACAAATATTCAACAAGTTTAAATGTTTTGACTAAGGCCTAACAGTTGTAAAGTCAAAAATTTAACTAGGATTTTCCTGGATCCAAGGTCTGCATTCTCTTAAGTATCACAGAGCATCCCTGCTAACATTATAAATCCCCTGGATACAAATAGTTATGCTATGTAGTTCTAGAACGAGTGGACAAAAGTCACTTATATAAAATATTTCGATCACTAGAGGATTTCAGAGCAGGTACCTCAGACTAACACTGAAAAACCATTCAGCCAACTGCCTTCCTATATAAAGTCTGCCAACAAATATTGATATAAGTACAGGAATAGCAGCCAAGAAAGTCCCGCCCCCTAGACACAAATGTTCCAACCGTTTTCTGGGCCAGCTCATCTGTCAGCTGCTCATTGGCCCTGGTCTTGTCCTCCACTTCCTGTGACTTCTGGTCATAATTGACAGCCAGCTCCTCCAGAGCCTGGAGAACTTCTTTCACCTCATCTTTGGCTGCCTCATTTTCAATCTGGAGACGCGTCAGCTCCTCTTGGATCTTCTCATAGTCTCTTCTTGTGGAAGCTAAAAGCTGGGGAAGTGAGATGGCATGGAACTGGTGAATGTAATGTTAAAATGGTTATGTTCTATACTCTATCCAAAATAATTAAATAAAAACACATCAAAGAAAACAAATCAACAAAGCTCAGGATGACTAGAAACACTACTGTACATCTAGACGCTAAATTAAAAAATAGCATGTTATTTCAAAAATTTGTTTCTTCTTCCTTTTATTCTTTTTCTTTCTTCTTTTTAGTTTAAAGCTACATAGGCTTAACTCAAACAACTGATTACACATCAAAAATCAACACACTTTATAAGAATAAAAAACAAAAAAAACCACACTTTGTAGCTGGCTGGCTATTCCACATGTTTAACAAAGTTTGAGGGGAATCGTTTCTGAGGACTATCATACTTGCATGGCTTTTTAATATTAACATTATTTCACATTGTAAGCTGGTCAAATTCAGAATCAACCAAAACAGTATAAAAGGACAGTTATCGATTTTTCTTAGCATGCATCACCAGTGTATAGAAGGATATACTCTAAATATTAACATAAGTTAAAAGTGAATGACTGGGCTTGTGGATGGTTTTATTATCTTTGTGCCTATTGTTTCTCTGATTTTCCTGTAATGCACAGATACTGCCTTGACACTATAAAAAAAGAAAAATATTTAGAGTTTTAACAGTAAAGAAAAGGAAGTATATCAGAGGCAGTTATAGCAAGATAGAAATGCAAAAGAATAGAGTGGCAGGAAGAGGGCAGGAAAAACTAAGCGATAATAAACTAAGCTATAATAAAGAGGAAATCAATTAAATGTTTCATCTGACTGCAAAGCCATACAGAATCTCCCTGCCAAGGGAAGTATTTGGGCAGGAGGCATAATCATTGCCCTAGAGAGATGAAGGGGAACAAAAAAGAAAAGGAAGGAAATGGTTATAGAGTTGTGTCTATAGTAAGGCTGGGGCTAGGGACATGAACCCAAGCCATCTGCTATAATTGCATCACGATCCAATCTACAGTATTTTAGCAACAAAGCAAGAAGCACCCTAAAGCGCAAAAGAAAAAAATAAAACTTAGATGGTCCTCAAATCATCTATGTTTAATAGATTGGCTGTCTATCCTTTGCTTAGGTTCCTGTTCGTAAAATACTTGGCAAAGTGCAATGCAATAAAGACTACTGCAGAACTGAATGCCATCAGGAAGGCTGAAAACAATTCGCCTCCTTTTTACTGTACCACATATATACTAACACGGCATTTGGACCTCTTTCCTCTTTGCTTTCTATTCCTCTACCTTCTGCTTGTTTGTTTGTTTATTATTCCTACAAGATAGCACGAGAACATGGTGTATATCAAAGACATGAGCTGGCTCATCTGCGAAGCTGAACAATGTCTGGCTAAAACGGCAGGAAACAGGAATGCTGGGCCCTAGATATGAGGAAGCAGAACCATCCTTGCCAGACTATGACGCTCTTTCGTCTCTATTCTTTAAAGACTAAGTGTAGCAATCAGCTACTTACTCTCAAAACGCCAGAGCTCTACAAAGTCAGACATTTATTTTCTACATTCAGGCAAAATCAGTGTTTAACAGGCAATGAAGAGAAATCTACCAAGAAATTTTCACATGATTCAGTGATTTCAAAAAAAAAAAATTCTTTGCAAATTAAGTTTCTGGAACAAACATCAATAACAAAGAGTAATAAAAGAACTTTGTAAAAAAAAAAAAAATTTACTGCAAACTTTACCTCATCCTGATCCAACATCTGTTGCTTCAGCTTTTCAGCCAGCTGGCTCTGCTGGTTAATTTCATCATCCTGAAACGAAACATCGTGTTTAATTCTTTTTGGTTAGTTATGTCACTTTTGATATCCTGGTTTGCCGATGATAGTCGGATACCAGGATGCCAGCTATAAACTTTCTAATAAGTGGAAGGGAATGGTGTGGTGCTACTCCCAAAGAAGAGAGATCGGTTCTGGGATCTTGATTTGGTTAAAATACCTCTTCACCCATCTTTGGGAGCAGATGGAACATCTGGGTATTCTGGAAAATACATCCTTCACATTCTGCTCTCTTTGGGAGCAGATGCAACATCTGGGTATTCTGGAAAATACATCCTAACATCCTTCGCATTCAACTCAATCCCTGCTCTTCCAGAATTCAGAGACTGAAGGCTTGGGAACTGCTCTCTCTCTCCCAATTCAAAGATGTTAACAGTAAATTCCTGGCTTGAAAAAGAAGGCAGTGAATTTCTAACCATCTGCACTGTAATATATTCATGTCCCAAATCTTATCAAACACATCAGTGACCAGGAATGCCGACACGTGATATGTAGGAGAGACCAGTATTTCTACTTCAAGCCTCTTTCTTAGATTGGAAAAACATTTACTAGGGAATTAATCTTTGGCATGAGCAGACCTCCCTCTTGATTAGAAATTAATTATTAATTACCATTTAGTTTGGGGATGGGGGGGCGGGGAGCGGGAAGGGAATTAGGAAGCTGGGGGTACAGAAATGTTGATGCCTAGTGATTGGCCTGTCACCGAAGGGGGAAAGGCTCTCCCACAGGCATATTCATTCTCTCGCTCTCATTTTCTGCCACTAGGTGTGTGTTGCTGCCACTGAGCCAGAGCTACCCACCTCTCGCTGCCCATGTAAATGCCTCTGCCTCTCCCTAGACACGGTCAACCCACTCACTGCAAGCAAAGCAGCAGGCGGACAACGCCCAATCACATGAGCTCAGTCTTTGCTACAAAGATTTTCATGAGTTCAGATGCACATCTGAAGCACAGCCTGTGAGAACAACTTGGCTTCACATACACCTCTCCCTTAGAAACAGGAGAAAATCCTATTTGGTGACACTTCTAGAGTCTAAACCCCAAACAGAGTGAGTGAGATTCGGTTCAGCATTATTGGGCCCCTTTTTGTGCCAAGTGCTTTCATCAGCAGCCCAAAGTAGGGCGGGGGGAGGCGGAGAGACGCTTACTGCGCTTTCTACCTTTTCTAGAGATGAGGTGAGGGGTGAATTCAAGGGCCTGGTTAGCGAACCTTGTTGGCAAAACTCAGTTTTCCACAGGATATTCCCAAGCTTATCTGGTCGTGTCTGTGCATACACTTAAATCAGATTAACTCAGCAGCACACCTAATGCTCTCCATGGAGCAAGGAAATTGTAAAATCAATATTACAGGATCTGTATCTGCCTTTCCCTTGTGCAGCACATCTTTTGGCCTTAATTCTCTCTTCAAGGAGATTCTGTTTCTACTGAACTTTTTACACCGCTATTTCTTTAATGGTTCTACAAAATACTGATGACTTTCCTCCCGAAATCAGATTTCTGGCAGGGGAATTAGGGAAATTACACCAGAGTGGAAATGCCAAAAATGGCACTTTCACAACTAGGAGACTATTTCGTAGGGCTTATTTTCTCTTCTACTTTGTGAACTTAGAATGTCAGGCATCAGGAACAATTTTGGGTTTACGTTCCTCAGCACATAAATATTAAACAACTTAACATAAAAAACTCAAGGCGTTTAACATCAGGAGTTGCCATCTCTTCCCCTGGGACATATAAGCAACAGCTACGAGTGATGTAAATCACAAGAGAAGAAAAATGGTGGAATGAGTGCTTTGTTCTCAAACTATGTTCATTTCAATGCCTGAAAACGCAGGCTTCTTTCCTGACAGGTGGCAAGGCGGGATGATGCAGTAATTTTTGAGGTATAGTGAGAAACTAAGGGTCCCTAGAGCTTCAGCTGGGAAGGATGAAGAACAGGGACTACATTATAAGGCCACGAATCACTGTACGAGAGGCGTTTCCAAAACTACACTTACCCTTTATTACGGCAATTGCTCTAAGGAAGGAGCATTGTCCATTGTGATTTCTAAAAAATTTTCAAAATTTTCAGAATAAAATGTGCCGTGCAGTCTACATCTACCATTCAAGTACACCTTGTGGAACATGTTTATGCATGCTGACTCTGATGCTATTAAGATCTAATCCATGCATAGCAGATTTTAAAGTACTTCCCCCAAAATATTCTTCTACTTGAATTTTCTTATACATGAAAAAGATGAGTGGTCAACAGGTCACTGGTCATCTTTAATTATAAAGATTTTTTTGTTGCAATGGTAATCAGTGAAATAAGGTTCAACTTACATTTCTACTCACACTTAGTTCTTCTCATACGTATCCAATAGTACAGTAATATCGGAGAGATGAAGGGAAATAAGAGACAGTGCCAACACCAGTTTGCTCATCTTATAACTCTGCTTTCAGCCCACCTCTGAATCACCACCCCTCTGAAACCACATATGATGTGGCTTCTTCTTTAAACAAATAGAAAAGGAGAAGACAGGAAAAAAAGAAACTAATATTTATGGAGCATCTGCTATGCACCAGAAACTTTTAATCCCCATCGCAACCTTTTGAGGTCACAGATATGAGCCCCGTGTCGCAGCTGAGAAAAACATCTCCAGCAGGGTAGGTAGGCAGCTCAGGCCTCGGCATTACTATGTCATAGGTCTAACTCCTAAGTGCATGCTTTTCCATTACACAGCATTACCTTGAGACAGCATCTAGCCTGAGATCCCTAGATAGACAGCACGGAGGGACAGAGGGGCAGCTGGGAGGAGATCACACAGCCTTTCTCTCACCACATTCTACACAGATTCATTAGAGCTGACAGGTGCCTCATTTAAAGGAGTAAGGCTGGGGATGAGTACTGGGCTAGGAGTCAGAAGACATTTAATTTCATTGCGGTTCTGCCACCCATGGGTGATGTAAACTTAGGGAAGTCATGCAAACACCCTGGGCTAGTTTCTCATCTAGACCTCAATATTTTCAGCTCTACTACTCAATAATCTATAAAGGTACCAGGTCCAAATCCATGAGTTCTCAAAAGTATCAAACCAACTACATCATCAGAAACATAAAATACCCTCTAGAACCTTTAAGAAGAGAACAAATAAGAATGACAGCTGATAAGGCAGTCCATGGGTAGAGTTACTAAGGTCAACCACTAGCTTTGTGCCCTCTAAGTCTGAGGCTTTGGGGCTCAGTTCTCTCCCAGATCTCTCAGCATCACCCTGTGTTGGTCCAAAAATACAAACCTTGAAATGTGTGCTTTACAAGGTTTTTAAGGCATATACTAAAGGAAAACAATATAACAGAAAATGTCCTAGGTTGGTCATCAAGAAGCAGAGATTCGAGGGTCAACTCTGCCAGCTACCAACTAAATACCTGTAAGGCATGGCATCTGTACCACTCTGAGCTCGGTCCTCATTACTACCTTTTGGAAGAGGGATTCAAAACTCTGAAGTCTTTCTCACATCAATGAAAGTACCTCATGCTGCCAAGGTAAATGACCCCAATTCCAACCATGGCAGGTGTCTATTCATAGAGAACAGAATATAAAATCAGGTTAGTACCCTCATCCAGGATTCTTTTGGAGTTACTAAAAATGAACCTATCAATTCCAAAATGAGAAAAAAAAATTGCAGTATGTTTAAATGATGCATTTCTTTGGAGAAATCAAGAAATTGCCTATGCTGGTAACCTATCATTGATCTCCTTTTTCTCTTGGATTATTTGAGGTTTTGTTAGAAAATATTTGAGTATTAATGGAAGGATACAGTACCTCAAGTGCCTAAAGGGCAATTAACCCAGCTCTCACTGGTGTGAACAGCTTATTAAATATGTCATCAGAAGAGTAGCATGACCCAAGTTTAATGCTGTGGTTATAACGCAAACTTCCAGAATTACAAAGCAGAACTAGCTTCCTTAAGGTGACCAGTCACATTTCCACATTTCTCTTGTAAAGGTGATTCTGGACTCTGAGTTTTACTCCAAACAGAAGCCTGTAAGATTGATAGCAACATTAACATAACAAAGCTGTTTCATCCCAACCAGAGGTGTTTCCAGGACTTTGAGCTTAACCACAGCAGACAAAGGGAAGGTTACATCCACTGAAAATATCAGCAATCTTCATGAAATCAACTGAATGGATTTAGAATATTCCAAGGGCAGCATGCCAAACCTGTGAAACATTAATTTGAATCCCTGTGCTTCTGGGATTCCTGACCCGATCTCCACTGGAGATGAATGATACAGAATGCTATGCAACGTCCCTTTACCTCAATTCCTTGTGCACTGACATGCCTATTCGAGTCCCAAAAGTTTGCCATAAAATTAGACATTCCAATCAGCATGCTCAAACTACTTCATGCAAGAGCATGATCCTGAAAACAGCTCTACCGATAGGGTAGAAGCCGTCAGACCACATGCCACCACAGTCAATTCCTCATCCCAAGACCTGAGAGCTACATGATTAAGCACACACTTGAGTTTTGGGAGCCACCACCTTCGTCCCTGTAGCTGGGACTATCGTTGGAGTTTCACAGAAGTGAGGAAAAGGCTCAGAGAAGAAGAAAGAATTAAAGATCACGCACACTCACATCCCCCACTCCCTCTTTTCATGCAGTGATCAGCTCCAGTCCAATTTCTAGAAGTAAAAACTGTCTATCCAGGCCAACAGTCTACTCTTCCAATCAAATTCTATGAAAGTCTCTATTCCGCACGAGTCAAGTTCCCTGAGTCTGCCCAAGCAAGAGCTAGGGTAAACATTAGGAAGACAGACCTAAACATAGTCTGCAGCAACACAGGGTTTGAAGCTGCTTCCGGTCAGTAGGTCTGGGACCTGCCACCTTTAGTCTCTGTACTGGAGTGAGAATTATAATCTCTGGCTACAGACCTTATCATCCAGCTGTCTGTAGAGACTGGAGATCTCCTCGTCGTACTTTTCTTTCTCCTCCGCAGAGATGCCAGCAACAACAGGGGCAATATTGTCGATGATGGGGGTGTTATCACAGGGCTCCAGAGTCTTCTGGTCCTTCGCACTGATCTGTTCGTCCTCAGGCACAGCTTCTCCTGTAAAACACAGCGGAGAGGGGTTCAGCATGCAACCCTCCAGGAAGAGTTCCAAAAATAGTCACTCCCACAAACAAGACACAAAAGATACAATAAAGAGCTGTTGTAGAGAGTTATAGCTCATGTTCCTTCTATTTGACAAGAAAGGTCATAGTTAATTGACCAAAACTGGTTCTATCAACCACACAAGCTCTTAACTAATCCGACCTGCAGTGAGATCCAGGATTTCTTTCATGCATTTTCCTTTTGAGGAACATGCTGGGGCTTTACTAGAACGGTAGTCTCTCTAGTGAATGATTCAAAGGGAAATAGACCTCTGAGGCATCCTAATTACCAATTAATTAGGTTACCATTTCATTAATAGAAACAGTTGCATCAAGGAACAAATTCGCCATTGTTTTATTAGAACACTGTAGGGCCCGAATCCTCTGAATGTGAAGCAGGAAGCCAGGGTAGCCGTGGACAGGGGAACTCTGACACTGCACAAACATGCATTCCACTACCACTCTCTCCTGCAGGAAGTCAGAATTAATTGGCTCTGTCGGAGAGTTCAAATAGAATAATTTCCTGTCATGTCAGGTTGTTCCAGGAAAGAAAAAGTTGCCAATCTAGAATATCCTGCAGAGACCCTGCATACTGGGTTTGCAGAGCAGTACTGGGCTTTCAAAAAAAAGCATTACCAAATTTGACCATGCAAATTGAGGGGAAAGGTGATGTTCTCAAGCTGGCCAGTGGCTCTCTCCAACAAGAAAATCACCTTGCAAAGACAGACTGTAAAAAGGATTCTATGAAAACCATGTAGCCCAACTGGGTCTCTCAAATATCTTCTTGGGAAGCAAACCAAAACCAAACATACTTTCCCATCACAGTGTTTACCATCAACTTCACACTCAGTTTGCTACATTCAGTGAGTGTCTACAACAGTTCCAAGCCTTCCTGTGCCTCTCAGCCCATAAAATGTATTTTGTGGAAATTCCCCGGGAAAACTGCTCTGAGCCAGAGGGAAGTTCTCAAAAAACAAAAAAAGCAAAACAAAACAAAAACAACCAACCAACACCCCCTCCCCCATACAACTGAGATACTAATCCTGGCTTCATTAACAATATATATCCTGCCTCAAGGGACCTACCTGAATACTGTATATACTTATCTTAATGTAAACAAAACACTGCGATGGGTTAGCTTTGCTGCTTAAGATTCCATTATTGAACTTGATCATCACAAAACAGTATGATGGCCTCCATGTCAAATAAAAGTAACACCCAATGATTTCACTTTTGTAACATAGTTCCATTTCAAGTAGAAACCTAAAGCAAAACCTGTAATAAACTATTACTTTGCAAATATCCAACTGAGCCAATGCTTTTTTCCTCTAAAGCTCAACTAGACTATATCGTACCCAAAACTTTTTCTAAAATTACTGACCTGAAACAAAACCAGAATATCAGAGTAGCTTTTGAACTGAACCTGAACCAAATCAATATTTCATTAAGTTCCAATTCCTGGTTTAAAACATCCATTAGCATCCTTAGTATGCTGACTGGATTTCATCCAGTTAAAGGATCTATATTCTCTACAAGCCTGCTAGATCCCCCGGCCATAAAAGCAGTACCATCATGTTCTAGTTCCTAAGAATTTTTTTTTTTGCTTTAAAATTAAATAGTTTGCTTGTTAGTTTACCAATCTACATACCTTTCTCGAATCATCAAGTATACACTAAAATTCAAAATTCCTTCTTCATCCCTACCTCCCAATTCTGTTCCTTCTCCAGATAAATTCACCACCAACACTTTGGTAAATGTCTTCCTACTTGGATCATGACTGTATCTCTAATTTTTC
Source organism: Pteropus medius (assembly GCF_902729225.1). Classification (NCBI taxonomy): domain Eukaryota; kingdom Metazoa; phylum Chordata; class Mammalia; order Chiroptera; family Pteropodidae; genus Pteropus; species Pteropus medius. The sequence continues at coordinate 15,128,835 of NW_024354875.1, read as the reverse complement.
AGTATTCAAGCTTCTGAAATTTTTAAACAGGGAAATCCAGTGCAGTATAAATTTGATCTTCCAGCTTAAGCATGATGAAGGTGAAATTCTTAACTGTACTAGATCAGAAACCAGCTAGAATATGGTCATATAATCTACAGATCAACTCATACCAAGTCCAGAGGTAAGACAAAAACATCTAGAAGAAACATATCTATGTTCCAAATGGCCAGAGGGGCAGTGATATCATGAGGCTGGTGCGAGCTAAGGAGCTGCCCAGTGCATGTTTCAATTCATCCAGGGGGCAGAAGCCAGAAATAAAATGCCATAACCTAGCAGCGAGTGACCTGCTTTAACCAAAGTCACAACCTTGACTCCTCCTAAAGCTGCCCTTCTTCCTTCCACTGAGGAATGACAGCATCACCATGGACCAGGGTTGTCCCAGATTAGGGAGGTTCAACAAGCTAACCAACGCTGCTCTGAGGCAGTCAGAAAGTGACCAGCACAGTCCCCATAAACATCTCCAGCGCCGTGGCGGAACGCTTAGCCACACTGCTCCTTTTACAGAGCTAATTAATCGTTAAGCCCACATCCTGCTGAACCTTTTTGTTTGCTTTTTTATAAAGGAGAGGAAATAATAATGCCTCTAACACAGCATTGTTCTAAAGATGAATTAAAAGAGTATATGTAAGAGACACAAAAGGTATTATTGTTGACAGTTCACCTCTTAAACCCTCCCCTCTCCCTGACAAACTGTCAACTTTTTCAGGTTCTGCAGATAAATTATTATTTTTACTTATTCTGAGATTAGTGTTTCTGGGGTCGTCACAATGCCTTTAGAGCTCATTTCCGAAAATAAAACACAATATAGCTATACGAGCCCCTTTCAGGTTTATTTTTACTATTACTAAGACAATTATTTGAAACGTACTGCAGACTTTCTGGTTTCTCTTGAAGAATTCTCTGAATCAAAGCACCAACATGTCCCCCACAAAGCTACATCTAAACAACGAGCTCTTCCCAGTTTATATTCTAAAGGTCAGGCAGTCAGGATTATTTTTTGCAGCAGCCGTTCAGGCCGAGAAGAACAAAGCAGCAACACGCAGGAACAAAAGCAGCAGGCATCTGTGGGAGAGCAAGGCTCCTGCCAAGAGAGGAACCAAGAGCCGGGTTTCCCAAACACCACTGCCCTTCAAAGGACCGAGAAAATGACTTCCAGAAGCGTCCCTGGTAACTGCACTGTCCAACTCACAAACACGTTTGGGGATTGTAAATTCCCAACACTATGCACGACCTGACACTAGGCAATCTGTCTCCATGGCAATCTCACCACTTTAATCGAGAATATTCCCTGCACTGCAGACCGAGTCTCCAGAGAAGCCCCCATGAGGTGATTACGGAATAACTGATTGTAACAGGGAAGACAGCTGCAGACAAACCCGAGATAAATAAGGCCCTAAAATCTGGTGATGGGAGAATGGGAAAAGACCACCAAATGAAGATTAGCATCTATTTTCATTTTTATTTTCCTTCTTTGTATTAAAAGCAAATTTCTCTTAGTTTATCCCCCCAGGCATCATACCTGCTGTATATAGGGAAAGAGCTATGATATTGTAAAGCATCTGATTTTCTAAAATGAAAGCTTCCCCTCCCCCTAACTAGAAACCTTTCTCTTCTTTAAATAAGCATTCTGGCATTTCCTATTGTCAGATGTAATTACCTTTAAGGACTAAAAAGATTTGTGTGTACACAGGAGCATTCACTTTGAGCACACCTACAAGGTTTGCAGAGCATTTTAATTATAAAATGAAAACCCCCAGAGGGCAGAAATAACATTTCTACAAAAAAGTAGAAATCCATCAATTGCAATAAACAAGAATGACAGACTAATCAAAAACTCTCATTAGGGCTATCAGTTAAAAACTCCAAAACAGGCTTTTTGGTTATTAAAAAAAAAAAAAAGAAAAGATAGAAAGAAAAGAAAACCAGCAGACTGCCAGTAATTCATTAAAATTTCACACATGAAATAGCAACGAGCTAGTTATCCTTTTCATAAGTTGAGTACCTAAAGCCTCTGGAGGACACAGAAAGGTAATTGCATTCTCTCTGCAACTCCAGGGCAGAGATTTGCTGGTCACTCACAGCTTCCGCCAGAAACCACAGCAGATCTGGTGGGAAAGGACATGCTTTCTTTTAATACCAATTAAACAGGCTCAGTGGCAGACCTAATGGTAGGTAATTTCTATATCAAAGAAACTGAAAGGAAATCTTTAAGTTGCCAGATGGGTAAGAGCAGCTGGCTACAAGATGTCATTATATGAATGTGAGGTTTGAAAAAAAAAAAAACAAGCATTCCTTTATGGGATTATGTTGCACGCAAATAGCATCTTTCACCCTAGTTCCTAAAAATATTGTAAGAAGCTTAAGACATTCTCTAATCCCTCCTAGAGTATTTTTTTAATAAACTCGTCATCCAGGACTCTGCACCCTCTTCACATTCCTAACCACCTGAACAGGCCACACCATTCTCCTGATGGTCAAGACTTCTATTAGTGTTTGGCTGTGCTCTCAAAAGAAGGAAGAAGCCTAACAAATAGGATCTCTCAAATGAAATGCTAACTCCTGAGCTCCTGCTGTAGTGATCATGAATCTGAGAGGGAGGCCAGCACCTTCTACATATTTAATGCCCAGAGCGAACTGTGTTCCAACCACGGAGGCCGAACAGCTTCACAAGGCCCGCGATCAGACTCGAGGTTACAGATTTAGCTAGTTAGGGAACCAAGCCTGCTGGCCTGGCAGGTTTTAAATTTGGAGAACAAATCTGCTTTAGAGACTGCTGACTTTTCCATGCCTTCCTAGTCTGCGATGAAATAATTTTTTTTGCATGACTTCAGCAGATGGGGTAAATCTACATCTACTCTGTTATTTAACATGATATTTAATTATTCAAGAAACGCTGCAGATACGCCATATTCTCATGTCATTTCCTTGCATTCCTGAGACCTGGATTTTTAGGGCCCCTATATTATCAATTTTCAAAGGGCAAAATTCAAAGACATATCAGAGAAGAGGGCTTACAAAAAGACTGACCTGGCAGTGAAAGGAACTATGGACCCACACCCACCCCCTTCGGCATCATGCCCTTGGTCCTTCGACCCTCTCTCCCCATCCTATCATCAAGACTCTTCTTGATGATGGATTGGTGGGAATGGGGCAGCGGTCAACTGGGAGCCGTAATTCACTCTGAATCCAATTACCTAAATCTATACCCATTTACAGGACTGTTCAAGTCCTTTCGATATATGTGATCGAGAAGCAACAGAGCTGGAAAAAAAAATCTTATTTCTGACAACTACCTACTCTATCTATCTGTCCTTAAACAAGTAAGCTGAACAAATTTCCATGAGGCTAAAGTTGCCAGCAGAGCCTCCAGATTTGAAGAAAGACTGTCACTCAAGTTCAGCCCACAAGATGTCACTAGTAGAATGTAGTGGACATGTGTTGTTTTTCAGCCACTTAACACCCATTCTCATAATAGCACCTCGACTTCCTTGTGAGGAATTATCCCCTCTCCAATGTGTGCACTCTTGGTCAGACGACACATCAGAGCGTCCTGTCCTGTCCTTCCCCAGCCAAGCACAGCATCAAACGCAGCGTCTCTCTTCTCTCCTGAGCCTCTAGACCTCAAACACAAAATGCAACGACAGGACAAACATTCAGAGGGGATTCACACCAGGCGTGGCCCCTTATAAGCCCTGTTGATTTGTTCCTGTTGCCTCTGTCTCTGGAGCAGCCCCAGCTTAGTTGGTCGAGACAGGTTCCTCGGCTATTCTTTTGGTTCTGCGAATTACTCATAGCCTTCTAAAACTTTCTCTTTCTGTTTAAGCCGGGCAGGGTTAATTCCTGTGGCTTTCAAACCAAGGACCCTAACTAGCACAGTGGGGAATGGAACCAGAGAGTGGGTGGCACTCCTCATGCCTCCTTTATAAAAACAAGGTGTGGCCTCCCTTTAAAAGCCACTATGTGCATGTCCTGAGCCTTCCTGCCTTAATGGCAACAGCAAAAATGAATTAAAGCATGGTGTGGTATATATATTATGAGTCACAGGCGATATTCTGAGAATCACTGTTCTACCCTGCCCAGAGGAGAAAGCTGCCAGGCTTGCATGCCGAAGTAGCTCATTAAGCTATGGGGTTGACAACTGGTATAGGTGCGGGGAGGGGCGAAGCCTATAGCCATGTAATAGCATAGTATTTCACAACTTTTAAATGACGTTGGACAGGGAATACTCTCTCCTGAGGTGTATTACTGCTAACCGTATCAGACATACCTCCCCTCACTTACTTACATTATCTGCCTGGACCCAATTTGCCATTGAGATATATTATTTTACCTTTCCTACTGCTTTATATTCCTACTTCATTCTATATAACAGCAAATAGGAAAAAGTACAAGCACGCGTGCGTGTGTGCACACATACACACACACATACACCTTTTTCCCTGTGACGCTCCTTCTCTCTAGCTTTCCTGTAACTGGAATTCAGCAGAGCAGCCTAACTTTTAAATTATAAACACAGTGAAAGGGAAGAAATCTCTTTCCTGCGGGGGGAACATACAACTGACAAGGCTCCTTTAACTTGCTCAGACCATAATGTGGAAATATCAGTACCCAGGAATAGTTGAGGTGAACTTACTGGCTGCCTCCTACAAGTTTAGAACCAATGTGTGTGTCAAATTTCAAAAGAAAGTTGGAAATATCCTGCCACTTGGTGAACAGCAAGCACTTCACCTTTCAAAACCCCAGCTCTCTAGCTGACACAAACCAGCCATGCCTTCATGACCACGAGGAATTAGGACTGATGCATGGCAACACCAGTGAAGAGCTCTCCGTCCCTTCTTTTCTGGTGTCGTACTTCTCACACTCATCTAACTGGCCTAAACACAAACCTCTAGGGCTATGTGAGGGCTGCACAGACAATGGAAAGAGAATGAACTTAGGAGTCAAGCCCCCAAGGTTCAGATCCCAGTTTTACCAAGGAAACTAAATCACCTTGGGCAAGTCTTTTAACCTGTCAAAACCACAAGGGCTACTTGAGGATTAAACACCCAGCCGAGGAACATAACAAAAAGCCTGGGGTTTTTGTTGCATGTGTGATGTACAGTTAATCCTCGATACAGACGTTCACTCGCAGCTGGTCAAGGGACCACTCCACCACATCTCCACCTGCCTGAAATTTATATCACTAGTCCGTTTCTCTACTTTTAAGAACTTTTGCTTCCAGAAAAATCACGTTTAAAATGCAGCTTGGGAGGAAAGGAGAGCACTTCCCCTATCATAGTCATTCGGAGATTACAGGAAGCTGATGTCTCTCAAGACTATCTTCCCTCTTCTCTTCTTCCTGATTCTCTCTATAGTCCATAGGAGATCACACTCCTATCTGTGCCTTCAGTTACTTCCTAAAGATGGATGCCACTCGAATTTCTCCCCCTAGTCCAGGAAGTCCTCTCAGCTCCGGATCCTCACACTAAACTTCCTATCTGACATTTTCACCTAGATGTTAAGCAGGCACCTCATCATCCCCTTTGTCTCCAGTCTGGTTCTTCTCCAGTGCTCTCTGCCTCAGTGCATGGTTCTGCCCTTCATCCAACTCAGCAAGCCAGAAAATTGACATTCACGCTCCCTGTGGCCAACTCCTCACCAAGCTGTGCTGATTTCACCTCCCAAATACCTCCTGGTCCAACCATATCTCTTTCCAATGCCCTGTCTCTCTGTTCAATTACTGAAATATCATCCCTGGATGACCACACTAATTTCTGGCCCTCCTCCCACCCTCTCCAGTCCATTCTCCAACACAACTGACAGATCTTCAAAAATGCAAATCTTATCATATGATCTGCAGCTTAATTTCCTTGAATGGCTTTTCACTGCTTCCACATAATGACCAAAATCCTGAACGAGGACTGCATAGCCCTGCATGGGAAAGGCCTCCTACCCGTCCCGCCCATCTCAGGCCAGTGCTCCCGACCCTAGCTCTCCACACCGGCCTTCCTGTCCCTGCCCCTCAGGAGCCTTGTAAACGTAGCTGCCTCCACCTCCACCCCCACTTCCACCCTGAACTTCCTATCTCTCCCAACTTACTGCTTGTTTCTCTCAGATCTTATTCCCTGTGCCGCTTATTAGGAAAACCTTCACTGACTTTTAGATCAAGGTCAAGGCCCCCTGTCGTAATAACTTTTAGCACCTTATACATCCCCTTTTTGGTATGCAGCATAGACTACCATCACATGTTTACTGATTCTGACTGGAGTCTACCTCCCCCATCAGACAGTAAGCCCCATGAGGGCAGAGACCATGTCCTACTGCTCACCCTTTAATCTCCAGCACTGCATTTAAACATGTTTACTTAACATACATTTATGAAAACTCATCATGTGCCAGAACTCATACATTAGTGTCCCAAATTATGAAACTTAAGAGTTTCTGTAGGATCTCACCCTTTTGGGCATAGAAAACAGTAGATCTGCAAGATGGACGAGGTAGGAGAAACAGTTAAAATGGTGCCAAGGGCAGGGTCCAAGAGCAGGGGGAGAGCACCCAAGAGATGCGAGGTATGAGCCGAGTCAGGCAAACAAAGCAGGGGCCGGCCCCGACTGAGGGGTGGAAAACCGCAAGATTAGAGCTTGGCAAGGAAGAGAAAATAGAACAAAACATGGTTATTTGCTCACTCCACAGTGTTTCTAAGCCAGCATCCCCTCCCTTTACCAAAAGGCTTTACTGAATGTTCCAGTCGCCCAGCAGAGAACTGACCCAAGAAGATCTCGGAAATAGAACAAAATTTCATACGGCTGCTCCCTGCCTCCCCACTCTCCTACTCCTGCCAAATGGCAAGGAACCATCCACCAGCCCCAGGTGCTGAATTATTCAATTATTCTAGCAGCTTTCAAAACACGTATGCAGCTAGAAAAATCTCCCGAAAAAGAAAAGAATCATGTTATTTAGGCTACTAGGTCATTTCTTGAACCTCCCTTGAATCCTGGTTTGCTTTTCAATTGAACAGAAGCTCATTGACACCCCACCCTTCCTAGCGACAAGCAGTGGCAAACATACAATCACAAGATGATCTGCTGCTAACTCTAAAGTTACAATCAGGCAGGCTAACTCCCAATCCCACACGGCAGCCCCCAGGCTCCTACACTTACCCCAAACTGAGGTCTGCTGCAGCACTTTTAATAAATACCGAACACAACAGCAAAAATACGAAGAACCACCTCCAAATACCTACTATTGCCCTACGCACACACCAACCTGCCTGAAAATAAATAAATAAATAAATAAATAACATCTACCTCTGACTTCCGTCACAACGCTAAAACCACTGAAAGAATCAGCCTGCACTTCGATCTGGCAACCCCGCTTCAACGCCTCACCCACAACCCACCCACCCGCTGCATGTCAGCTCTCCGAGATATTTTCTTCCAGTAGAACAAACCAAGGAGAATGTTTTGGGGAAGAAGAAAAGCTAGTCACGAAACAAGCCTTTAAGACTCCATTTTAGTACAGAGCTTCTTCAGGAGCCCTCTATTTCTGTATGGCTGGCTCTGAAGAAGCAGAGCATGAAGATGAGCTGAGTCAGAAAAAAAAAAGCAAATATTTATCAGAGGTGACTTTTAACCCCACATCAATTATAAAACTCACATAAGAGAGAACGACCTTCTCTATTGAATCAAAGCAATCTGAACCACAGAGTCTCAGGTACTGCCCTCTAAAGCTCAAATATGGCTTCTAGAGAGCAAATTACTGGAAGAGGTAGAGGGGCATCTCCTTGAAAATAGATTAAGGCAACTTTGCAAATAATCACTTGCCCACACTAAGAATATATGTCAGCCAAGAGACAAGGCGTGGGTGGGGAGCTGTGCTAGGGAATGAGAAAAAATGTGCTTGTTTGCACAGGTTGTTACAAGGCAAGACCAAGCTCTGCCATCATCCCTATTTCCCAAGTGTCCCAGGATGCCGACAGTCGTAGGAAAAAGAAAGCGCACACTTATGCCTCATTCTTCCTCACCATTTCTCCATCGGTTTAGCTCCATCTCCAGGTGCTGGATAACATTCTTCAAAGTCTTGTTTTTCTCTTTCTCTTTTTCATATTTCTTCTTCCATTCTTCCGCTGTCAGTTCCAGGTTCACAGAGACTGTATTCTTGATAGTTTTAGCCCTGGGGTTAAAAATATAAGAGAAAGAGTCTGAGCATAGCTATTAGCATTAGCTAAATCGTGAACATATTTAAGCCTCAGATTCCTTTCACAAAAAAGATTGGGACTAGAGGAGCAGGGGGTACCCTGTGACTTTTACCTTCCACCTTTCTAGCTGTATTAATGGTACTGCTACTCCGAAGGCTCCAAACTCACTTTTTCCTTTTCTCCTTTACCTCTTTCTAGTCTCTAAATCCAATAGATTTTCGTTCAAATTGTCTCTCAGGGTCACCTCTTTATTCCTTGTCACCATCTTAGTCTGTGTTTTCAGCTCTGACTTATGGTTATAGCCTTTTTCAAACATTCAATATTCTACTTTAAGCATCTTCAGGCCACTGCCAGATTCCTCTTCCTAAGTAGAGTTTCCTTTCAATTCAATTAACATTTATGAAACATGGAATATAACAAGACAAATGAGACAAGGTCTCTGGCCTCTTAGAGCTGGCAGTTTCTCTTACCAATAAAACACACGGACTGAAATAATACAATCGTTTCTCTTACTCACATTTGGTCCCTAAAATCATCCCTGATGTGTCAAACACATGTCTACATATCCTTCCGGGCCAGGCTAACCACATCAGGCTGGCCAGGTGAAACCATGGCTTCCTGCTGAGCACATGCTCACATCACAGCCAAGGTTAACCTGGAAGCATGGAGGTCCACCGTTCTCAGGTCATCCCATTTTTTCAAAAAGAATCAGAAATCGAGATATTTACTTATATCACCTAGTTTAAAACAATTTTTAAAAATAATGTGTGAGACAAACAAATGTACCCAATGGCCATTTCTAGTATAAAAACAGAGTGACCTCCTAGTGTGTATGGCTAGGGTAGGGGTGTGATGCCACTGTGGATGCTTGTACAGTAACTCAAGGGAGACTGGAGACGGCAGAGGCAGCTGCAGCTCTAGCCAATACTAAAAACAAAAAGACATGACTCACCTAGCTATGCACAGAAGTAAACACATAAGCACACCTGTCTAATTAAACAGTAAATTGACCATGGCAGAATTCGACTTATTACTTACTTTTTAAGAAGGTAAAAACTTCATTTAAAAATATGTGCAACCCTGTTTTGTTTGCAATTGACTTTTCCATTTTAAACTCCCACTGGTTCTTGTACTGTCATATTTGCTAGCACTATCTGATGTGTGATTCAGGTTAATTACTGTTGTCATCGGATGACATTTTGGACAGGATTTCTATTTCAGTGAAAGAAATTTAGCAGTCTTTACCAGTCCTTACTGCTACAGATGTCATTCTAAAAATTAATTCCTAAAGCAGACAACTAAATAACCCAACTGTCAAAAGAGGAATCAGTCTTCAGTGTAAGATTCCACTTAAGAATTAGTATAATTCTCCCTCGTTCACTATAGCTTGAGGCTGCTGTCCCCAGAAGTGCTTCGACTAATTTTTCAAATAGCAGCAATTTTATTACTACTTTAAAGTCTATGCCAGGTTGACACTCTCACCTCGCCTTCTAACATCCTCAGGCGGTGTTGTGGATGTCTCTCAGATACAAGCATAAACACTGCAGCACCCGTTATCAACTTAGTAAGTCAGAAACTGAAAAAGAGCCTACAGCTAAATTTGCTTATGGACATTTAAGGGTACACTTTGAGGCTACTAATCTTAAAAAGAAAAACAGAGCTTCTGTGCTGTACTCAGGCAGGTTTAGTCAGAAGTACATTTTTGTGAGCAGACTCAGCAAGGTGTAACTGGTCCTCATTCTCAAAGTTCTTTTAAGCTGTCCAGTAAATTATTTTTCTTCCACTTCTGTAGTAATCAAAGTCCTGGCAGTAAACAGATGACCCATTCAAATTGCATAATTTGGGAAGAGTTTAACAAAGGTATGAGAAGAGTGTTGGGAAATAACAAGAGATAATGCGTATCCCATATTAGCAATGGGGGGCAGCTATGACCAACCTTCCACTGAAGGGCGCCCAGAGGGAGGGAGCTAAAAGAAGAAGGCTTCCCACTGGGAGCACTCAGAGCCTTCAGCCTAGGGACCCAGCCAACCCAAAGTGACCCTGCAGGGAAAGAGCCAAGAAATTAACACCCTGACCCCACTCTCTTTTCTCCTTCTGATCACCTGCCCTTGTTTCCAAATTTAACTGGAAGCCAGAAGCAAGGGAGCCCACCGTAGTTGCCCAAATTGCTCACTGTCCTAGGGCCCAGAGCAGAGATGGCACAGAAACAATCCAAAGAGCAGAGGGAAAGTATACAGTCGAACTCCTATTTGGAACTCAGAACAATGGTAGCGAAACCATGTCTCATGCCACTGCCCTAGACTTCATTCACACCCCTCCAGCTGCTAAAGGTAGAATATGAAGAAGCCAGACAACATGGATAGGGAAAGATGCTAATTCTCTCAAAATTTTCTGTAGATTTAAAATATCCTCAGATAAAATCCCAGGAGGTTTGCATGTGGGTATAGAAATTGATAAGCTGGTTCTAAAATAAAATTTATAAAAGAAATGAAAAGTGCCAAATAGCAACGATAACTGTGAAGAACAAAGTTAGAGAATGGAATGTCAACCTAATTATAAAATCACAGTAATTAAAACTGATTCCAGAAACTCTGGAATACAAACAGAATGGATTATCCAGAAACACTCTCAGCTATAAAGTCATCTGATTTATGACAACAATGCCCATACAGTACAGTGGGAAAGAATGGTCCTTTCAATATATGGTACTGGGGGTGTGACCTTTATTCACTCCCCCAATACCATATAAAAAATTCTAATCTAGATGGATCATACACATACAGGTGAAAGGTAGAGCAATAAAGCCTCTAGAAGAAAACAGGAGAATATCTTCAAGACCTTAGGGTAAGCAAAGATTTCTTCAATGGGACATAACAGATAAATTTGACTTCATTAAAATTAAAAAAAAAAAACAACTCTTCTTCATTAAAAGTCAACATTAAAAGTTAAAATGTAAGCCATGGGAGAAGATACATGTAATACATATATCTAACAAAGGACTTCCCAAGAAAAACCCCTAAAAATCAATACAAAAAAAAGGCAGACAAGCAGTGAGAAAACTGGGCAAAGATTTGAAAAGGCACTTCACAAGATAAGTGTCAAAAACACTCAAAAAAGGGGGTGCTTGACATCAATGGCCATTACAGAAATGCAAAATAAAATGACACCCCCAATACAATGGCTAAAACTTTTTAAACTGATAATACCCAAGTGTTAGTAAGAATGTGCAGAGACTATAACACCCAATTGCTCCTGGAGGGAGTATAAATTATTCTAATCATTTTGAGAAACGCTTTGGTAGTATCAACTAAAGTTGAATATCTCATATCCTATAAGCTAGTGATTCCAGTCCTGGGTATAGGAACAGGAATGAGGACATGTTCACCTAAACCATATAATGACCAATGTCATAGTAACTTTGTTTATAATAGCCCTAAAATGAAAACAAATCAAATCTCCATTAACAGAGAATGAATACATATATGCTACATTCATACAATGGAATACTGTACAACCATAAAAAATAAACTACTACTACTAAACCTAACAAGGTTGTGAATTTCAAAGATACAATGTTGCATAAAAGAAGCCTGTATTTTATTCATATAAAGTTCAAAGACAAGCAACAGTAATCTATGTTGAGAGAAGTCAGTACACTTACCCTTGAGATTTGGGTATTGACTAGGAGGGTGCAAGAGAGAGGCTTCTAAGATGCTGGATGGTGGATCATGTATATACACACATATTTGTAAAAATTTATTGAGTGGCACACTTAAGTTTATGCATTTTACTATGTGTATGTTATACTCAATAAGAATAAATTAAGAAATATAAACTGATATATAAAGAAATCAAGTCAGATACAAGAATTTCTAGATCATTTAGTAAACTAGAGTTACTAAGAGAGATACTGAATTTTTGTGCCTGGAGTTCTTCTTGTAAAATAGAACAAATATTCTCTTATCTAGGATGCTGAAAACAATCTTGCAAAGTGGAATAAAAAGTATCTCAGTCCCCTATTCCCATAACAGACCTGGAGTAAAAAGATGTTGAAAATCTACAATTTCTTTTGCTTTGAACCATGAACTTTAGCAAAATTTACAGAATAAAGGAGCCTAATGATTAGGTTCTAATTTTGCCACTCACAATTCCCTTTTCTCCTGTGTGAATATTTAGCTGGTTGCCATCCATGTGGGTTAGGGATAGTGAGCTATTTGGCTCTGTCCATTTTAGGGCATATCTAACAGTCTTCCACCTTTCAAATTCTTTGCTCTTTTATTCTGGAATTTTCCACAGACTTGCTAGCTATAATCACACTAAATAGCATTGCATCTGGATTCTCTGTTCAAACACAGTGAATCAACATGGATCCTGGGCACCCAATACTGAACACGGATACAATTCAGGGACTTGTCAGCACACATGCACACATGTTCATTTACTGCTCAGCCTTGATTCCAGAAGAATTTCAGCTAGCCTACAAAGAAGCATAAAATTGACAAGAGAGCAGAAATTAAGAAATGTTTAAGGTGGGTTTTATCATTTTGTCTACCTGAAGATATACAGCAATAATGATACTGCTCACCTTGTAGTTCGGGGACATTATCTCCTTGATATAGGAAAACAATCCAATAATACACAGAAGCCTTTCTCTGCTATGAACTTACTGCCCACTCATCATCTTTATGAGTCAATGGGTCAATCTTACTGTGATAACATTTGATTAATCCAATGTGACCTGATCACTCACAAAGAAGCATCCAAGTATTTCAGATCACTTCCAAAGACCCCCAGGTTTTTCAAGACCCTCAGAGCCTCCAAGCTGTACACAGAAATAAATGCCTGATCTGCAAGTTATAACCATAGCAAACACTGAGCAAAATCCTAACCAAAGGCTACTTAGGAGAAGAACCTTAATTAATCTTAGGTTTATAACCTAACAGCAAGACCCACTTAGCACAAATGAGCCAATTCTTAAGGGTGCAATTATCAGAGAATCTGTTTTGTAGTTTTTGTTTTGGCTTACTTCAGAAAGTCAACCACCACTTAAATAATACGTAATCTAGGTTTACCCCAGATATATCTCTTCTCCTCACAGCGAGGAGACTAGGACCCAGTTTCTAAAAAACCTCAAAGCTAATGAATGTTAACCACCTTTGGAGAAGCCAGACCAAGCACAGCAGACAGAGGGCAGAGGTCATAGAACATCTTCCACCTAAATCCCCATACGGAGACAGTTAAGTCAGAAAAGGATTCTATTAGACGTATTTCACTGACGAACAGGAGGAAGAAGACTCTGCCTCCGTATCCTTGAGCATTCTGTTATTTCCTCCCAGCACCTCTTGATCTCTGTCATTGAATTTGCAGTTTATATGTTCCGGCAGGCTTCTAAGACTGCCGATCATATCCATTTCTACAACCTAGGTTAAGCCCCCATATGCAATGACACTCTACAGGCATCTTCCTATTTGGCACTCGAATTTTGATTTCTTGTTGAAGAGAAGAAGTCCTAGAACCACCTGGTTCACATCACTCTGCATCCTGATAAATCCCATCTCCACCTTATTCCTCAATAATTGCCTATACACATACTTTCTGGCCATGGTCAGTCCTAAATGATATACAGACTATCACTGGAGTTTCCTCTCATTATCTTGGCCTCCCTGGAAGAGCCAGGAAGATATTCCTTCTTGGTACCTTTCTACTTCTTGTTTTCAGCATTTTCTTCTCCTCTCCAGGTGTTCAGGATAGTCCTGGCATTTCAACAAGGAGCTCTAGACAACCTCACACCTTCAATACATAGAATAATCCTGTAATGTGTGTTTCTGTGCTATGAATGGTGTGTGTGACAGAGAGACTGAGATCTTCCCACTGTGAGATGGGAGACGGTAGATGAGCACCCTTCAGAGAAACAAAACCAACAGGAGAGAGAGAGAGAGAGATGGATGATGGATAGATATCCTATTATATCTATCATATATCCTATGATATATATAAGACACACCATCTATCTATCTCTCATCTCTCTCTCTCTCTCTCTCTCTCTCTCTCTCTCTCTCTCTCTCTCTCTCAAGTCTGAAAGCCATTAAGACAGGCCAGCCAACTGGAAACTCGGGGAGGAACTGAAGCAGTAGCTTTGAGGCAAAATTTCTTCTTCTCTGGGAAACCTCAGTTTTCGCTCTTAAAGCCTTCAACTGATTGGATGAGGCCCACCCATATTATGGAGAGTACTATACTTTTTATTAAGTTTTTAATTGAGGTAAAATTGGTTTGAAACATTATATACATTTCAGCTGTGCAACATTATAATTTAACATCTGTATACACTATGTCGTGTTCACCACCAAATGTCTAGTTTCCAGCTGACACCATACAGTTGATCCCCTTTACCCGTTTTGCCCTCCCTTCACCCTCTTTTCCCTCTGGTGACCACCAATCTTTCATCTGCCTCTGTGTTTGTTGTTATTTTTTTTTGTTCTTGTTGTTTGTTTATGTGTTTTGTTTTTATTTTATGTTCCACATATGAGTGAAATCATGTGGTATTTGTCTTTTTCCATCTGACTTATTTCACTTAGCATTATACCCTAAGGTCCATCCGTGTAGTTACAAATGACGGGATTTCTAATGTGCTTTTACTTAAAGTCAACCGATGGCATATGTTAGCCACATCTACAAAATTCATAGCCAACACATAGATCAGTGTTTGATTAAATACTTGGATACTATATCCTAGCCAAGTTGTACCATTTTAATCTGCTCTGAGTCCTAGTTCCCGGATAAAACACCTAACCTTCTTCTGGAAACATGACTGCTACAAGGCATCTTCCCGTTTCTTGGTAAGGTCATTTCCCTATTCATGAGTAGGGGATGTAGGGAATGAGAAATTAAAAGCTTTAAATTTTTTCTTTTGAATAGCTCTAGTATCCAGAGAAACACTAAGAAATGGCCAGTCTAGATGAGAATTTGGCATCTAGTTAAACTTCTATAAGCCACAGTACTTCTCCCTCCAAGAGCAAAAATTAACCCCAATAGTGTTTCAGCAAGAGGCCCTCCAACAGGGGGTGATTTGAGTCTCTTTGTTTTATGTCAAAAGTGTAACCAAGCATCTCCATTGGCCAAAGTGCTCACTCTAGCTTTGCAAGGAACTTATTATCATGCTCTGGTGACATGAATTTTGCGTGCACACCACTCAGACCTTGGGCTCTGCCTAATCTAGCTGCCACTAAACTGAGCAGGACATGTGATTTTTTTTTTTTAAAAAAGTGCGCATCGGGAAAATAAGAAAGAATATTACTTCTCCTAAATTATCAATTCTCCTTCCACATTCAACATATAAATAAAGCCTTTGAATTATTCATGCTGGATCAATCAAAAGTCTTAGTGACAAAGATGTGCTAATTCAGGCCTTCTCTAAACTGATTGGTCTGCCCCCCTCGGGGCTCCCCTTTCCCTCATTACCACCCCAAATCAAGGTACATTAAATAGGCTTCCGAGATAATTGGGTGATTCGAGCTCATACTTCTAAAACTTATAAATATCCTTTTAGAATAGTGCTATAAAAGTACTTAGTAATTAAAGACTAAAAAATAAAATGCTGGAAGCCAAAGAAAAAAAGATCAATGCAAGTGCTCTAATTTGAGTACCCTATCCCTTAGAGCAGGAAGTATTCAGCTTTCCCACAGAGCCCAGCTTTTGGGCTCTCTGCTGCCTGGAAATTCGTGTTGCCTCCTCAACTAGATTAAAAGCTCGAGAACACAGAAAATGGTTTTTACTTCTTTATAAGCACAATGCTGGGCATTCAGACAACTATGGGAGACAGGCCTGACCACATAGAAAAGCCAGAATCATCATGAAACCAAGACACAGACACAGCGAACTTCTTCCTTTAAATTCCAGTACCTAACTAATCTAGAATCCTGGGGAGTGCTGACTTGAGAGGCTGCTGCCTTCAGGCCTCTGTAGACTCTATCATGTTTCTACTGCTTCAAAGGATATACTACTGTTTCATTCAGAGCATCAATACAGTATAGCCTAGCAACAAACATGGACTTTCTTCCTGTCCTTGAAAGAACTGCACGGGAATAACTGAAGAATCTCATGCTGCCCTAAGGTTTGGCCATCCCTGCAACAAGAATATAATGAACACTCATTACACTGAATTTGAGATGTGCCCCGCAGTCTTTTCAGAGTTCAAAGTGCTTAATCTCATTAGCTATCAGATGCCATGTCTAATCCGAGGTTCAGACTCGTGTCTGCTGTGTAACTGAGTTCAATGTGTACATTTAACAATAAACCAGGTATTGGCTCCACAGAGAAGTTAGATGTCTTTGAAGAATTCATTAACCAAGTTGGAGATAGGGAAAAGGGAACAAAACCTCATACATTTCCAATTATGGGCTAGAAAACAAACCAGATCCAAACCCAACCAAACTTCTGGACATAACGGTGCCACAGTTCAGCAACTGCCCTAATATTCTGCGGAATCCTACACGAAGAGCATTAGATTCATCTGATCATTCATTCGATAAGCATGTATTTATTGCCCACCTACTACGTACTAGTTGTGCTGGCTGCTTTGTTGAGACAACTGATGCCTATGATAAACCTAGCCTCTATCCTCATGGAGGATCCAGACGACTCCAGTAAAAGACTATAGACCGACCGATTTCATTTGAAAATATAATTGGCATACTTTTTTATTTCCTGGAATCCCAAACTATCAGCAGTATTTATTTAATCACTCATTCTAGAAACAATTCCAATTCTACTTCATTCAGTTCCGCTCTTATATTACAGTCCTATCCTGTGCATTACATTACATTCGATCTAGTCCCATCCATTACTGTGACCTTCCAAGCCACAAATACATCAGATTGTTGAAGGCTGCTGAAAACGGAAGGAAAGGAAAACTTGTAATCACTGAATGCCTACTACGTGCCAGCCTTTGTGCTAAGTAAAAACTGAAGCAATTCATTTAATCCTCCCAACGACTCTCAGAAGTAGGCATTATTATATTTCTTCCTACAGGTGAGGAGGCTGAGACTCAGAGAAAAGTGAATGAGAAGAGAATGGGTACGAGAGAAACTCAGCATCAAAACTGGAGCTACTGACCCAAGAGGCCTGTGCTCATCAAGGTTCCTGATCAAGCAGCCCACATGTTAGATAGAGGCTATGGGTCGAATAACACAGTCTCCATCCTACGACATCCTACATGTTTAGCTCTTTACTGGCTGTGTGGTCTCAGGTACAGTACCTAATGGCTTTGAGCCTAAGCTCCAATTTCATCCTCTGCACAAAGGCGAGAGAAGGCCTACCTGATAGAATTATATGAGGATTTTTATATGCCTGGCACAAGCGAGGCCCTAAATAAAAAAAAAAAAGTGATAATGATGATGTGGATCACTGCCTCACTAAGACCAAAAGAAAGAGAATAATCATTTGGACTTGTACCTTAAACTCTTCCTACAGATAGCTGCAAACACCCACTAACGGCAGCAATCTTGAGACAGCCCAACGCCCCAGGATGACTCTGGCTTACAAACATTCAGATGATTTTTGCTTTGCAGGTAAGAATTTTTTTTTTTAAGAGATGTTTTCTTTATAAATGCATTTGGTGCTCGTTTGCTCAAACACGTCTTCAGAAGAAACAGTTAAAGCTTAAGCTTAGAAAACCAAGGGAGAGGGGCACGCAGGATGATCGGCATAGTGTTCTGATTCCCAAAAGCAGGTACTGGTTTGCAGGTGTCCTGTGACCCTTGAGAAAGGTAGGTGTTATCCTACTGCAATTCACTGACTTGAGCATTTAGTTAATCAAGGAAGTGATCTGAGAGGCAAAGAACCCAAATCCAGTTTAAAAGATGTATTAGTTCTACAACATTTCAGTGTAATTATTATTTATTTAGACATCCCACAGGTGCCATGAGTATGTAATTCTATGTTCTGTTGAGGGCTCAAGAAATGAGTGGAGTTTAATGCAGCTCAAACAAGCTACACAATTTCCCATACAGAATGCTCATCCCCATCTGTCCTTTATCTAGGCATCTTAAATTATTTCTCGGGCATAACTACACAGCATGCCCCCAGGAGAAAGGCAGGGAGCGCTCTGTGTATCCATTTACAAATTAGGCAGCTGAAGCCCACAAAAACAGGTCACTCGTCTAAACATCACACAATTGTTCAGAATCGAAGGGAATAATGGTAGTAGACTCCACATCTCCCAGCCTCAGCCCACTGAGCACTGAAGATGCTCAGATAATCGAAATCCACAGCCCCCAAGCACTCGAGGAACTAGCACCTGAGGTAACCATGCTGAGAGGATGGGGCTAACCACCTGCACCTCCATGACTGAAGGAGATTAGGCCTGGGGCAAGGCGAGGGGTGAGCAAGGAAGGAAAGCAAGGTATGAACCAACCCACACACATAAATGCTATTTTAGGGTTACTGATGTGCCTGCAGCCCACCTCTTAAGACTTTCTAGACATCTAGGAAACCTTATTTGGACATTTTTGAAGGTGAGAAGATGGCAGCCGTCTTCACCTTTCCTCAACATACACTCTGCACCTCCTACCCCCAGGGTTGATATGAGGATTTGTTTGCCCCGTTTTAATATTTATGCAACTACTGTACATTCACCTAAGTTTCTGGTTGTTCTATCGGCACTTTTGTAATGGATCCCAAATACTGGAGTTAAAGGTCGTTTTACCAGTCTTGAGCTGTATACACGTGAAATCCTGTGAACCTGAGTCACACTAAATTCCATGAGGAACAAAAGGAACACTTCACTCCATTATCAACAATCGCATCGATAGTAAGTTAGAGGGATTTTTTTTTTTTTAACATCATACCTTTGATTGACATATACCTGCCCATTATTTTAAAACATGATTCTTTCTTTGGCCTCAATAAATGATGTCTCAAGTTTATAGATCACTTGTTAGATGCAATTTAGGAACCGGCTGCTGGCCTCCTCACGCTGTTTCCTATCTGACACTATTTCGTCGCCACTGACTCCTGACACATAAGACCCAGCTCAAAGCACGGGTAACAAGAGACCACACTCGCCTTTGTCCAAACATCAGCGTTGATTTCGTCTCAGCTTCGTTGAAGACAGAAGGAGAACAGCAAATGACGATGGTAGTTCTACAGTTCCCACCCAGAGAGTCCTGAAGAATCCGAGTCATCTTGCTGTCCCGGTACGGCACATGCGTTTTCTATTTAGGAAAAAGAAAAAGTACTGGCTGTTACAACCCAATCAAAGAAAAAAACACAGAGGCAAACAAGTGAGTGTTGGGGATACTGGGCTTAGAAAGACAAATGAAACAATAATTTGTTGCCTGGTCTTTGGATCTTGCCAAAGTTTAGACTGTCCATTCTGGGACCCAGCTCACAGGAAATTAGCATCACCATTCACACATTTTAATGAACTAGATCTCCCAGCAAACAGCGCATCCACAGCCAGGATGCCCTTGGTCCCACTCCAAACGAACACAAACTAGTCTTTGGGGTATGTGGCAAAAAGAGTGCATGGACCCAAAAAGGCAACTTCTTATAATATCATTTAATCGATGGGGACAGGATCACTTACTGTCCCTTCTGCCAAGGCAGAGATCACATTTCCAAGAGCAGACAAAGATTTATTGATATTTTTAGCTTCGTCGAGAACAGCTCCCTCGGCACCAGTTTTGCTGACCTATGAGAGAGAAGAGAAAGCAGTGAGCTGCACAGGACGGCAAAAGCACAGAGTAGATAATTCCAATTCACAGGATGGCAAAGGGGTGGGGGGATGAGGGGTGGGTGTGAATCCTCCTGGAATGCAAGGAAAAATAAAAGTAAGTAAGAATCACATTGATAAAATCTCCCCTTGTGCCTGAGGCTGGGGATTTGTTCTCTCTTGTCATTTTCCTCTCAATTAGGTTTTAGGGGAATGGCTGAAATGCCTCAAGTGGTGAAGCTGCAGACGCTTCCCTGGGGGACATCCATTCTGGAAAAGCAGGCTCTAAAAGCGCTGTCACTGCAGAAAGGCCAGGGCCGGGGGACACTGAATCACAGTTTCCACTCCAGAGGGAACCCAGGGCTTTAAGAGAAAATACTGTCCTGGCCACAGTGGAGAGACATGTTGGGAAAGTGTAAACTGCAAGCTCCAACTTCAGACAAACGACAAGAGGTGGCGGGGATGGTTGCTCAGACTCTGTTTCTTCCCCACATCCCCGCAGTGAGGAAAAAGGGAACAATTATCTGAAACGAAAACTATTTTTTTTTAAGTCATTAGCACATAACTTTAATTAAAATTAATAGTTTAGATGAAGAACTAGACTAGTGTTTAAAATCAACTTCTGAAAAATCACATTTACATAAAGATAATAAAACAGACAAGCAGAAGTCCAAAAAGGTGTAGCTTGTATGACTGTACTTGGATGAAATATACTGTTCAGGGTAGCATAATACTTAGGCCATACAAGGCCAGGAAGAGGAGACAAACAGAGAGGACAAACCCCCAGGTAGTATTTATTCCAGATTCCAAACTTTCCAATGGCCTCAAAAATGTTTAGCATTTCAAGAACATTCAACTAGAGCTCTTTACAAAAATGGCTACTGTGTCTTCAACATTTTTTGGTTTAGGCATGAAAAGTCAAGAAAATGTATATTACACTGTGAATTTGTTTTTTTCCTCTGCAGCCAGAGGGAGTGTGTACAGTTTCTCCTCTGCTGTTTTATTACTGGTAATTTTATATTTACAGTATTTGCTGTAGGGGGAGAGCAATTTACAGATGTTAGAAAAAGGGGAACTCAACATGATTCATAGCTCTGCTGACTGGACGACCGACACAGGGTAAGCAGCTGCTCTCTAAAGAAAGAAAAACGAGGAAATGACTTGCACAAAGACAGGTTTCAATTATGTATAAGGGAGAAATTCCTAACAATAGAGAGGAATGCATGTCCAGGGAAAGATTCTTTTCAAATAGGATAGATTCTCATCTCTCTGGGAATTGTGTGTATGGGTGCCTCTGCTTACAGATAGAGAAATAATACAGCTGCTAGGCCACAAATAATAATGTCTATTCATATGGCAT
Organism: Pteropus medius; assembly: GCF_902729225.1. Taxonomy (NCBI): domain Eukaryota; kingdom Metazoa; phylum Chordata; class Mammalia; order Chiroptera; family Pteropodidae; genus Pteropus; species Pteropus medius. The sequence goes on along the minus strand of NW_024354875.1, from coordinate 15,107,547 downwards.
TGTTGCTTTCACATATGAGCGTCTTAACTCCATGAAATAATGCACGACAGGTACAATCACCTCCCTTTTACAGACAAAGAAAATTGAAGCTCCAAGAGATCAAATTGCCAGCCCCTGGGAAAAACACCATTTAAGGGAGTCGAGGACTAAAGCCCAGAGTTCTGTTCTACTAGATCACACTGACACATTCATGTAGATATATCCAGGGCAAAGGAAAACAGATGTGAGCGAAAGGAACAATGTGCAGAACCATAACTTAAAAATGCCTCGTAAATACCGTTAGCAAGAACCACTAACCCTGTGCAGAGGACAGGCCTCCTCTCTGAACTGCCAGCAGTTAGCATTTCTTCGACCGCATTTATGTCCTAAATATTCCTCCTGTGCTCTAAAAGGAAAGACGGCAAACTTGGGAAGAGTGAAGGGGCCAATGGGCTCCTCGTCTGGACCCTTACAGTTGGAGCGGCAGCAAAGTGGGTCTAGAACTAAGCAATGCTGCTTTGTACTCTCATTCTGGTGGATGTCTGTTTATTAAAGTCACAAGCCCATACCAGTTAAACCAAGAATATCCAGCTGATTTTCTGCTCATGGCTTTACGAAGGTGTACAGGAGAACAATTTAAGTAACTGTTACTTACATGGATGTTAGTGGCCATAACGGCGTCCAGCAACTCAGCAGTGGGTGCGGTTAAGTGGGAATCAATTACAGTTTGGGACACTGACCAAGCTTCAGGGCTAATAGCCCTGATGGGGACACTGAGCACAATGTCAGTGATGATGGATGCCATATGCCATTGTGCACAGGGACTTGCTCTGTGATGTCGACCGGAGGGGGACAAGGCCCCCAAGCCAGGGTGTGGCAGCAGGAGCTCCAGTGATGCCATGGAAGTGAGGTTGGAAGGGGCGGGTAGGAGGTTTGGGAAGCCTATTTGGTCTGAAGTGTGGCCTCAGCCGGTGCCTGGGAGAGCATGGGACAGGATACATACAGATGCCTAACAAGAGCCCTGACTAAACCAGAGGAGGGCTGGGGCTGTGGCTAAAACACTAGCTACAGGCCTCACAGCCTAAAGGAAGTGAGGCCAGGCCACCCACGAGAGACACGGTCTCCGTGCCCGGTGCAGAGAGGAGCAGGGAATGTGGGGAGAGCCCCACGTTCCAGATCTCCTATCAGCAAACACACGTGCAGAGGCAGGACGGCTGCATTCCAACACAAAGCCTTTTCCTGGCCTATTGGTGCCTAGTACAACACGGAGATCTTTCCTTTTCTCAGGAGTACATGTCCCTCCTGCATTTGCAAGGCTGACTTTGCCAGGCTAAGTCCACACCGACATTTCCCTAATGTCATCATCAGAGCCTATAAAGCATAAATCAGAGTTGGCATTCAAAGCACCTCCTGTGACATGAATAGGGGACTTCAGGACCAGAAAAGAGCGAGCAGGGAAATGAAGGTTAAATTTAATAACATCTCGACACAACATCAGAAATTTTAAAAGCTCTTTAAAACCAGGAAATAGAAAGGCATAAAAATTATACCATTGCACAGTGAAGCAAATAACAGGGGAAAATTATAGCTAATACAAATAAAGAACCAATTACCTTTTCGCTCCCAGCCAAATCAACTAGATAAAGCTTCCCACTGAGTTTTTTTTCAGTCTCTACATTCTCTTGTTTAATATTAATCAGGAAGATACTGTGACTTCTAGAGCTGTGTTCATTCATGTCTGAAAAGAAAAATAGTTTACTGCTCTACAAAGAACACATAAATTTAGGTAGCAAGCCTCTCTCATCTAAAAAGCACAACAAATTATGCCTAATAGCTCTGTTTTTTAAAGAAACTCCAGACAATTTCAAAAATTATCAGAGACCACTTCTTAAAAACAATGCTCATTCTAAAAAAGAAAGATATAAAATATCTTTAAGTGGCAAAGAGATTAATCTAAAATCTTAGTCGATGGTTTAAGATAACAGATTCTCTAGCTCTGCCCGAAGCCCCATCCTCGAAAATCCCCAGCCAGCTCGACTTTCTCCTTGAAGAGTTCTCAGCTCCCTCCACTGCCTCATTTTAATTCCCTCAGGTATTATCATCATGGTTAGTATCTGATGTGTTCTATCTTCTTCACATGTGTAAGTCTTGCCTTATCAGTAATATCATAAACTTTCTTAAGGAAGTATTATAAATTAAGACACCCTTCTATAATCCATGCAAAGTACACAGAAGGTCTCCAAGATTAAATATGCTCCATTAGGACCAAGCGCTGGAAATAAAAATCTTTTTGGACCCCCTTTCTTTGTTCTCCAAGTAGGCAGAGACCCCAGTGATGATCTTATTCAATCCCCACCAGCAATCATGTCTTAAAACCATCTTACCAGATTATATGGAAAAAACCCTAAAGATTCCACCAAAAAAAATGTTAGAACTAATAAATAAATTCAGCAAAATTTCAGGATACAAAAGCAACACATAAAAAGTTGCATTTTTATGTACTAATAATGAAAAATGCAAAAAAAATTAGGAAAACAAAGCAGAAACAAAATAATATGATACTTAGGAGTAAACTTAACAAAGGAAGCAAGAATTAAGCACAGAAAACCACAGAATGTTGGTAAAAGAAACTAAAGAAGACACAAATAAATGGGAAGACACTGCCTGTTCATGGACTGGAAGACTTAACTATTGTTAAGATGACAATACTACCAAAAGTGATCAACAGATTCAATGTAATCTCTATCAAAATCTAAGTGATGTTTTTGTAGATATAGAAAAGTCCATCCTAAAATTCATATGGAATCTCAAGGGACCCTGAATAACCAAAATAATCTTAAAAAAGAACAAAATTGGAGTCTCATATTTATTGGTTTCAAAACTTACTAAATTACGTATATATATCACATCTTCTTTAGCCATCCATCTATCAGTAGACACCTAGGTTGCTTCCACATCTTGGCTATTGTAAATAATGCTGCACAGAGGGTTGCATGTATCTTTTCAAATTAGTGTTTTCGTTTTCTTTGATTATATACTGAGAAGTGTGATTGCTGGGTCATATGGTATATCCATTTTTAGTTTTTTGAGGACCCTCTATATTGTTTTCCATATCCACAGTGCAACTCACTTTCTCCACATCCTCGCAAACACGTATTGTTTGTTGACTTTTTGGTAATAGCCATTCTGACTGATCTGAGAGGTATCTTGTCGTGGTTTTTTTGCATTTCCATGATGATTAGTGATATTGAACATCTTTTCATGTGTCTGTTGGCCATCTGTATGTCTTCTTTGGAAAAAAGTCTTTTCGTGTCCTCTGCCCATTTTTTAGTCAGATTGATTATTTATTTGTTCTTGAGTTGTATGATTTCTTATATATTTTGGATATCAACCCCTTATCAAATATCTCATTTGCAAATATATTTTCCCATTCAGTGGGTTGCCTATTTGTTTTGTTGAAAATGTGGCACATGCACACACACACAATAGAATATTATGCAGCGATAAAAAAGAATGAAATCTTGCCATTTGCAACAACATGGATGGACCCAGAGGGTACTATGCTAAGTGAAATAAGTCAGGAAAAGAAAGACAAATACTGTATGGTTTCACTTATATGTGGAATCTAAAAACAAAACAAAACAAAACAAAAATGGACTCATAGAAACAAAGACCAAAGGGATGGTTAGCAGAAGGCAGGGGGTGGAGGTATAGGTGAAAGGAGAAGGGGAATATAGTTAATAATATTGTGATAAGTTTGCACCGTGACAGATGATTATTAGAATTAATGAGGTGATCACACTGTAAGGTATAAAAATGTCAAATCACTATATTGTACACCTGAAACTAATATAACCAACATAAGATTGTACACCAACTATACTTACGCATACTTTAAACCCTCATATAATAGAGTCAAATAATTTTCGACAAGAGTGTCAAGACTATTCAATGGGAAAGGACAGTCTCTTCACCACATGGTGTTGAGAAAACTAGCTATCTACATGAAAAGAAAAAAAGTTGAACTTTTACCTTAGGCCATATATAAAAAATAACTAAAAAAGGATCAAAGACCTAAATGTAAAAGCTAAAACTATAAAACCTTAGAAGAAAACACAGGAGAAAAGCTTCACGATACTGGATTTGGCAATGATTTCTTAGATATGACATCAACAACACAAGCAACAAAAGAAAAAAATAGATAAATTGGACCCCATCAAAATTAAAAACTTTTGTGCATAAAAGGACACTATCAAAAGAGTGAAAAGGCAACCCACAGAATAAGAGAAAATATATATCTGATAAGGCAGTGGTCTCTAACTCCCGAGCTACAGACCAGTACGAGTCTGTGGCCTGTTAGGAACCCAGCCGCACAGTAGGAGGTGAGGGGAGGGCCAGTGAGCAAAGCTTCATCTGTATTTGCAGCCGTTCCCCAGTGCTAGCATCACTGCCTCAGCTCTACCTCAGATCATCAGGCATCATATTCTCACAGGAGCACAGGTCCCAGGTGCCAAAAAGCTTGGGGACCGCTGAGATAAGGGATTGATATCCACAATATATAAAGATCTAAAAATCAATGACAACAAAACAAACAACTCAAATTAAAAAAGGAGCAAAGGACTTGAGTAGACATTTCTCCAAACATGTATAAATGACTTATAACCACATAAATAGATGCTCAACATCACTAATCATTAGGTACATGAACCACATTGAGATATCATCACTTCACACCCATTAGGATGGCTATTTAAAAAAAAAAAAAAACAAACCCAGAAAATAACAAGTGTTGACAAGGATATGGAGAAATTGAAATTCTTGTGCACTATTGGTGGGAATACAAAATAGTGCTGCTATGGAAAATAACATGGCAGTTTCTTAAAAAAATTAAAAGTATAACTACCTTATGACACAGCAATTCTAGTATTACACCCAAAAGAACTGAAAGCAGAAACTTGAATGGGTATTTATATATCCAGGTTCATAGTAGAACTATTTATAATACTCAAAAGGTGGAAGCAACACAAATGTCTTATCTATGGATGAATGGATAAATAAAATGTGTTATATACGTACATTGCAATATTATTCCGCTTTTTAAAAGTAAAATATCCTGACACATGCTACAACATGGGCAAAGCTTGAGGACACTGTGCTAAATGAAATAAGCAAGTGATAAAAGGATTCGTATCATTCTTATATGAGTAGAAATTAGAGTTGTCAAAATCACTGAAACATAAAGTAAAACAGTGGGTACTAGGGGCTGGACAGGAGTATGGGGGATTATTATTCAATGGGTATAGAGTTTCACTCTGTGATATTAAAAAATTCTGGAAATGGAGAGTAGTGATGGTTGTACAATACTGTGAATATACTTAGTGCCACTAAATTGTACACTGAAAATTGTTTAAACGGTGAATTTTATGTTATCCATATTTTACCACAATAATTTAGAAAACTATATTTCCATTTTCCTACCAGAAAAACAGCAATGTTCTAGACCAACAGTTCTGAACCAAGGGGCCAAGATGAACTGTCAGTTATACCATGAATAATTCATGACTAGCTTAAGAAACCAAGGAAATAACTTCTTTATGAATGACATGTTATTGTTATAAGAATATGAGTCTTTCCTTCCTTCATGTATGAGTGTGTGTTTTAAGCGAGAGAGAAAGTAAGGTTTAACCTATACTGTTTGCAAGTCTAGGCTTATCTATGAAATTTGACACATATGTGAATATCATATGATATCTGTCAGGGTAGAGAAAAAGTTGAGAATTACAGTGCTGAATCACAGAATCATAGAACCTTGGGTGGAAGAGACTTAAAGAGGCTAGTCAACCAATCAATACTTGAATCTCTTCTACAACATACAGAGAACTCACTACTTCTCTGGATAGCAGGTGTTAACTGGGGCAGCTATAAAGATGAGAAAGTTCTTGAGGTAGGTCAAGATCTGCCTCCCTGAAGCTTCCACAATCCTGGGTGGTCTATCCATTTGATCAAATCAAGAGAGCTGACTATCTTAACATCAGCACTTCGAAAATGTTAAGAAATACTGCACTGTCCACACGTCCTCACCAGATTTTTTTTCTCTTCCAAGCTAGAAATCCTTCCAAGCTAGAAATCATAAGTTCATTCAGCTTCTCTTTATATGAACGCACTCTCATTTTTCTATATCCCTCTGAATAAGACATCTTTTCATGGAACTCTGCTGTTCTAATACCATATGACCTGCTTCCCTGAGATGTGCACCATGCTAAGGAAGAAACCACAAGGTAAACAAGCTGGCCTGAATGTGTTTGTTACAGACACAGCATCAAAAAGTTTTCAATAAAGCTCTGCTTCTTTTCCTTTTATACAGAGGGCAGAAATCTAATATGGTTTTCTTTCCATGTGTGTGACTGGCATATAGAATTCGTTGGTTTGGATTTAAAAAAGAAACTGAACAATAACATAGTTAAAATTAATAAACTTAGAAGCTTAGTTTCCCCTCTTTGGCTTGTTGGTTGGTTATTTGCCCATGTTCGGTCTTAGGCTCTTACCAGGGTCCACGGAGTCTCACCCAGGATCTCTAAGAGTTCCCTGGAAAGTAGGAGGCACTGCTCCCCACGACCTGCCTAGACACACTCACTGCACATCCCTTGTGTGCTCCGGACACTGCTTTCCAACTGCTTCCTGTGCATTGTTTTACTTAGACCTCATAACCCACCCCTTCTGGTGGGTAGGCAGACACTTGCATCCTAAATTAGAGGGGAGGAAACATCACACCATGCTTACTTGTTACAGCCACGTGTCGGTTTGCTTTGCCTTCATCTATCACATCCATGACTTCCTCGGGGCTGGACACAAACCGCTCAGTGCACCCCTGCAGCAGAGTCAGTTCGGGTTCACCATTAAAAAATTGAAAAGCAATAATATTTTCAAACAGCTAAACATATTCCCACTTTTCTTCTGGATGTGCAAATCAAGAGAAAGGCTGCAATGTGGATCTGACAACTTTTTCTCCTTGCCTTAGGCTCGAATTATACATTAAAAAGAAATCTGAGCAGCCCCTAGGAAACTCAGAAAAAAAAAAAAAACAGAAAAGAAATGCCGACTTCCTTGGGTTTTTTAGCACAGATTCAAACTCAGCAGCAGTGCAGACAGAAATAAAGAAGAAAATCAATGGCAGAAAAAGAAATGGATGAAGTTGTGTTTGGCCTTCCATCTTTATTTATTACCATCTAGACATTGATTTTAATTAGATGCTTTGAAGTGCTAGACATAATGCTATAATAGGCTTCGCCTAACAGCAAAGCATAAACGATTGTACTCAATACCAAAGCCTATTTAAATGTGAATAGTAAATGTTTGTTCACTTCTACAATTCTTCCCTCATGTGATTAGACATCTGTGATACATTCACAAAGAGAGATGACTGAAGAAATTGTCAGTTTTTTTAATCAGATGTATTGTAAACATAAGGAATATGATTAAATATCTATATGCACTTCATATAGATAATACTCTGGGCATCTTATGTAATAATTATTATGAGGGTGACTGAAGAGAAATCAATTGCATCGTCAACCAAGTTTTCCTCATACCTTTACATACGGGACTCTGTTTTTATCTTCATGAACAGCCAAGTTTGTCTTGGATACTATAGAGATAATGAGGACATGCAAAGAAGAAAAGAAAAGTTAAAGACCCTGTATTGGAGGAAAAAATAGAAACTGTTACAGAGGATAAGCAATTCTAATCTCTCATGGAAATTTAAGCCTTGGCTGAGAATAAGCAGACAGCCTGAAGGCAAGAGAACATCTCTATAAATCTTTATTAATTCTTTAAGCAGAAGTGCTTTAAATTATTTCAACCTCTCTAGACTTTAGTTACAGAACAAATAAAGAACAAGCATTCAGGTTACTACTCACCATCGAGTAAGTCCCTGATTTTGTCCAAGTAGATCTCAAAATAGGAAACCTGTTAAAAGCAAATTGAGTTTGAAACAGAAATGCCACCCTATGTTACAAAAACATCATTTTTAGAACTTATAAAAGTGTTTTGTCACACATTAGCTAAGAAGTATAAGGAATCCAAAGCAAAGATTCAGAGTCCCAGAGTGCAGAGCTCCAGCCCACCCTCCTATGTCCTCCTGCCTCCTGCTTCGTCAACTTGCTCTATGAGTCCCTGCTCAGCTCGGGCTACTCCCTGTCCTCACACATCACAGCTCCCTATGGTTTGATTCAGATGTTATTTAGATCATGTGCTAGACAGCCACTTACAGGCGGACTCTAGCTTTTACCTTAGATGAACACCAAGCAAACTTCCAGGTATGACATCAGCTGGAATTAAACAAACGTCCTTTACAAGTAATTGTCAAAAATCAGTAGTAGGCCTCACCTTATGAATGATATTGACAGCCTTAACAGACCAGAGCTAGAGCATGGTCCAAACATTTACATGAAGGAAGAAGTGGGGAGAGGCAAGGTAAAGGCACTTTGCTGGGAACTATGAGAGCTCAGCAAGGTAACTGGGAGAGAAATCATGATGGTGGCAGGTTTAGAGTCCAGGAAGGATTTGAACAAAATGTGATTTAATGAAAGGCAATTAAACTGTGAGAGGAAAAGGAAGCCTTCCAATTAATCATTCTCAAACCTCAGTCCCAGCACTGCCTACGTCAGCATCTCCCATAGCGTTTGTTTAAATCGCAGAGCCCTGAACCTGAGAACAGTCCTCCTGAAACAGAATCTCCAAAATAGGACCTAAAACTCAGCTTCTAGACTCCCCAGGTGATTCACATGAAAGCTAACCTCTGAGAACAACTTTAACGAAATATGAGCTTGAAAATTTAATTCACATGTAACCAATATCCTAGGCCTCAATTTTCCCTCTGTCAAATGAAGCCATTAGACTTGATGACGTAAAAAATTCCCTCTAGGATTCTGCGTTCTGTCTACAGCTGCTTTTTGCCTCCCAGATCAAATTTTCTCTCCTTCATGGGTGTTTTGGAAATCTAAACAAAAGAATGGACAAAAAAGTTGTTTTAAAAAGGTTGAAAAAAGTAGTTATAAAGTTGAGGTGTGACTACAGGTGAAACTTCATCTCCACATCCCAGCTCTGGACCAGTGTAGACTCCGAAACCTGGCATTGGTCCTAATCTATTTCGGCCTCAGTTCATTATCTTTTGTCTGCATCTCAGCCTGGAACCTCCTGACTTCCTAGTTTTCCTGAGACCTGGGGTCCTGGCTTCTAACCCTAGAATCTATAGCTGGACATCCTCTTCAGGTTGCCTGTATCCTTGCCTGTTTGATTGTCCCTCAAACTCCCCAGTCACTAAGCCTCATCTGTGTAGATACACCTACCTGTCCTTCAAAAGATGTACTGCTGCTGCTCCCGGAATGCTATGGGTCTGTTTGGTCTCTAATCTCAGACACCTCTCTCTAACACAGCCCTTCCTGCAGCCAGCTCAACCTTGGTTCCAACCCATTCTACGTATTCCAGAATTGTCTGGCTTTCATTAAGACATTTCCATTATCTTTGAGATCTTAAACACCTGCACTCATTTACACAGATTACAGGGAAAATTAATTACAACTAAAGAGCAGTCATGAACTAGATATTAGCAAATGTGGCAATTAGAATTCTGTCCACATTTAATATAATTAGAAAGAGAATTCTGATTCGCTAATTTCTTTTTACCACAGCAATTACTGGCTGTTTTTTGGGGGGGAATGGGGGGTTGATTTTGCTATTTTTGTCAATTCAAGTACTCTGTGAGACCAGGTAAAAGAAAAATAAATAGGCACTGTTTGGCATGTAGCAATAGCAAGTTCAGAAATAACGTTTAAAACCTCCGTGGGACCCGCTTTAAGGAACAGATTTTCAATATTGCCTTAATCGAGCCTCTTTTTCTTAATTAGGCCTGTCGCTCCTCAGTTCAAAATACAAAGTAGTCAATAATAGCTAACTTGCCCACTTATGACCATTATTTATGAAACAGTAGACATAACTACAAATGCAGATCGGAAACAGGAACTGTAAAATTCAGCCCTAGAGACCAAGGTGTTGTTCCTCCTCTCCTCTCCCTTCAGGCTGAGGCTTTTCTTATCTTCATAAGATTCTAATGCAAGACTCTATTTTGAGGGCAGTAATTGGTTTAACGTCTTACTCCAGGATTATCCCATAAGAACCCTACAGTAGTTTGAGGTATTTACATACAAACAGCCTTAAAGATGCACTAAGCTCCTAAATCTTGATCCCATCAAAGCAACAAGCTTCTGTATCCTTAGATATAAAGAACCCTGGCAAGAAGCCACTTTAGTCAGAAAAGGGAATTGTAAGGAAAAAAGATTTGCCAGATGTAATTTATCACTGGCAAACAGTTATTGCCTTGTTTTTATGTACTTCAGGAAAGGTACTTAGCAGAAATAAGTAAAAAGGCACTGTATGTGGAGCTGGTCAGATTGGGAGTTTAATCTCAACTCTGCCAATGATTTGCTATGTACCTTTGGCTATCTGGATCTATGCCTTTGAAATTCCAGTTCCTCAGCTCTAAAATGGTGAGCCTAGTGCACTAAGGTACCAGTCTTCAAGGCTGATCAGCCTCTTGGCTGACCTGCTCAGCTCCACGTCTTCTTAGAACTATCCCTTCCTCTGCCCCACCTGCTGTTGTTAACCCCGTCCCCAGTCAGCCACTGCATGCCTGACACAGCTCATCAGAGCTGGGGCCTCACCTACTGCAGGCTGGGCGGGTGATCCACTTCCCTGGGAATTAGGAATTGGAAATAAGGGAATGTGGAGCAGGAGCTGCCATGATGCCCCCTTCTCCAACCAAGAAAAAGAAGAAAGTAAGCAAGATGGCAGAGAACAGAATTGGAGGATGATGAAAATGTTCTGTAATTAGTGATCGTCGAGACTCAAAACCATCGAGTTGTACACTTTAAAGGGGTAAATTTTATGGTTTGCGAATTATATCTCAATTTTTTTTAAGTTAAAAAGAAAAACAAAGGAAAAGTAGGACCTAGATTTCTTGCTTCTCCACAACCCCTCCCCCAATACACCTATCAGATTCTGTATTTTATAATAACTTTCTCTACTTGCTTAAACAAGTGGCTTTCAGTCACTTACAAGAAGTTTTAAAGAATATATCCCTAGTACCAACGTTATGAATTTAAGCCAGAACGCAGGTTCTGGTTTTAAGAAAGAGAAAAAAAAGATGGAGAAAGAGAATTCACTTCCCTAACCCTTCTCAACAAAACACTAGTCTGTCACACTCCAAGGCGAAGGGTGGGTGTGTGCGGGATATGTCCACAGTCAAGTTGGGAAAGGTAATATATTCCATGTCTTCTTTGCAGAATCACATTACACGATACATATTTAAGCTTGTGATAAATTTAACATTGTTCAACAGCATTTTTCCAGCTTATTAGGCAACATAAGCATTTTCCTTGGTAACCCACTTATTAATAATGTAAGGAATGTGTTCCATGAAACACACTTTGGAGAAACCCGAACATGGACACATTCCAGTCATAGCTACAGAAATCTCCAGGGTAAAGGGTAGAAGTCAGGCAACTATCAAGATGATTCCAATATAAAGAAGATTTTTATCTGATCTCGCTATCTCAAGCAAACCATCCAGATAGCTAAGTATTCCTTAGCCATTAAATAAAAAATACGGATCTACCTACCACAGGAATGTCATTTAATAAGATCGTCTTTTCCATGTCTAAAATAAAAAGAGAGCTAAAAAACAACTTTAGGCTATTTCTTCTCTTGGATCTCAATCGATGGCACTTACCTTGATATGAAACTCCAGGTTTTCATCCATGGAATAAATATGGTCAAAGATGTCGTGCGCGATCCTTGGGATGATCCCCATGAGTTGAGGGTCATGCAGTTTCCCCTAGTGGGTGAAAAACACAACACAGGTGCTAATGAGTGCTGGGAAACGTGAGAGAATGGGGACCATTCAGAACTCCATGCGGCATCCACACATGGGCTGTCTGCTCCTTGGAGCTCTACTGGACAGGCCGACATACCAGAAGTTAGCAGAATAACTCAACGTGTTAGTCTTTTTACCCAGCCAAGAAGAGGTTGTTCTGTCAGATCTGAAGTCCCACAATATTCTTTCCTGCTGCCACTCAGGGCAACAAATCAATGTGTATGGGAGTGACTATGTCAGTAGGAAGGTGGGGAGGAAGGAGAAGGACGGAGAATATATGACTATATAGCATATGTGACTATAACATACTAAGTGTAAGTTTCATTTTTGAATTTTTACAAACTGACCAGAACCTAAGAATCCAAGATAATCTACTTTAATAAAATCACCTCAGGAGCTAATACATATGTGGACGAAGAAAGGGATTTTATGGAAAGTAACCTCACAGGATGACCCGATCATAAATTCCTGACTGGGCAGGTCATGGTGCGTAGTCACTGCCCCAGGAAAGTAACTTTTTAGTAAAAGGTTTATCTTTGCCTTAAGCAGTCTCTGTCCTTTGTTTCTGTGCATCTAGGTTAACACACCTTTGAAATAAGCCATAACCACCCTCAAGAGAGCACATAACCTTGTTAACTATCCTGTAATCCAATCTCTGCTTTCTTTCACCCCACCTCCATGTAATGTTCCTTACTTTCCCTCCTTAATTTCAAATGCAGTAAAAAAAAAAAAAAAAACTGCAAAATTGTTATTCTCCAGAGCATTTGAGATCTTGCTCTCCAGCATATGTCATCATCAGTTTGGCTGAAAGAAACTCATAAAAATTCTCTATGGGATTGAACATTTCTTAACATTGACACATATATAGTTTCGTTAATGTCATCATTTCTAAAAAAATTCCTAAGAATCTTATTCTAAAAATACTTTCAGTATCATTTTATAAACCAATCAAGAACATCTCTTATCAATTTCATTTTAAAATCTGTAATTCCCAGCCCTAATTGTTCCAAATATTTGGCTACTTCTAATACCTAAATCCACATGTATGATATTCTTGTTATTTTCTATCCTTTTTTTCTATTTCTATTACTGAGAGGTAGAGGGATAGATTAATTTTTCTGCTATTTGGACTATCACTAAATCCATTTTTAAGATCTAGATTTTGCCACTTCTGAAGACTTTCAGAAAGAGATGCCACAGGATCTGAAAGCAATTCCTAAAGAAGTCCAGAGGTGTTTAGCAATGGCCTTAGCACGGGCCCGGGGTGGATAGCTCCTAGAGAGCTGTGTATGCCAACACTCAAATGAACACGTAAGTTTCCTTCGGTCTGCAGATCCAAAATGATCATTGGCAACTATATTCCCAGAGAATTTTTCAGACCTTTAGAAAAATATAAAACCTTAGGAACAAGCAGAACTGGAAGAAAAGCACAAAGCCCAGTTTGCTCTTTAGTTTTCCAGGGATGTCCAATGACCTTTGCAGTTTTGACTCATATCCTTGTTCCAAATCTGCCCAAAACCTGGAATATCGGCTTTGTTTTTCCCAGTCAAATCCTCTTTTTCCTTCAGGGGTTCGCCACACAGTGCCTCCCTGACAGGCTGACTTTCAAGCCAACATCTAAGCTGGCAAAAGCAAAAAGTCATGTGAACTCAGCACTAACTACAGGCCAGAGAACACTTGACTAATCCTCCTTCACGCACCTGGTTCCTGACCTTCCACTCTATGAAAAGCAAGAGAAAAGCTGAATTCAGATACGTCTGGCCTCTAGCAAAGCTCTCCTTCCTGGGAAATTGGGTTACTCTCCAGAATGCCCCCCATCTGCTTAAGAATCCTAAGTCATTTGATGTGTTTATACTGTTTTTAAGTTTGACTGTACACACTCTAAAGGCAGGGATGACCAGTGCATACACACTTCCCCCCACTGCTTATCATAATTAGTATAGTACCTGTTGCACAGAATTATTGTAGAACTTAAGTGAAACAATATTTATGTGCTTAGTGATAATAAGTGTTATCATTATATTATTCAGCTCATAGTAAGTTCTCATTAAGCAGTTGTTGGGGTTTACATGATCTGAACAATCTAAAAACATTTCTATCACAGACTATTAGTACATACCTTATGAAACAGCACCAAATGACTGAGACTAAAAGGCTCAAATGTTGGTAACTTTACTTCACATAGACCATCGTAAACATGTAACAAACCAAATATTGGACCCCACATACTCTGTGGACTGTGGAAACTGCTGGCAGAAATGATATTTACAGTGAAAACACAGTTCTGTGTCAGGTCAAATGTCATGACACCACTGCGTCGATCTGACTCAGAGAGTCTGAAAAGTGTCCCCCACCCACTCCCTCCAGAGCTCTTTAATAATTCATCATAATCCTTTAGCTTTTCTTCAGTAGTCCACAGCCAAACAAGAATGATTGATAATCCAAAAATCTTTTATAATTTATTTAAATCTGTTTCCCTAGCTGCTTTTCCATTCAACAGATATATTCCCAATTGATTCCTGGCTGAAAACGTATTGACATTACTTTGTTTGTCTTTGTTAGAGTAAGAACCAAGGCAGAACCAGGAATGAGCCTAGGACACTCCCCATTTTTTTCTTTTTCTTTTTAAATTAAATGTATTGGGGTGATACTGGTTAATAAAATTATATGGGCTTCAAAAGTACAATTCAATAATACATGGTCTGTATATCGTATTGTGTGTTACCCATCCAAAGACACTCCCCATTTTGCTTCCCTAAAGTCTCCACTCGAACATCACATGAAAGGGAAGCACATGTTCATTTGGAGAAGGTGTAATGATACCCCTGGCCTCATAGTGACAGAAGTGATCCCTAACCTACCACAGGTTTAGGGGCAGGGTCTAGCTCATAAGCCCAAGAGTGGTAAGGACCTTTATGTTCAGCAAACTGAGTCTGCCCAAACAATCTGTGCACACTTGTGTATGGATGTGTGCGTGAATGGTATGTGGATGTATATGGTGTGGGTATGTAGTCTGTATGGATATGTGGTGTGTATATGGTGTGGTGTGTATATATAGTGTGCATGTGTGGCATATGTAGTGTATGGTGCGGTATATGTGTATGTAGTGTGGAGTGTGATTGGTGCGTGTGTGCTGATGTGTTGTGTGTGTGTGTGTGTGTGTGGTGTGTGTGTATGAGAAAGATCTTCACTGCTTCTACGTTGATTGCCTTGCATATGAAATACACATGCACATACACAACATATATTCACCTCAGGCAATAAAACATGGTAAAGGAGCAGAGCCTATTCAGAGAACAGAATAGCTCCCTCCATCTGGGGTGAGTGATATGGGATGGCTTCTTATGAAAAACCAAATCCTGAGGGATGAATAAGATTAAGGATGGGCAAAGAGGATGTAGGCAGAGAAGAGATGGGAGTTTACACAACAAAGGTACAGGAACTGAGAAAGAATAATGCCCATTTAGAGACCAGTGACACGTTTAGTTGGCTGGAGAACTAAGGATGGACTTGAGTAGAAAAGGAATGTACCACTTCATCATCTTGTCTCCCCCAGAAATCAAAAAAGGAAAATATGTTTTATACTTGCATCCTATGTAATACTCTTCAAAAACTTTCCCCACTTCTGATCATGACCTTCTTGGAGCAAGTGTGAAAGAAGAAATCAGACCCAGACCATCGGTCATGGAACAAGACTCCCTCTGTTCCAGCCCCAATTGCCTCCTCGGTGTCCCAAAAAGGACAGAGGTTTCTGAAACACTTAAAAAGGGAAAGCAGGCAGCCTAGCAGCTCAGAGGAGCACCAATGCATCCAGACAGACTCACTGAAAATCACCTGACAGGCTCCGCTCAGCAGCAGGGCAGCCTGCACCACCATTCAATGGCTTCCAGGTCTCCCTTTGGGCTGAAGGAAAAAACAGGGTGTCTCCATCCTTTTATTATTTATTTATTTACTTTTATTGCAACAGTTTGATTTATCATAGGTGCAGACAAATAGTTATGATTATATTTTGCCTCTATATAATCATACTTCTAAGTAGTACAATTACAACCTTTTCTATCACTGTGCTGAAGAGGGCTACAAAGTGGGGCACGGGGCCAAGAGAAGCCCTTCCTAGCATCACACACTGAACAAAAGGTCAGCCTTCCTTCCCCATTCAGCCAGCAGCCCCAGCAGATCCTCCAATGCCAGTCCTGTGAGCTCTCCCTGCGCAAGCCGGGGCCCAGGGCACAAGCTTAGCATCGACACCATCAAGTGTTTCATATTTTTACCAAAATCCGCCTTAAATGCTCCATCTTCAGAAGCTAATCTTCCCAATTTTGTGTAGGCTTATCTGTTTGTTCCTCTCAATAGAAGGTAATGGAATCACCACTGGATGTCAAACCAAAAATGGAGGGATTAAAATGGAAAAAAAGCTTTAAAATGTGACAGCTCCATCCATTCATGGAGTTAACATCCCCTTCCGAAAGCCTTTGAAAGATCTCAATGTGTAATTCCGAAAACATAAAATCCTCCTTTCAGAGGGTGCAACCCTGCAGAGTTTTATTTTATTTTTTTTAAATTTAATTGCATTCCAGGGTCCTGGATTTTTTGGTCTCCTACAGTCTCTGTGACTTAAGCTTGGGGCTCCTTCTTTCCTGTTTTCCTCTAAAATATCTTCAACCTTTTCCACAATCTATAATCACCCTACAGAGAAAACCAGATGAAATGGGGTTGGGGGCAGCGGGGTGGCAGTAGGAAAGTCCTCACATCCACTCATGTAGGCATGAGTATGCGGTCTCCAAAAGCCATGACAAAGAAAAGCAACTCGTTGCAATCGAACTTTTAAAACCGACAAGGAGGAAGACATGAGAGAATATGGGCAGCTATGAGAGTGATCTGCACAGAATCCAGTCCCCATGAGTCCCTCTGGGCCCTCAGCACTGTTACAGGCATTGTGGGTTTACACCATGGGACAAAGAGGGCTGGAGATGCTCTGATTTAATGAAATGCCTCCAACTTTAGTTTTAAATTGCTGGCATACCTCTTTGCCATCATTTTACAGCCACGTGTTCTCCCCACATACAAATACAGACTAAGCCTTCGCTCTGGGGTCAGGTCTCTTCTTTGATGGTTTACAATTTAAGTATCTGACATTTAGCAAAAACTTTACATTTTCCAAAGATGAATTAATACCAAAGCTAAAAAGATCACTCTTGTAACCATCCCTTAAGATTTTGAAGGATTTTAAATCATGTATTGTTTTTTTTTTTTAGTGGTTGTTATTTTGTATATTATTTGGTAATTTTCCAAAAACCTAAAGAATGATTGATAGCCTCATGAGATGCTCTCTCTTTCCTATGCCTTATGATCTATGGAGGAGTTTTTGTCCATGGGTGGGACTTAGTAAATGTATAACCACGACTTTTCTAGCACCCAGAAGGTCAAAGGTCTGGGGCCCTGTAAGAGAAGCAAGCGATGAGCTGGAGCAGCAGAGCGGGAATAGCCATGCCTGCGTGTCAAGGTGTCCTACTGAAGGATATGAGATGCACAGATGAGGGGCCCATGAAGCTTAGGTGTCAGAGAGCAGTTCTGCTGTCTAGAAGATGTGGTAAATAAATCTGTGCTTCCTTTAATCTGTGCAGTCTCTGAACCTCTTTGTCTCCAGCAGAATGGTGAAAGTGAGTCAACACCACAGAAATGAGATCCCCCAGAGTCATACCCCATAGTTGAAATTGGTGTGAAGAGAACATCAGAGCCCTGAGGATTTTGGCCTCCTGCCTTTGAAATCTCTTCAATAGGAATGATTCATAAGCTAAACTGATTCTGTAGCAGCCGTCTCAGTGATATTCCCAGAAGGGCACCGTAAATGAAAAAAATCTAAGCTTGAAAGATTAAGGATTCATCTTACCCCACCCACCCTCCGACCTCTCCTCACCTGTCAAGAGGGCCCAGCCTTTTGAAGAGCGATCCGGCCCTGAAGGCCTTCTAGGAGTCCACTAGAAAGCAGGGAGAGAAGGGGGTAAAAGGGGCCAATTCTGTCTGTAGATATGCCTCATCTGGACGACAGACTGGAGCCACAGGGCTTCACAGCCAACAAGGTGAACTGGGGTCACACTCTCAAGCGCCCAGAGGCGTCAAGTGTATAAATTAACGAGGAAGGATACTGAGTGTAATTAACATTCACTCACGGTGTGCGTGGAGTAAACGGGCAGACTGGAGAGTCCAGCCCCATACACATGGGTTGGCCAGGGCCACCACGAGGGTATCATTTTAACAACTATTTTATCAAACCCCTCCTAGGTGACAGCCACTGTTCCAGGCACTAGAAATGGGAACAAGACAATGGAGATTCCTGCTTTGGTGAAGCTTATACTTTATATTATGGTGCTGCTTAATCTTCAGAATTTTCAAGCAAATTTGGAAACTTAGAATTATTTGAAATCATCCCATTTTAACCACTGCTTTATATTTAAAAAAACAAACAAACCAACCAAAAAAAAAAAAACCCGCCATTGTGCAGGTCAAATAAAAATATGTCGGTGGGCTGAATTTGGTCCTTAAGCCAACTTCTTTATTATCCGACCTACAGTTTTTCCTTTCTTTTGAGGAGACTCACTTCCCCTGAGGCCCCCTTTAGGGTAAATGATTTTTATAACAGACTTCCTCAGACTGGATGGACTCCAGTCCACAAGGATACTTACATCGCCGTTTAACTTGTTAATGATTGTTTTTTAATAGAATTTATTATTATTATTTTGACAGAGCTATTAACAAAGGATTTTTTTAAATACTGAACTTCTGAGATTTTATTACTCACCACTATTTTAAAACTCCTCAAAGACACAATAAATTGGCCAAACATAATCATCCCCTTAATCATCTCTACTGCCCAGTAAAAAAGCCACATGGCACCTCAAATTTTGCTGGGAGCACCATTCTGTTCAGTCATCCCAGAGCCCGACGTCACAGCATGCTGCACTCTTACCTCCATGGTATGCGTTTTTCCCGATGAAGTCTGTCCATATGCAAAAATTGTCCCATTGTAACCTTCGAGGACATCTGCAAGCAAGGAAATAAATTAAAATTAACTAAATACTTTGATCATATGCGTATTTTTAAATTACATTTTCTAAATGGCCCAGCTCCATTTGCATTTTGAGTAGAACTGTGAGATAAAAGCAGAAATGAAGGCTTCCACTGTTCCGCAAATAAAGAGACACAGACTCACGTTACTACAGAATATATTTAATGAAGAAGGAGGCAGACACATTTTCTCCCAGTAATGTTAAAATTAAGACAGATATTGAGCAGTATGCTTTCTTTTTAGTAGAAAGATATTTCAGTTTTCTTCTAAGTTGATCTCTTGAGATCAGTCAGGGGGAAAAAAACATTATCCATGCCCTGTGTCTCTGGAGTGAGGTACAGAATAGGATTTCTTTTCTGAAGATCTGATTTGGGTTCATTTAAACCCTGGCTCAGGTGAACTCCTTGAGGATATTTCTTGTGAGGGCTGCACCAGAGCCCCTTCGGAGAGACCTAGTCCAGAGCTCGGGGCCAGGGGGGGAGGGGCGGCAGGGGGGTAGGCAGACCCCACTCTGCAAACTGAGTCACACGGTGACAATCCAATTAAATCGGACCAGAAATCTCCAGGGCCCTGAGTCAAAGTTAACATCTCTGTTTTTTCAGTGATCGTGCTGGCAAGATAGCCCAGGCCCATCAGCACTGGGAACATCTTTTAGTACACAGCAAGCACACTGAGTGCGCCCCCACGCAAGGCAGGCCGGCTTCCATTTCACACAGGGACAGGGAGGAATGTGAAGGAGGCTACTTTGCACTGAAGATTATCTGTAGGAATTCTTTCAAAGCAGCAGAGGTGATTAAAATACATTGTGCGCTTGTTTCCCTCAACTCGCCTTCATCCACATAAATCTCATCAAAAGGGGAATGATGGATAATTAATATCCTTGACCCACCATCTCTATATAAAGGGAGGAAGTCTTCATTCTTGAAAGGACAGCGGGAACAGGGAGAGGAGCCTCACACTGAGGTGTCCTCTTCAGGGTCATGTACAAAAAAATCAAGCCGGGCAATCAGCTCCATCTGTTTCAGGTCCTGATTGAGTTTGTTTTGGTCTCTCTGAATTTTACAATGCTGGTTAGTTTTTGTTGGATTTTCTAAAATCTTTTTTAATATTCATGTTACTGATCTGAGGTTACTGAGGTCTGAACTGAGGACAGAAAAAAAATAAGTGAGATTTTCCTTTAGGAAGCTAAAAGAAGAAAAATAAAGTGGCAGGATTTTTTTTTAATCCTAGCAGCCCTCAAGAGTTTATGTCAAACTATACTGAGAGAGAAAATGTTCACACGTATCAGACTTCTGGTAATGGTTTCCCTGGTAACAGGAGAAGCGAAAACTTGAAGAAGGGCTCTTGGAGATTCAAGCTTCAGTTTTCAGAAAAATGCCAACTTTCTCAGAGAAAAGACTCCTCAGGCCTTAAAAATGGGTGGCCCAAGCAGAGAGCCTCTCTACATGCCTATGAATGTGATGTGCTTTGAGGAACCCAAGGAAAAAGGTTCCCGCCCTTTGGTTATACTTTAAAAATTCTATATTCATGGCACAAACAACTCCAGCCAATTGAGATGCTAGCCACAATCGCAGCACTAAAGCTTCTATATATTAGAAATTAAACATCTCCCCCAAACTGGAAGGTCTTCCTTACCTGAAGCCCCTATGTAGGAAGCACACTGGGAACCATGAGCCCAGGTGTTGGAACAGGGGTTAAGGAGGCCAAGGCCAAAGATCCAGCTCCCTCTGTTCCTCATAATGGGCCACTGGCCACCCTACACGTGTACGTGTACACGGGAGGTGGCTCTGAGCAACCTGCCACACTCTAAAGAAAACTCAACTCAGAGCCCAAGCCCTATTGATAGGAGAAAATCCAGCTCTTGTTTCTTCCTCTGCCAGGAAACAATGGAGCCAGGGCATCTGAATTAGGCCTCCCTAGACACCCCCAGGCCTGGTCCACCCCTCTGAATCCACTGTCACAGGAAGCAGAATGCACAATCCTACTATCTCTCAGTCACTGCTCACCAAACTCCTCAGGTTAAGGACTGGGACACATACCTGAACTTGTTTAGGAGTAAGGAGCTGAGGAGCACATGGGACTATATACTTAGAGAATCCCTGATTGCTTGATGCTGCTATTTCAACACTGAGTGCAATTACCTTTTTGGTTTTTAGGCAAAACAGAACACGTAAAACCCCATTACAACAAACTCCATTTGCCCTTTAAAGTTTTTACAATCATGATCCAATTAATTCATTGTTGAAGAATCCATCGTTAGTGTTTATGGTTGAATAGAGCTGATATCACCCTCTATCAACTCAATTCTGAATTAGAAGGTAATTTAAAAAGGGAAAAAAAGCTCTCTGAATCCAGGGTTCTCTATTTTCTCCCAAACTCCTGGTTTTGTGGGGTTTTATTTGTTTACGTTTAATTATTAGTTGAGAGGGGAAGCAGGTAGAAGTGCAGCACAAACAACGTATTTGGGGGTTAGACCACTGAGATGACAGGAGATAGAGGACACAGAAGAACCGCTGAAAAAGAAAAGTGAGAGCAGGCCTGTGCCCAGCACCACACTGAGCCACACAGCCAACCTACCCTGACTCTAACAGAAACAGCTCATAAAAAGGCACTTTCATCATGTTGAATGACAGTTCCTGGGTCCGAGGAAAGCATTCGTTTCAGAGTCTCTGCCGTAACGAAATGACCATTTCTACATGCCAGCCACGATCCGGGAACCAGCTCAGCCAGACAGAGCTTTCCTTTGTGATGGTGTCTGGTGTGATGTGATCTCAGCTCGCACCATACAGCCAGCAGCACCCCGCAAACACAGCACAAGTCCACCCAGCAGCCAAGCAAAGCCCAGAGAGATTCCACTGAAGGTGGGAAGAACCCTCTCTTTTCCCAGGAGGAAGGCGGGGGCGGCGGGTGGGATACTTGAAAACACATTTTGCCTCTTGTTTCAAATTTCAGAAGCCAAGTTTCCACCTTAGATTTTGCTAGTTCTGAATCCAGGTCTTACTGGAGCGGAAGAGTTGGTTCCATTGTCAGGTAAGAATTTGGGGAGAACATAATTATACTTACATATCAAGTGTAGGAGGCTGAGGAGGCTGCTGTGACCTCCACCAGCTCTCCAGGTGAAATGGTGGCCTGTCAGGGCACCAAGGTCTCTGGCAATAGGGGCTGACAGGTCATCCCAGCTTAGACCTAAGACTCTCACCAGTCAACCAAACAACTAAAGCAGGCCGTGCGCAGGGAGTACAGAGGCAGATCTGCTGAAAACCCGGGCCAACCAGGATGTGGGGCCAACCAGCCAGCCTGAAGGGCCACCACTGCGCCCAGGAGAGGGCCCGTGGCATCTTCAGAACTAAAATGCATCTCTTTATTGGCACATAGTCAGGGCCACTCCGAGGCTCCAGAACTGCAATCTCCATTCTCTCTCCTCTACCTTTCTCTCACCCCTATCCCTGTCTTTTTCCAGTGCTTGGTTAACAGTCCATTTGGCCTGACAGAAAAGGAATGACTCATAAAATAATTGTTATTAAATGCTCATTATGGGCCCACTGGAAAAGTGGGAGGACAGTGCAGAAAAATCCAAAGTCAGTCAGACAAAATCAGGCTTAAGTCCCAGCCTCACTATCTCCTAACTGACCTGGCCAAGTTGCTTCACCTCAGTTCCTCTTCAGTTTATGGGAATAATAATGCTCGTACCTCATAGAGCTGTTAAGATTTAAAATGCCATAAAAGCCCATCAATTTCAACCAAACTCTGATCCACCCTAACTTTTTAAGTTTCATACTCCATGCACCCTATACCATTCTAAGTTGCCCAAACATGCCATATAATTTGTGTCTTTATGTTTATTCTTTTGCTATTCCTCCTGCTTATACAGTCTTCCAATATTCTACAGTCCTCAGAACCCAACCTTTCCAAGAAGCCTTCCTTAATTTTACAATCCCCTTTCACACCAAAATCAGTACCAAGTGACCTTCTTCTGTGCTCCCATAGCATTCTGCACACATCCACCTTAAAGCCCATAATATTTATGTGCGTGATAATTATGAATGTGTTCATCTCTTTCCTTATACCCAAAAATTCTTGCAAGACTCTGACATATCTTGGTGACTCATCTTCAGCAGAGGTTACCACATGGTAAACACTTAATATATTTGCATAAGGAATGAATGAAAGAAACAAGCAAATGAATAAAGTTTAAAGAAATTAGATCTGGAAAACAAGAAACCACTTTCTCTAGCATCAGATAGTCTATGACTTCTGTAAGCTGGGACATAGTTACTCAAGCTTCAGTAACAGCGTCCAGGAACCATGGTTTTTAATTCCTAGGCACCTACCAGAACCTTCCTATTTACCATGCTGGTAGTCACAAACCCTCTACCTCTTCTAGAATCAGAGGATGAGAATCCTACATATTTTTCAGACAGCATTTTGAGAAACTCACCCGACAAGATGAGAGTGTGGGAGAGGTCGAGACTCTACAATCTAAAATGTTTGAAATATTTTTTAAAAACCTAGTGAAGTTGAAGGGAATGAAAATGAAAAAAACGAGAATAAAAGCGTCCAGTTAAAAGGTGTCTTCCTGATCTCAAAAACATTAAGGTTTTGAAAGGAAAGCTCACCGCTCCACCACATTATCATGGATCATGGAGACTATGGTGACCTTCAGAGAAGCCATCTGATTCAATTCTCGGCCTCTAGGAAAAAGGCCGTCACAGCACCACCTCCATTCCTGACTTAAACAGGAGTCAGCATGGCAAGAGATACCACTGTTGTACCTGGTAATCTAATCCAAGGAGCTATTTCTTGTATAGCTATGTCTGACCTTGCTGATGCAGAAATCCATGGCCACTTCCCCTTCCGCTAGCCTCAGTGGATATTTAAAAAAGTTAAATCAGTCTTCATTATGTCCCTCTTAATTTCCTTTCAAGGGAGACTAAGGTACTCTTCATTGCTACAGAATGAGCAGATAGTATTTAGGGTGCCTGGAAAATGTCTGTTTATTATATCATGTCAGTGCCTACTTTTATGCTAAATGGTTTTCTTTGTGGCTCATCACATATTGGGGCTCAAGTTATCCATAGTTAGGATACATCTTCATGAGAACTCCCCAAGGACTGCCTATTTCTGACATGTCATAGTGTAGAAAAATCCAAACACTGAAAGAGACCCAAACCTCTCTAGTAAATAAAGACTCAAAGACTATTATTATTGTTTGTTAATCACAGGATTTCTTTTTAAATGGAATTCCTCCACCTCTAATTATAATGTCAGCTTAGGGAGGCTGGGGAGGTATTTAAATGGCCCTCATGCTTAGCACAGTATGTGGTAAATACTATTCAGTTCTGATAATGAAGGAGGAGAGGGAAAAAAAAAAAGGAAATTCTGGCTCATGTGTGATTAATCTTACTTAAATAAAAATATGAAAGAGTCTAATAATAGAGGGGAAGGGGGGCTGATTTGGAGCAAACTAGAACTATACACTCCAAAAAGAGAGAGGAAACATGTTTAGATAGAAAGAGAAGCAAAAGAGTAGAAGTAAAGAGAAGATGAAAATTCCCACCAGTTACAGGACCATACTCTTAATTCAAAAGGAGCTCAAATTCAGGCATATTTTTTCCTTTCAGTTTTCTATAATAATCTTCCTGTGAAGACCTTCAAAATTAATTGATGTCTGCAACAAGAATGTGAATAACCATACACCTCAGCAAAGAACATTACATACTGACAAGAGTCTCCCACGCAGGTGTCCAGGGTCAGAATTAATCTAACAGATGTACCCAGGGCTGATTTTCATGAATTTCAAAGCGTTAGGTTAGTCAGCTCAGCTTCTAAAAATAAGTAGAACTAACATGACAAGGTTGGGGTGTTTTTTGTTTTTTTTTTTTTTGGTTTTGGTTTTATTTTTTGCTCTTTAAATCCAGAGTTACCTATAAAGGTTGCAGCATCAAGACATTTGAAAGCAAGATTGCCATAACATTCAAATGTGAAAACAAGGATTTGATGATGAAAAGCAAAGTAGCAGGAGATGCCCCTCGGCTCTGTGCAGATGGTGAGCTCTGCAAGTCAAGCTCCAACCTGTCCCTGATTTGAAAGGGCAAGGTAGAATGATGTGTAAATTACTTCATCTCCCTGCTGTTATTGTGGCACAAATCGTTCAGGGCCAAGGCCAGTCCCAGAGAAACAGACTGATCTCCAAGACACAAATTTAGGCTTCAGGCTACCCATCTGAAGGAACAAAGGTCAAGATCTGGGTAGGATGGTTGAAAGTGGGTTAGATGAAAGCATAATTAAGAAATGTTGAGTAGCAAAAACAGCTCAATAACCAGCAAGGTGATGTGATTTTATGAAGCTGTAGAGAATTCCTTGATGCCCAAGAGTTTTCCACATTTAAGTATTTTTTCTGAAGAGACAGATGCACAAAATAAATCAACCAAAATGTACAGCTGGAGAATCAGAAATGTATATATTTTTCTTCTTCAAAGGAAACAGGAGGTCCTATACCTGCAGCAGTATTTTGAAACCATTACAGAAATAGTACGAGCATAGCTTGCTTTTAAGCTTCTGGGTGATAGAATGGCTCTGTCAAAAAGGTGGCAAAAAAATAAAGAAATCTCCTTGGAAAGGAGGTATAGAGAGGTTAAATAACTTGCCTGACATCACAGCAAATCAGAGGCAGAGCTCAAGCTATAATTCAGTGTTTCCAATTAGTAGGCCTCTGCTTACAGTCAAAGCACATTGATTCTTAGGCTGCAAATATCACTTAATGTTTTCAATTACTCTGAAAGGTCCTGGAGGAAATAAAGAAACAGCACTTACCTTTGACAATTTGCTTTGCACACGCATTGTACACCTGCTCTTGGGTCGTGCTGGGAGGCAGCACTCTGTCGAAGACATATGGCTTCCCTTGCTAAAAAAGAAAGACAAAAGAAGAAAAAGGGACAGAGAAAACACATTTAAAGGTTGGGAATAAAAAGCACTAATATTATTAGTTAGACCACAGGCAGTAAATCATCGACTACTTTATGCAGCAGTTCTTTACCAAGACTACAGCACTTTTACAGCATGAACCACACATACATTATGTGTATGTTGTATGTTGAGAATATGAGAGAAAAAAAAAAGGCGTTTTTTTTTTTGTTTACTTGAAACACTTTTTCTGATGAAAAATAGGTTGACTTGCATCATTCATTCGTTTAAACAAACCTTTATTTATTGAGAGCTTACACTGGACTAGGCGCTAGACTACACACTGCCCACATCAGAAAATAGTCCTGCCCACGTAAAGTACTCAGTCAAGTGTGGCAGATAGCTAATAAGAAAGTAAACACACAGAAGATACAAAATGCTGAGGTGTAAAATAATGGGACAGAGAGATGACAGAGAGGGCACATAAGATCTCTCTGAAGAAGTACCTATTGAGCAGATCTTTAAAGGATCAGAAAGACTGAGGCACATGAAGAGCTGTGGCAGAACACTCCAGACAGCGGGTGGAGCAGCCAGGAAGGGGTCTGGTGTGCTCAGGGAACTGGAGGGTGGTACAAGAGGAAATCAAGAGCCGGTTTACGTAGGGCGCTGCTGGTGGAGATTACGTGCGTGCATTTTATACAATGAGAAGACAACGTTATCAGATTTAAGAAGCTGCTCTCCTTAGCAAGATATCGTTGCTTTATGTCCCAAATAATTCTAGTGTTTTCTTCACATTCATAAATGGTGCCTTAACTGGGTCAAGGTTTCCCAGGCAAAGGAAGCCCTTCTGTACAGTAAACCAGGTGATTTCCCAAATGTGAGGTCTTGGGATTTGGTCTGACGCTGGACCGTGTACAGTTCATGGAGGTAACTGTCAGAGGAAAGGGGGAGAACCACTGGGAGGCTCTCCATGGGAGAAGCACTGCATGGCACTGCATGAGCCCTGACCCCTAATCACTCACGCTCCAGCCAGGAGTTATTGAGCACAGCGCTGAGCACTGGGGAAGGTGGTGGGTAAGAAAGTCATGGTCTCCTCCTGGGAGAACAGCCACAACAGTACCTGTTCTCCACCAATAAATACCACCCAGAGCCCGATCCACCCAGCTGGCCCTTCATCCTCATTTTCCCCAAGTGGCAGAGGGGAGGGCAGGAAAAGAAAAGGAGGAAAGATGAAAGCACAGAGCCTCTTTTATTTCCACCGTGTGCCTCCTACACATGGCTGTGAACACCGGGAACCACCCAAGGACAGTCTGGCACCTTGAAAAGATAACTGCTCATGAAGGATCCAAGGACAAGGCTTGTTACATCCTATAACCTTCACACAAAAGTAAGTACACAGCTGTCAGCCTGGCTTAACATTTTACTTATTTATGACTAGAGTAGAGCTGCACATAGGTAAGTGAGGTCCTATTCTTTAGGCGTTATGCTTGAACTTTAGTCTGAAAACAGGATTGAGAGAACTAGAAAATAAACTACCTCCACCAGTCTGAAGTAAGTTATTTCAAACTGAAGGAAAAAATAGGGAATTTTGAGATACTATAAAATTTTGTTTTTATACAAAGCAGCAGAAGCAGAGTTATTCTGATAAAATTGAGGAAAGGTATCATTTTCTGACATTTTGTTTCCAGCAAATCTTGTTCAATTAGTGAACCAAGTACTTGGTTGAATAACCAAGAGACTATTCCTCACCACGATCTATTGCCAACGACCAGCCCACTACATTCTTATTAGCTGTATCTACTTGTAAAATTCAACTAAATGTCAGTAGGGTAAAAGGTAAGAATAAACATTTACGGAGTTTGCCTAAGTATTTGTTATCCATTGAACCTTCTGGAAAGAAAATGCAGCTTTGCTTAATTTAAAACAAATACACTGTTTCTCCAAACTTGAGGAGAATCAGCAAAATAAACCATCATGTTTACAGCATGATGCTGCTTTGGGTTTTAGAGGAAACACACTTAATACAGCAGGAAAAATGACATTTACCTTATAGTATACAGTACAAAAAGATAGGACTCCCCAGTTTTGCCCCCTGACTTAAAATACTGGCATGTATTACATTTTCAACTTTGAGAGGCAGTAAGCAAGAAATCTCTACTCATTTAAATATCATTTATCAAGTGGCAAAAAGAAAATACAACAACTTTGCATAAGTTGAAGTTAACTCCCAAACAGAAGCTGCCTTCGACAAAAGATTAAATTTAGAAAATTATTTGTTATGACATCTATCTTGCCAGGATTAGCACATTAAGTAGTTAAAAGAAAGGGGAGGGAGAGAAGAAAGGAGGAAAAATCTAATTACTCTTTGCCGCTTTGGTAATGGTATAAAAGTCTCACAAGTTCTGACTGACACTTAAACAAAGACCTGTCTCCCAGGCAAGAGTCTCCCTGTTTCTGATCCCTCTATGACTGAGGGTTTCTGTGGACAGGTGTTG
This sequence comes from Pteropus medius, assembly GCF_902729225.1. Classification (NCBI taxonomy): domain Eukaryota; kingdom Metazoa; phylum Chordata; class Mammalia; order Chiroptera; family Pteropodidae; genus Pteropus; species Pteropus medius. The sequence goes on along the minus strand of NW_024354875.1, from coordinate 15,079,175 downwards.
GGCTCAGCTCACTGTAGTTGTCACTAAGGTTGTAGCTAGAGAATAAACTTTTGGACTTACATGTTGATATGGGTGCTGGGTACTAACACTTGAAACTGAACGATGGGGTCACCATTTGCTGCTTCTGGAAATATTTTCCTTTCCAGGCACCTATTCAGCACCTGGGTCTGTCCGAACTCTCTGGCTACTCTCTATCAGTGTCCTTTGCTGGTGTCTCTTCCAGACTTCTGAATGATGGTGTGCCCTAGACCCGGACCTCTGCTTCCTCTCCATCTACACATGTAACATTTCAGCCTTATCTCTCACCTAAGTTCCAGATTCATATATTCAGTTGCCTGCTGGACATTTCCACTTGGATGTCTATTCGCCATCTCAAACTTAAAAAAAGGATGTGACCTATTCTCAACCAATCAAATGGACCACTATAGGTAAAGCATTTAACCAGCTGAGACAGAAGTCATATAAATCCCAAGACCTAATTACATGTAAGCAAACCTGCTGCAATTCATGAAGGGAAACTGGATGGGACACATATTCTCTACATACATTACAGCTGAAAGTGAAGTGCCCCAGCTTTGTCATGAAAGCCTCCACGTAGAACGGTATTAATTGCATAGGAGCAGTGTAACCAGGATCACATACAAAAAATAACAGCAGATGGTCTTTACATTTTTATAGTTAAAATGCAAAAAAAAAAAAAAAAAAAATGGTTGTTGAGAGCAAACTGTCTGTGAAGCATATGGCATGCCTATTAATACATTTGACCTGTTACCCAATGACTGTTCCCCAGCCTGGAGGGAATATTATTCTGGGAGACAGAGAAAAGCAAAAGACTCCCATAAAGGTGTAGAAGATGGGCACCAGGAGGGATGTTAAGGAAACTGAAATTAATTATCGCCAAGAAGAGATCATCAAGAAGTAATCTAATAACAATCTCTAAGATCAATCAAGGGTTGGAACCAAAGGTAGCCAATAATTTGAATGATTTTTCTTCCACCTTTACTTAGAAAGAAAGAAACAAACAAAGACTTAAATTTAAAATCACTCTGTGGAATTACCTTTAAATACTGAAGAGGGACTGGTTACTGAGATCACTGACTCTCTGCCTCGGCTATTTATGGCACGTCATTCCTCAAAGTACAGGAAATAAGTTCTTTCAGCCTATGCTGACCACCAACTGTCCACCAAAACCATCACCAACCACTACAATCAAGATCCTTTTATATTTTATCTCATTTAATTCTCACAGTAACTCTATGAGGTAGATATTATTATCTCCATTTCACAAACTGGGAAACTAAGGCCTAGCCACATTATCAGCTCTCTTACTTTGGGGAAATAACTTTAAGGATCTGTTTTCAAGTGTTCTTTCTTTACACTATATCATTTTCCTAAGCAGCTTATGATCTATTGGAAAAGTAGGACACATAAAACAGCAGAGGCAAACACTAATATGAAAGACTGAAGCAAAGTGATTAATGAGGTAATTAAAGAGACATCCCAACTACAGCCAATAGCAATCAAGAAAGTGTTAGTCATGAGAAAGGTGGGACTGACATGAAACCAATGACAAAAGAACAGCTTAAGATCAGAGAAGAACCAGAATGGCAAGAAAAATGGTGGGCATGCACAAAGTACCCTTCCTTGCAACGGAAGGAATTAAAAACAGGCAAAGGCTGATCACAGACTATGCAAACACAGATGTAAGACTTGATATGAAAAATTGAAGTTATTTTTTAAAATTCTAGAATTTGTCAGAGCCAAAAGGTCCCTCAAGGTCATCCCAAACCAACATCATGTTTTACACACAAACAAATGAGATCAGGAGAGAGTAGATGACTTCCAGAAAGTCCCCCAGCCAATGAGGTCGGTAGCAGATCTGTGCTTAGAATCCAGACTTCCTGGCTCTCTATCCAGTGCTCTAAAATTTCTGGCTTTAGAATCAACTGCTCTCTCCGAACATCAAAGAAACAACAAGCATGAGCCTCTGGTCCTTCTTTCCCTGCTTTCTCTCAATTAATTCTAAATTATTTCCAAATATACATTTGATTAGTTCAATGAACAAAGAGACAATTGCTATGAGAGCTGGAGTAGAAGAGCAGGAGAATTAGAATCACAGCCTCCTAGAGTTAATATGAACTTTAGGGTCAGCCACCCCAACCTCCTCTCAACGCACAACTCCCATCTCCATGGCCCTGACAGGAGACGGTCAACCTGCTCAAAACTCAACTAGTTCTAATTGTTAGAAAGTTGTGTCCTTATATTGACTTAAATTAAAATCTGCCTTCCTGAAGCAAAATTGTCCTCCAGAACATGACATACCAAGGCCAGAGAACTGCCTACATCTACATCGCAGTTTTGTTTCTCTTTGGGAGCTAAGTGTTCAACATCCAAATTTCTTTTATCTGAAAAAGAGAAAGACAGATGTGCTTCCTTCCAAAAAGTTGTACGGCTCTGTCTTGACATGAAGGACTCCAAGGATGTCCAAGGTTAAGACATCAGTAAAGCATTGTATTAGTTTGCACAAGAATAAATTAAATAAGATAAACTCATAGACCATGAAGGGCTTTGGTAACAACCTGACAGAATGTTTCCAAAACATTAACTAAAAAGCAGAAGTCCTTGGGGTTAATGTTGATACTCATTTTTTATCAACATGAATATCCTGCCAGAAGTTGTTTCATTTTATTGAAATATAATTTGCATACCATAAAATTCACCCCTTTAATAAAAGTGGATGATCAGGTAAGAATAGTCACAAGGTTGTGCAACCATGACCACAAATTCCAGAGCATTTTCATCACCCCAAAAAGAAACTCCCATCCTCCCAATCCCCCCAGCCTTAGGCAACCACTAATCTACTTTTTGTCTCTACAGATTTACCCATTCTGGACATTTCATGCAAACTAAATCATATAATATGTAGCTTTCTGTGACTCGTTTCTTTTACTTTAGCACAATGTTTTCAAGGTTCGTCCATGTTGCATCATGAATCAATATTTCATTTACTTTTATGATTGGAACAATAGTCCACCGTAGGCATTTACCACATTTTCTGTTATCTATTCACCAACTGATGGACATTTGGAATGTTTCTACTTCTTGGTAATTATGAACGCTGTTCTGAATATTCATATAAAAGTTTTTATGCTTTTTGTTTTCCCTGGGCATGTATGTATCCAGGAGTGGAATCTTGGGGTCATGTGGTAAAACTCTATGTTTAATTTTTTGAGGAACTGACCAATTATTTTCCAAAGTGACTGCACCATTTTAATTTCCCACCAGTAGTGTGTTCTCCACGTCCTTGCTGACACTTGTTATTGTCTGTCTTCTTTATTACAGCCATCCCAGTGGGGCATCCAGTGTTATTTCTTTATGAAGTTGATTTGTATCTTGGAAGAAGTTTTTTAAATTGATATTTAACATATCAATATGGATACAGAGATGTTTCTAGGCATTGTAAGACACTGTTATCATGAGATTATCTTAACATTTATAAAATGGCCCAAAATGGGAAAATCATCTTACGAAAAGTATAAATTATACACATCCATGTGCTTTAAGAAAGAACAGGAGACCAAGAGGAGGGGACTTACAAAGGGATTTATTATAAAGTTTCTGTGCTCCTCACTCCAGTAACCAATACTAAGTGTTTCCCGAAGAAGGCAGCCTATCTTTTTGGGGTAGAAATGAATTCAAATACATTGGGTGTAATTTCCATCTCTTTGAGGCTCAGTTTCCTTACTGTAATATAGAACCAATAATATCCACAATTCAGGCCTCCTGTGAGGATTAGATGTGAATAAAGGATCTAGTGCAATGGCAGGTTTTATAGAAGATGCTAAAGATGTGGTCAGTGTTATTCTGTAATAAAGAAATTTTTTGGGCCAATTTATACCAGGCACTGTATTATACCAAACTTACTGAGCAGCGACCCTTTAAAGAAAGGGATACTAATAAATGACAATCACTCACAATGTACCAGCTCAGAGACTTGGCATGCTGGTGCCCTTACAACATCCAAGTGCCAAATCATGCCTCAGGCATCTCCAAGCCCACAGATCTATGACTCATGAGCGCAGCTCCAAGGAGCATGGGGCCATTTAATTTCTGAGGGTCCTAACAAAACTGTTCCAAAGCCTTCCTATACTGGCCTTAAAAATAACTAAACTTTCAATGTGCAGTGTAAAGTCTGTTCAAGAAAGGTAAGGAGATGAATCCAGTACAGGTACTCGCAGACTCCCCAGCTTTGCTATTACAGCTCTGGAGCCTCCTAGAAACTTCTGTACTAATATCAATTGCAAACCTGAAGCAGATGCTTCAGAGTCCTGACCAACATCCTCTCGATCACCACCGTTTCCAGGTAGGCTGGCCCAACCTCCAGCACTTGCGCCTCTTTGCCTGAGGGCTTTTCTGGCTGCTGGGGCCCTCTCTGTGGCCTGCAGTGGGCCAGGACCTTCCCAGCACCAACCCAGCATTCCCCAACCAATGACTGATAGGTGTTGGGGTAAATACTTTAGCTCCCTCACCCAGGAGTGGAAGTGGAGGGGGGTGACTCTGAGGCATGTATTCCAAACTGGCTCCCAGAGTTCCCCACTGGAATGAAACTCCTGTTGCTTGGGGTGGTAACGTGTGACGACACACCCTACACTGGTTTCCTTCACTTCCCTGCCTCACTTCCCCACTCTTCATCAGTGCCTCCTGGACTCAACTCTGAAAGAAACTTGCACTTGAACCCTTGCCTCAGTGTCTGCGTCTGGGAAGCCTGAAGTAAGGCAAAATCCTAGACATTTTTCACTCTTTCATTCAGTAGGTCCTAAGAGATTCCAGATTTGGTGAATCACCATCAAATATGGAGACAACGCATTTGGCTGATGTCCAGAGAAAGCAATGAGTGGAAATTGAAATCGTTAAAAATTAACAAGCTATAAGCTTGGAACACTGGCCTAGAAAAGGGGGTGCCTTTTTCTTCATAAAAGGGTACTGGTCACTTGACAAGCCTTGAGCCCAGAGGTCCACATCTGCCCAGTGGATTATCAATTTCTAATTTACACAAGAGTGCTACAGGCTCCTGAAGGCCTTGGCGTAGCAGGGAGCCTTGTCCACAGTGGTACAGGGTAGGTGCTCATAAAAGTCGACTATCTGTGATGATGACCAGTCAGCACCAGTGCCCGCCAGATGAGCACCAAGGAGGTTAGACGTAGGGACCAGGACACCATGAAATGGTGCTGGGATGCTGGAGGCAGGAAGGGAATCTGTTTTTTTTGTACCCCTCCAGTGTCAGAAACTTTACTTTTTGCTGACCATTCTCATCTCCCACTTCCAGGATTCTAGCAGTCACGGAATTGCCCTCTCTTTTCTGCATCCCTTCACAGCTCTTTACCCCATCATCTACTTTCCCACTTATCTGGAGCTGGCCTGCAAATTCCCAAAGCAGGAAAAAACACTGTTCAGAAACATCCCATAGCTGGCAGTGACCATCAGCTCTTTCCCGTCACTGTTACATCCTCTCCTGGGTCCATCAGTCTGCAAATGTAGCCTCACGAGATGACTCTAAAGACAGGCAGGCTGATTCTCTTGTCAGTTGAACTCTCCACTCCAGCTCCACCTTCTCCTCGCCACTTCTCTGCCTGCCCCAGTCTATGCTGGGATGACTCTGGGACTAGGGGTACAAATGCTAAACCAGAGCTGGACCCAGACATTCCCATCCCTCTCCCCACATTGGCTCTGTGCCCCAGGAAAGGCAGCTGGTGCGTGTTCTGGCCAAAGCCAAGGCTGTTCCCAGGAGAGGCTGCAATGAAGCTGACGTCCGTAAAGCAGCAATTGGCTTCTACTGGAGTTGCCAAGGCAATGCCAACCTCTGCAGTCTTGAAAATGAACAAAGGCAACACAAAAAGAAGGAGTCTTGCAGGAGGAAACCAGGCTAGAATTCTTTCTTTGCTGCCAAAAGTCCTGCTGTATGGACACACAGGCACTGTCAAGATCGCAGACAGCTATGAGAAAACACTCTGGGAAGGCAAACCGCCCAAGAGATAATGAAGAAATTCAAGATTACTGCCTGGCTAACAGGCAAGATGAATACAGAAGTGTTACTTCTGTTAAAGAAATGAGTGGAATCTCTGTTTCAAAAATATGGTTCTTATGGTTCTTAGCTGTATGTGATTTTCATTTCATATCAAAATACAATGAACCTCCCCCATCTTTGCCCTTGAACTGCTCTTTATCTTACTCTACCAAGATGCAAGGATTTAGTAGAGAATCAGGTGAACTGCTTCTAATCCAGAACCTCACCCCCCACCAACACACTTTACAACCTTAAATAATTTACCTATATTTTCTGAGCCGCCTCCTCTCTGTGAAGGAAAAGACTTGATCTTTCTGGCTGTAGCACACTATATAACAACAAGCAGCACAGGGGTTGTGGGATTTCCCTCACAAGCATGGCTTCTATCTTGACCACATACAGCATGAGAGAAGGTAAACTGTAAACTACGTTCTATTATATTTAAAGAAATGAATAAAAATTGCTGCTATGGTTATTTCAACCAATCTAGTTTTCTGCCAAGTCAAGTCTGAAAAAAAAAAAAAAATCAAACCTTCCTCATTGGAGAGGAGGTTGAAAAGCTGTTTCATGGAAGGGAGAATGCAGGAATCACTTTGCCAAATGGAGGACAGCACAGACAACGCTGAGCTGGAGCATGTCGCCCCAGCGGCAGCTTCCTGGTGTGGCACTGTGCGATCCAGTTAAACTGCTACTCTGCAAACATCTTCCAGTTATGCTAAGACTCAGGTGGCACTTCTGACACGGAAACCACGTGGTGAGACACGTAAAGTTCTTTCCTTTAGTGAAGACATGAAATAGAAAGACTTCTGTCCAGACCTTTGCTTAGCTAGGTACAGAGGATACTGATACACGTGCACTGCAAATATTTACTGCAAATAGAGTTAATATTCTACTGATTTTTTTTTTTTTTACTCTGCAGTAACAGTTTATAACATTATAATTTTCCCATGTATTAAATAGCAATTTTGCTTTTATGTTAAGTTCAGGTGCCTTGTCTCCATTTGTTTCTCATGATTTAGAGGCTGGGCAGGATATTAGTTTCCCTTTCCGGAACGGAGAATAACTTCGCATGGCCATGTGAAAGGTAACGATTTGAGCTGAGACTAGAATCCAGAATTTCTGGTTCTCAGCCAAACCTCCGACCTGTCACACCACACTGCATCCTGTCATTGATTCTCCAAAAATATATTTAACCCCCAACTATAGGATTCCTAAGAATTTCACACATTTAGGTTTAGAACATGTTACAGGGTAACCCAGAATGCAATAGCTTGCTTTCATATATTATTGATAAAATAACTTCCATAAATTATAGAAAAATATGTCCAATACAATAGACTATTTATATTAACCAAACCCAGCAACAGTCATTAAGTTCAGGGTAGCTATGTCACAATTACTGTCTAAGGTGCCACCTCCATTTGATTGAAGTATATTAGCGCTATAAAGGGGAATAGCTTGATGCAAACTCTAAATAACTCTTTCACAGCTCACTAAGTCTAGGAGGGACGGGCTAGAACTTGGGCTACATAAGCTTCATCCATCGCAATCCAATGAGACTCTGTCCTCATCCAGAAGAGAAGTTTGACCCATAGAGGCAGAGATAGATTTCCTGCTCAGAGCACTAGAAAATGAACTCCCATAGCTGCAAACTAGGCATTGACTTGACATCCAAGAAGCTATAGTATAGATGCTGGACGTTTGCTGCAGGAATGCTTCATGTTTCTAGTACCCTGTTTGCTTGCAGAAAGAAGAAGAAAGTTTTGACTTTGCTGTACCTCCAAACCTTCTAGTAATAGAAACTAACTGCATCCAGAACTCTAGCTACAGAGGTATCTCTGTGTCTTTCCATTTTTCCCCTCCCTTTCTCTCCTCGCCCATCTTTTAAATATACGAGTCCATATTTGTTCCCCTAAGAGTGCTAAACATCGCTGGGCTTTGAAAACTGATATGAAATAGGTCAATCCCATGCTTTTATGTAGTTCACAGTCCAGCAGGAAAATAGACAAAGAGTCGCTGGGAAAGACAGGGCTTCGGAAACAAAGGATTCACTCCGGATGGAATCAGAGGATGACTCTGATGTCTCTGAAAAGATAACTACAAGTACTTGGGACACAGATACACGCAAAAAAAATTTTTTTAATATGTAATGTTACTGACTTCAGCCACAACTTTATAATCAGAAAATATAAAAGAACTTGTTTTAAGTAGAAGCTTTGTATTTTATAAAAGACTTAATTTTACTTGGAGGATATAGCATCAAACTTTTTAGTGCTTAAGGTGCTAGAAGAACTGGGTGGCCACAAACAAGGTGGAATTTGAAGAGCAAAATCTCCCAACACGTCTTCTGCCTGTCCCTGCTCCTCCTTCCTGACTTGAAATTCTACCATGTGAACCATTAATGATTACACAATAAAAGACACTACAATTTTGGACGGCTGTTTTCAGAAAGAGCTTTCTAGTCCTCTGCCAGGAATGGCAATTAGCTTATCGGATTCATTAGTTAATAGAATAGAGATAAACCAATTGTTCATTTCAGAGTAGACAGTGAAGGGGGCCCAGGAGTGTTGTCCCAGGCCAAGCAGGGAAAATCGGGGTGACAGGGAGACGACACCAAAGGCAAATGCCATCTCCTTCACAATCAGCCTAAGACGGGCCAGCAGATAATTGTTTAAACCTATTATTCCAGCAGCTTTGGTTCAAATATCTACGGTAGTGACTGTTTAATAGACACACACAGTTACCTACAGGACTGCTTGTTGGTACCTTCTCCATTGAGAAAGGAATTCTGTATTCTTCAATTCTTATCCCATTGTTGCCTTTCAATATCTCCCTTTTCATAAGCATGTTTTAAGAAAAGGAAGGAGCGTATGTTATCTTCTATTTTTTTTTCCTTTGTTTCCCTCAAACTACTGTCCCATCTCAGCCTTCTTTGTTAAACCACTTCGAAGTGGTTTGTTCCTCTCTTGCCTCTACTTCCTCACCCTTCCACCTCACATCTCACCATCTAATTTTTGCCCTCGTTGAGCTGCTTTCTTAAACGGGTCCATGGTCTCCTGATCACCAGTCTAAGACTTTGATTAGCTTCAAAGTCCTCAAAATTTACAAACCATTTAGAACTGTGCGCCAGCCCGCCTTGGTGAAAATCTGATCTGCTGTCTGCCTGGATGCTGCAATCCCCAGCTCAGTGCCCTTTCCTCTTTTGACACCTCTTTCTCTTCCTGTCACTAGTTCTCCTTGTTGCCAACTCCAAATTTAAAATGTCCCCAGCTCTCTCACTGGACCTCTTTTCTTCTCTTTTGCAAATTCCTCTTGTCTCCCAGGGAAGAACTCAAACATTCCCATCGTTTCAGCCATCAGCTGTGTGCAGATGACTCATAAAAGTCCATCTCTAATCCCGAGCCCCAAATGTATGTTACCAACTGTCTGATTAAAACCTACAACTGGATGCCCCCAAATACCCTAAATGATGTATGTTGAGGAGGGAGCCTTCTTCTTCCTCCTCCACCCCCTCCACCCTTTCTTCCACTGACCCCGGTCATCTAAGCTGAAAAGCTCAGAGCCACCATGCCCACAGTTCTCCCTACCGCTGTCACTGAGCCAATTGCCAAAGAGCAGTGATTCATTTCTTTGGTCTATCTCTTGCTTTGCATCTCAACTACACTTATTACTTTCTGTCTAGATTTGTACAAGGGCCCTTTAGGTGGTCTGCTTGTCTCTCTCTCCTCCAGTGCATTCTATATCCTTTGCCAAATCCATCTGCCTTTGGCCCAGCTCCTAAAAGATGGTGCTCGATCACTTGCTAGGATGCCCTACTGTACATAAGCCCCCAAGTTAGATGCCTTGCACAATTCAAAACCTAGAATCCTAACAATCCATGGAGGTGAGTCTTCCCTACCTGACACGCCAACGGCACACTCCCAGGGGTTTCCCACACCTGCCTCACTGCTCTATTCTTTCTAACTGTAATGGCATCTTGATGCCTATACCTTGTTATCTGTCAAAAACACTACCTGTTCTTCAAGACTCATGCCAAATGCTCTCTCTTCCAAAAGCCTTTCTTGAGCTTCTCAAATAAAAGCCCTCTCTCACAAGCTCTCTCTCTCCCTCCTTCCCCCTCTTTATTTGAACTCCCATGGTACTCTGATACTCCTCCACAAGGACTCTGATCACGACTACTTCATATTACAGTCATCTGGAAGCACCACGTGATGGAAAGAAAGTAGGATCCAGGGTCAGAGACTGAGGCAAGAGAGGGATAACGTATTTGAGTGACTCCCCGCCACACTCAACTCTTTGCTTGGGTCATCACATAGATTTCTCACAATTATTCTCTAATTTAACTATCACTCTTGGCATTTTACAAGTGTCAAGGTCAGGTTCAGAGAGCTCCCTGACTTGCACAGGATCACAAAGCCTATATTTTATTTGCTTCACATGGTGGTAGTGAACCAACTAATAAAAGGCATATAAAAATCATTTTTAAAATTGCAAAGTATTGTACACATATTTGTTATTAGCATTATAACTAATATTACCTTTTTTACAGATTTTTAGTTATTAAGAACATGTTTTCTATCTTACCTATCTTTGGATTCCCTGCAACACTTATGATTATTAAAAGTGCTTAAGTAGTTGTTTAATTAAATTGGATTTCTAATGCCATGTCTTGAATTAACAGTATTTAAAATTTTTTCTCTCCAAAATAAAGGTTGCCACAGATTATCTCTAATCTCCACAGCAATGCTAGAAGGCTTGTATGATTGTCCACATTCTATACATGGGGAAATAAAAGTTCAGTGACGATAAATAACAGTCACACAGTTAATAAAGAGCAGAGGCAGGAAGGAGGATCTGATTTCAAAGCTCATAATTTCCCATTGCAGACGCCCAACCACAAAGATCCAATCTGCCTAGACGTCATCACAATCCAACAATGTTTCCACATCAGAGGTGATTCCTGTCACTTAGGAGCACAGCAACATTTTCTTCCTTAAACCCATGAGACTGAGAGCTCCCTCTCAGGTTCCACTCAATACTACCACATCCTCAAGAACACTGGCATAATCAGCACTCTCCTCTATACAGTTGAACAAATCTGTATTTTTACAGATTTAGAGTATCTCTTCTCACTGCTTTATTCACAAACATTGATAGAATCCTTCACGTGCCAGGTACTGTTCCAGACACTGGGAACACAGCAGTGATGAGATACGGGTTCCCCGTTTTTATGGCGCTTTCATTCTAACGGAGTGGGAGGAGACAGGCAATAAGGAACCAAATCATATCAAAGATAATATGTGCTACTGTTGTGA